>NW_028257131.1:600000-1059092 GCF_035046125.1 Drosophila serrata | reverse complement strand
TTACTTTCAAAGTAATTTGTAAGATTTTTTCCTTTTCTTCTGAGCATTGAAATCTGCGCCTAGTACTCGTAAAAAGAATTTAGATGAATAAAAGTAGTTGAACAAAGCTTTTTGCCTTTTGTTTGAATTGTCTGAAGTATTCACTTCCCTTCACACCCTTTGACCTTGTGAAATAGTCTTTGAATTGTAGAAAAGATGGCTTAAATAGATAAACAATGTCAGGTTAGTTTTCTTTAAATGTTTTAGAACGTTTTTAATAAGTTTATTTTGTAGTATAATACACTTTTAATATAGAAATATAATAATAATTTAAGAAAAACATCTACTATATAAAATAATTTGAAATGCAAGGTTAAATAAATCTTGCTAAATTTCTTTTGCCATTCAAAAGGTTAGTTTTACCTCTGACATTTTTAAGCCTAAATGCTTTTTGTATAATTTTATATATATATTTCTATTTGGCCAATAATGATGCCTGAAGTCTCTCTAATTCCATTTAAATTGGGAATAAGTGCTGTGTTGTGGTTGTTGCTTTTGCACTCGAGATATGCAAATATTTGGTTTATAATTGCCAACCAATTTATTGGTTTGCTTGGACACCTCAAATGTATACACTTGGCAACTTTTATTTCTTTCTGGATTTTTCTTCGGACTTGCTGCTTTTTTTTTTTTTTGGTAAACAATTAGTAAGCAAAACCACAAATTGTTAAATGAATTTCTAAGCGCAACTTTTTGGCCAGATGAAGAAGATTTTACAATCCACTCGGCTCTCTCTCTCTCTCTTTCTTACACAAAACTACGAAAATTCAACTCAAGACTGCAGCTTGGCCCCCAATTAAAGGAGAAGGAAAATGTCTTTACTAAGCCAGTTGCCTCATAATTGCTTCAATTTAAAAATGCATGAAAAGTATTTGCCCAAATGCTCAAAAATGCTCAAAGTAATAAAATGACTCAGACAGGCTCTCAAGACAGATAGATAGATATATATATATATACATATATATATGGAGAGGACAGAGAGAGTTGAATTTGTAAAATTGCGTAAAATGCCAGGACTTGGCTAACATTTTGATTACCTAATGCCTATGAGCAGTTTTATTAGGCCTGTGGTTTTCGGCCTTTCCAATATTCAAATATTCAGATATTCCGTATTTTTCTTGGCCCGCAAAACGCCTGCATCAATATTTAATTTCATTACAAGCCAAAAAAGCCGAAAGAGCATCAACAATGCCACAGCAGGACATTTGGCATTTGATAAATTATTTAAAAAATCTACATCGTGTCCCGTGTCCAGTGTCAAGTGCTTGGGCGCCACGCATCCTCTCTCTCTGCTTCCCCTGGTCAAAGCCTATTAGATCCTGTGTATTTTTGGCTCTGGCTCGATTAGTTGGACATATTGAGTGCCTGTAAATACTATTCAAGTACAGTGAATATTCACGAAGGGAAATACAAATTAAAAGAGCTTCAAAGATAACAAGTAAAAGAGCAGGAAAAACCCAGTCAGATCGTTTCTTTCCTGCAATTTCGTACCAACGTTGCATGCTTTAAAATATTTTCACTTTTGGTAAGTGAGACTGTAGGTGTTTTTGTTCTATTTACACCTGTTTGGGGTTTTTTTTTTCTATTTTGGAAGGTGGGTAAAACCACTGGCTTTACCATATCCAATTTTACAGAATTTTAAGCACTCGGTTCCAAGTTGTTTTCGGCTTTAAACTGCAGTGCAGTCCAGTCCAGCTGAAAGAGTCCCCACCAATCGAAACCTGCCAGACGCCAGAGACACACGGGCCAAGTGCATTTTATGTTCAGCCAGCAGACTGCCCTCCATTCTTGGTCCTTTACCCTTGTATCTTTTCCCCGCTTAGTCCACGTCTCCTGGTGTGTACTCGTCCTTGTTCTGGGACAGAGGACATGGGCACCCTGTGCGCCTGCTTAAAATGATAACGTTGAAAACGCTGGCCCGTCTACACACAAGACAAATGTGCTCTATTGAGGCGTGAAAATATTCCACTATAAACACACATACACCTCAGATCAAAATAATAGAAAGGAAAAAGCAAACAAGAAGGATTTAATGTTATATATTAACAAAGGTGTTGTTACCTTTAGTTTAGGTTTGCCATTAGCTCTGACTTTTCGAAGGGTTTTAAACTCTGTAGTTGTTTAAAGGCAAAGGGAAAAAGTACGTATACTTAATTTAAATACTTTAAAACCTATATTTTTTAATGTGCATTTTATATCTTTCTAATTCTTTATATTTATTTAGTTTTAAAACTATTATTATATCCTGAATTGTACTTGGTATGCCTTCTCCATATTCCCTTGTTATTCCTTTAAGCCGTGTGTAATTTGCCGTGTAAAAATGTGGGTGGCTTGGCTGTGTGTTTATTTATGGCCTTGTGCCCGGCGACTCCTTAAATTATCTATGGAAATGGCTAAAGCCAAACGCTAAACTGGACGCTAAGTCGACACTGATTATGGATTTACCACCAGCAGAGAGTTTGAAGTAAGAGAAATTGTGAAATAGAGAAATTGGCGAGGGGCGGAGGGTGAATCCTTCGAGACATTTGCCAAACGGAGACCAAAGGGCGCCAGAGAAATAAAAACCCAAGTATTTCCCTCCAGTAAGCCAACTTGAATGTGTCAGATAAAAAGTGTTTCGACTTCTTTTGTCCTGGAACATGTTTTTTTTTTTTTTATTTTGGTAGTCCCTACAATCTCTGTACAATCATTATCATTGTGTTATAATGGAAGAGATTTGTAAGCTCAACAATTGAATTGGGTTTATCCGGGAAAGTGACAATGTGAACTTGAAGTTTACCAGAACACTGAGCACACTGATTTAAATAAGTTGTGATTTATTGTAATTAATTGTAATATAAATTTGCAGGTGCAAGTGGTACATTTCGTTTTAAAAATAATTAAAATATGCAGATGAAGGGGTGTATTTTTTTATTTATTTGTAATTTAAATCATCATTAGAAGAATAAGGGAAAATTTTAACAAAAACTTGTATTATTCTTATGAAGGTATTTCATAATTGAAGTATAATTTTCAAATACACTTATGATATGGTTAATTTGTTAATTTAGGATTTGGCTAAATGTATAAAATAATGTGAAACTGGAAAGGTAGGTAATTTCGATAAGCCGAATTGTGAATACCCTTGCAGTTACTCATTGGATCATAGTTTCAAAAGTGCGATCAATAATTACAGCCTAAAATGCATTAATTTCCAACTGAAGAGCTTTATTGTGTTGGGTTTTATTGGAATACTAGCATATTAAGCTAGAAAATTAAAAATAATAACTGCAGCATTTTGAAAATTAATTAAAAAGTATTAATCGAATTTAAAAACTATTTAATCGAAGACTTTATTACAAATCGAAAAAATTCATTCATTTCAATTCGGATAGCTTCTCTGTGCCAGCTTTTATTAGGTTATCAAATTAGCATGTTGAGTCTTAAAATGTAAAAACTAAAAGATTTTCCCACACAGCTAAAGTTTCCATGAAAGCTTTCAGAGATATAGTTTACAATCTTTGATTTAATATATATAATTACCCTTATGATCTATATCTTTGGATTATTTTACCTTCAACATCCTTAAGAAATCTATACAAAACTTTCCCATTTATTTAACAATTTAGCACTCCATATCGCTTTATGATCTGTTTGCATATTTATTCAACGAGCGAATAGTTCACTTCTATAGAGTAAATTGTATGGAAATTCTCGGCAGACAAATTTTTACTTCATTCCCCGCGACTTTTCTTCTGCTTTTGGTGTCGGCTGCCAGCACAAAAAAAATATATATATATAAATTTGAAAAAAAAAGGAAGCAAAAATAGAGCGACAACCGAAAAGAAAGAAAACAAGTATGGAGAATAAGGGCTCCAGTAAATGGCAGCAGCCGCCAGTAAGTAAATGCAAAACGAGCAGTTTTTCCACAGCATGAAAAACAGCTAAACCAGCAGACAGAAAGAGAGGGAACGAGAGAGATGGGTATAGCTGCAGGGATAGAGACAGCAACACAGACGGGAGACAGAGACGGCGACGGAGACGGGTGCGGGTGCAAGAGCGGAAAACAGAAACAAGAGCAGCGACCCAATTTCCCCAAAGTAAAATCGCAGTTTTCATTAACCGCAATGCCAGACGTCGACGGCGACGGGGGCTAAAAAAAAACAGGGAATGAAAGGCAGGACGAGGTATCCGGGGTAGAGGGAGGGGTTATCATAGAAGGGTGGAGACAGGTGGAGCACCAAACTGTCGCGACTGTCGCCGGTGTCGTTAAAATTACAACAGCCATGGCCGAGACTAGGTGGCCGCCTGATTGCCACGGAGATGTCACATCGATACAGTGGTAACTCTAGAAAATGGATTTAAGAAATATATTTCAATCGGTTTGAGATTGATTTTAGCCTTTATAGAAACAATGTATTAAAGGTTTTTAAGATTGACTTGCAAAATAAGGAGTTTTGAAATGAAACCAACTATCCAAAATTATCTATTAGTTATGATTATATTCTGGCTTAGCTTTAAGAAAATGTTTCAAGTTATTTGAGTTCTATTTTACCAATTTATTTCTTCTAAGTTGACATGGTTAACATTAATTGAAATTTAATTATTAAATTAAATAAGCTTAGTTACTACTTATTGCTAAAATTCGAAAGGTAGAAATCTTAAAAAACATAAAACGTTACAAGAAATTGTGAAAGCAATCATTTTAAAAACAAATAATTGGAATTTTAATTAATTTTTTAGTGACCAAAGTTTTTCTAAAGTTCGAATATTTTACTTACAATTTTCAGGAGCAGTTCGAAAAGTATGTTTTTTTTTATAGTTCACTAAGGGATATGATAAATGGAAATAAATTTTTAAGCTTTATTAAAATATTTTTGAAATAGTAATTTTTTAAACTTAAAATCCCTTTAAATGGTGTCTAAAAGTATGCAATGAAATTGTGCCACCAAATTCAATGAAAACTATTTTTTTTTTTTTTAAGGTTGTAATTAACAAACAAGATTAGAGTAAGTTATTCCAAAAATAAAATTGAGTTTTCAGAAATTTGTAAAACCTTAATGAAGGCTGTAACGCCCCTTATAATTAAATATTCGAAACAAAAATGGCAATAAAAATCACATCATAACTTTAGTAGCCTCTTTTGAGATTAACGTAAAAAATTATTCAAATAGATTATTCTTTTATTTTTTTTTACACTCCAATAATTAAAGAGGTTAAATTTCTTTTATCATATTTCATAATCAAATGTATTCACTCAAACACGAAAAATAATCTAAGCTATATATCTTTTTACTCTCGCTTGCCAAAAATATATGTAAATAACATATATAGATATTTCCTAGTAACACTGTACTCGCAGCTGGAACCCTTTGGCTCATTCTCTGTCTGGCTCTCACCCTCTCTATTCCTTCCACTATCCTTCCCTTCATCCTTGCAACTTTTCATGTATCGCCGGCCAGCTTTGTTTGCTCGGATTATTTATATAGTGGGTATGCCCGATGATTTGTTGGTGTTAGCCATTCCCGTAGTTGGAAAACTTCACGGATATAGCCAGGGAAGAAAGAGTGCGGCCGAGACAGGTGAGACTAAAGAGGCCAGAAAATGTTGGCTCACCTGGCCAGGAATTCGGCAAGTTTCCACGGGGGAAACTTTCTGAGAAAATGCCTCCGGGGCACCAGTTTAAAGTTTTTGGCGCCAGCACGGAAATTAAATGCCATCGATGACCTGGCAAATGGCACTAGGATATATCCGGTAAGCTGAGGGGGGGACTTGGAAAAAAAAACTTAAAATTGAAAGGATATCCTACGGTCAAGTGTTTGTCATTTGCAATTAATTTCCTTTTGACCAAACGGCTTCTTCCGCCGCCCGTTTTGTGCTTTTCAATTAGCAAAACTCAAAGTTTCCCCGGCTCGAGATCGAAGGCAAAGCGATTCCAATAATTTGCCAACCAACTTCGTCCCGGATAAGTCCTCCCCGCTCCTGTGGAGATTTTGGCAGCGCCTAAAAGCCGGCTGCATTTTTTATCAGCCCAAGTTAAACGAATTATCTCGGCAAGAGATATCTCAGCTCATCCATATCCATGGTCATATCGATGTCCGGCACATTTATAAATAGCACAAGCGGCACAAAAATGTTTTCCTTTTACTTTTAATGCGACCCGAAAAGAGGAGAGAATATATCTCTGAAGTATCTTACATGGGCGGGGCGGACTTTGGACTTTAGACTACTGACTGCTGACTGTGGAATGCGGACTGCGTACTAAGTGGGCTGAAACTGGGGGTGGGGGGGGGGAAGGAACTTGGTATCACTACCAACGCCCCTCTCTCCCCACCAACTGTGACTTCAATATCCTATTTATCGTGTGCGTTTGCTTGTGTAACCTTGCCAGGAGCCAACTGTCGCTGGCATATGCTAATGCTGAGCGGAGAAGCTGCAGCTTGCCAGTGCACTGAGAGAAATTCTAATAATTAAAAGGGAATTTGAATAAACTAATTGGGTTCTAAAATTCCTTAAAGAGGTATTCAAAACTTTGCGATTCAATATTACATGACAAAAAAATTCAAATAATAATGTATTCAGTTTTTCATTTCTTTAATTTATTGTTATTTATTTAAAGCATTTAAATTCTTACTTTTATATGGATTTTTAATGGATTTCAAGTATAGAATGGAGTTAATAATAGAACGTATTACCCTGAAATTAAATTTGAGGTTAGTTAAAGTTAAAACTACCAAGTTTTTAGTTAAAAATAATCCAAGGAAGCCTAAAATCTCAAAAACAAAACATTTAATTTAATTATTCATTTTAAGTAAATAAAATTACTTCTATATTCTATTTAGGGGTGCTATAGGGTTTTGTAAAAATTTGAAGAGGTGTCAAAAGTTAAGATTAACCTTAAGAATGAAGAAAATAAAAAGTACCCTGAATTCGGTATCTTATAAATTGTATCGGTTACTTTTAGTAATTTATAGATCATCCCAGATAGTCTGTTATTTCTTTTTAATTTATTGAATTTATGGAATAAAGTTTTCCCAAAAGAAACAAAACATTTTTCTTCAGTGCATGCTCCCTTGGCTGTTTGGCAACAACTGCTAAATATGTATGCCAAATGCGATTTGCATATAACGTTTTGTGAAACGGTCTGCGAAGTAGTGGAAAATGAGGAAGCCTGACAGGATGGTGGGTGGCCCTGGTCCTGGTCCTGGTCCTCGTACTGACTACTGGCTACTGGCTGCTAGCTCCTGGCTAGCTACTACTGCCTGGTATGCCTTTTAGCCATGTTACGTCGGATTCTGCCTCATTTTTTTTTTGTCTTTTTCGGAAGGGGGGGCGAACAGACTTCCTGGAAAGACGAACCATGACTAAACGGTGCGTTTTGCCATCGTCTATATGTCCGTACTTTGTGCAGTCACTAAGGATCAGGTATGTGGAGCTAAGCCCCCTCCCCTCAGGTGGACCCAACTGTGTGTTTGCTGGTCAAACAACGGATTGTTGTCAGTTTTGATAGGCAGACAAGAAGCACTGAAAAAATCTATTAATCCTAAAAGTAATATGAGAAATAATTACTATATTTCCATATATATAAAAAATCTTTGTTATATTTTCAGCCAAAGAAATATAATTTATTTATAGTTCTTCAAGTCAGGACTTCAGTAAAGTTCTAAACTATTTTCCGAGTGCACTTACCAGGCTCTACAGTTATGCCACAAAGGCTTGCCTTCTCTGTGACAGGTCGCCCTTTTAACTATCCACCTGTTTCCTTCCAATTGGGCTTCACAGGTGGGCAGGTGGTGGGTCCGAGGTGGGCGTGGCTTATTTACATGAAAATTAGACGAAAACACGATAGATTGACCAACTGATTGGCCATGGCGTAAACATCTCATTAAAATGCTAAAATCTTACAGGACATGCATACAATTATCCTGCAGCGGATGGAGAAATGCCAAAAATTTATTCATGCCCAGCGCAGCCCAATCCAATCGATTTGGCAATCAAAATAACTTTCAATTCATTTTCCCATAATTCCCTGGCACTCTCAATATAGTGCCAAATTGCCCGATTTAAGTCTTGAATGAAAGTATATTTCAGACTTTTAGGAAAATTTAATTAGGAAATATATTTATTAATAATTCTACCATTAACTGTGTAAAAATCTCATTAAAGACTGCACGGAATTATAGTTTATAATGGTTTACGACCATTAATCTTTTCATTTGTGCAATAAATCAAAAGTATACAGGTAACGGCGAACATTACTAAATTCTCATTTTTGAGTCACCACTGCGCATAAGAAATTAGCCCCCAAATGTTTTGTCCTAAAGGACACGAGAGTGTGTCCAGATCCAGGACCACTGCCACTGCCACTGCCACGGCCACGACCAGATCCCAGTTCCATGTCCAAGTTCTAGTCCCGGCCAAAGGCATTGCCTGAATTCCCCGGGAACCCATGCCTTGCCGGTTCCAAACTCTTTGGCCAAGTTGCACGATAGCGATAAATCTCAACCGAAAAGTTGTATGTTATGCGGGGGGAGGCCCCGAAAATGGGGGTGGAATACGGATGAGGTTGCCCAATGGGTTGAAGACAAGCGGGTCAAAAGGGGGACAGTCCCAAGGATTGTGTAAAATATGCACAGATTTCGGGAGCACAGAAGGCACTGTGCACCCGGCCACTTGAAGCTGACACAACGTCACAAAGCGCATTATGATGATCAACTCGATTATGGCCAAAAAGCAGAGACAGTGTTGGCTCAAATCCGGACACAAAAAAATATTGTAAGCAATAAAGTAGAACTTTTATTGGTTTATTAAATAAAGATATTCAAAGCGGACAAGAAGAGTGTTTAATATTTTAAAATGAATATCAAACGAGCAGTTCAAATACCTAGTGACTTTATTTAATAAAGTTGTACTCAAACTATTAAATTCTCACTTCTACTTCAAATAAATTCCCTAAAAAAGCCTATTAGCATGTACTTTACCTATCTTAAACACACAGAAACTAACCACTTTTGTTACCAATAAATAACGGCTAAAACCTAAATAAATTTCCGGTAAAAGATCCGCTTTCTTGCCTTCAACTAAATGTATTTGTAACAGAAATAAACAAAAAACCAAAGAAGAAAAATTGAAATAAAGCTAAGCAGACTAACCTGATTTAGGGCACAACAATCCTCCAGTTCAATCTCAACACTGGCGGCAAGTTAGTGCAGTAAGTTTTATTGGTATTTGGTTTTCTGGCCCTGCCACCGACTTCCTTCCCTTAACCCCTTAACCTGCCTCATGCCACACACACTCACACACACATACACTCGTCGGCACAGTAAACAGTCGGACAAAAGGAATTCGATTTTCAGCTATTTTCTATGCCAAAAACGAAGTCCTGGAAAAGCTGGAAACAACCTACTTACGACTTTCAGAGCCGCTCGGAATGGTGTACTGAAAAAAAGGGAATGCACGGGTTCGAGGGCCATAAGCACGTGATAAAGGCTTTACTTGCAATTTTAACTTTGCCGTCAGAGGAAGAGACGGAAAGAGAGAGAGAGAGAGAGAGAGAGAGGCAGAAAGAAAGAGGCAAAAATACCAAAGGAATAGCTAGATTTTTTCATACCCTATTATTATATTTATAGAGGGCTATTCATCTTTGAGTTCCTCTTCGTTAGAAACTTAAAGATACCTTATCCTTTTAGCTTAAAGTATATTTTACAAAAGATATTGCTAGAGGGAAAGTAAAGCTTTAAATGAATTTGTTAGGCAACGTTTTAAGAGCCATAATTATGCGAAAATTTGACAATAAAACAAAAATATATAGGATAATTATAACGCCTATTAAGTATTTAAAGATTTATATTTTTAAAGAGTTAGTTAGTGAGTTTTGTTTTGAACTAGAAGAAAAATAAAAAAAAAAATTACACAAAAAAATTAAAAAATTAAAGAACAATAAAAATGTTTACTAAATTCTAATCCTGAATCTTGTTTTGCATAATACATACACAGAATACAGCAGAACTCAAACACATCCATTTTTTGTGATTAAAAAATCGCTTAATTCGATTAAGTTTGATGTTCCAAAGATCCTTATGCCATTAAATAGATATTGGTAAGCTTAAGATATGTTACATCATTACATTTACAAGTAAAAATATTGAGAACTGGTTTAGTTTTTCTGTTTCCCAATTGAAATTAACGTTAAGAAAATATGGCAAGAGTATCCTATTGCAAAAGTTCTCACTTTAAAATGCTTTACTTTTTTACATCATTCAGTCTACACAATAATATCTACACTGGCACAATCTTATTGTAATAAATACTATTTAATCAGTTAATCAATTGCTATTTCATAAATATTAATCTTAATCTTCTGTCGTAAGATGAGGTATCTCTTAGTCCGCAGCTTCTGGGCCTGCAAGGATTTTTCTTTTGGTTTTCCCATCTCCTTTTATTGTTTTTCTTCTTCTGGCTGTCTGTCTGACAGTTGGGCGTCGCTGCGGCGCCAAGGGCAGCCATTTTTCATCGGCGGGCGTATGTGATGTGCCAACAGAGTGCCCGACGCTTCTGCCGCAGTCTCAGTCGCAGTCGCAGTCGCAGTCAGAGTCGAGCAGTTGCAGTTGGCATTGCAGTCGACGTCGCTGTCAGTCAGCTAGTCAGTTAGTTCGTCAAACCAACAGATTGTTTGTCTGTGCTCCCCCTCCCCCCCTTTCCATAGCCACATCCTCCCCTTCCTCCCACTTACTTCTGCCAGCGTCCTGCCAGTGCATCCTAGATTCCTCCATTGTTGTATCCTTGGGCCCAAGGGATTCCTCTTCAGTTAGCTGTCTGGTGTCCTTTGGCGGGGGTCACTTCCACTTGGATTCCGGCTTGAACTTGTCTTCATTTGGGGTTTTTCGGTGGTTCATGAAGCCAAGTATGATTCCGTCAGTTGCATTTGATTATGTATATATTTGATGTGCAAATTTCTGATTTATTTTCTTGTTTGCATCAGTATAAATTTAATATTTTCGCCACTCATTGTAAAGTCAAGCATTCAGAAACATTAAAGTTAATTTTTTTTTAGGAATTTATTAATAAGTAGACAACTTAAAGCCAAGGAGAAGATTCTAAATAAAATGCAGAAGAATATATATTCTATAAATTAAGAAAATTTTCTTGCATCTTAAATGAAGATTTCAAATTCTTGAAATTACTTTATGTAAACTCGTTCAAGGCCTTGCTAAAGTCAGCTTTACTATTCTCCCATACTTTCAGCTTATTTATTTTGTATACTGTTGTTTTGTATTCAGTTTTCCTTTTTTTTATTTTGCAACCCTGCTTAACCACACAGCTTTTTATAAATTGAATAGATTTTTATTTCGAAAGCTGGGGAAAAACAAAGAGAAAAGCTAGTTTTTGGAGACGGAAAACCCACAAAATGGGCGCCACCCGCCAAAACCTCGCAAGTAATTGGTCCCGGTCTTGGTTTCGGTCTTGGTTTAGTTCTCAGTCCCGATCCTGGGTTCATTTCGATTCTGGTCTGGGATTCTTTTTTTTGGCACAGAATCAAACGCGGTCGTCGTCTTACATAAATATGCCACTTAACAAGCCACCAACGTAAACGTTTTTTATTTCCTTTGGCTCATTGATTGCCTCCCTCCCCCTCGGCATCGTTTTAAGTTTAGTAAACAAATGGTTTGAGGAGGGGTGGTCCGTCCTAACTATCGCCACAACTATCGAAAATGCAAATTTTTGTAAAGTAAATAAAGTGTTTAAAGTTGTAATTTACCATGGGATTCTATTCCACTTTTATTAACTATATATTAATAAAGTTTTCAAGTAAGGGATTACTGTTGCATTACAATTATATGGGAGTATAAGAAAACACCCAAGTAAAGAGCTACAATTTTAGAGCATATCTTATTTTGTTTTCTATCTATATTTATTATTTATTTAACAATATATTATTTCCTGTGTATTGAGAGTGATAAGGATGCTACCATAACCGCCCACATGTACACATCCCCATTCCCATTCCCATTGATTTGAATATGTCAGCAATTTGTGTAGTTTTGTGCACCAATGCGCCAAGTTCCCTCTTAAAACCCAGCCCACCGAGAATCCAACTATTCCTTCCCCCTGGCTGGGTATGGGAGCGGGGTTTTTCTGCGTAATGCAATGTAAACCAAACCGAACCAAACCAAACAATTTAAAATCATGGAATGCATTTGGCTTCAATTCAATTTAAACTGAAATGAGCGCGTGGCCAGCATGCATCGGTGTCGTCGTCCAGGCCAGACCAGGCCAGGATGGGCCAGGACAGCCCAGGAAAGGATGCGGGAGGAGGGGGGTTGGAAAATGCTACCAAGGGAGGCTGTTCGGTGGGCTTTCAATTTTCGCTAAGAAAAAACGGGAATGGAAACACTGTGGTTGCCCATTCAATTGGTAAATGGGTATCAGCAAATGAAATTTTAAGCCTTTGATTTGACTTAAAGTTGTTAAATAAATCAAATAGGGGTTTATCCTGTTACAAGATTACGAAAAGAAAATTATGAGTATTGAACTAATATAATAACCATAATAAAGAATACTAATATATAATAGAAGAAATTATACGGAAATAATTGTTTTATCATACCATTTTAATATCATTTTATTCTTTTTATAATAATAACTAAAAACCTTAAAGATATACAAAATGAATATGTAAAATTTTTAAGGGTAGCTATATCTGAAAATAAAGGACATCTTTAGGGATATTAGAGCAGATAAACAAAGATCTTAAACATCATATGTTTACGAATGTAGGTCCATTGTTTTTCTTTTTCTTTCGTGGATACTGCACAAAACCTAAAAATTATTAAATCCGTTAAAGAGGTGTTTTAAAGTATAACAAGCCTTTCATTCAGTTCTTATTTTGTTTTATTTTTTGTAATGTACACAATTTTGAAGTCTAATTTTTGACAAATTTGTAACGTTTTTTTTTTTAACAGTATCTATTTCTATAGCTTTTGTACATCTAAGTTACCATTAATTAAGAGAAGCACATATTTTCAAACATTATGATAAGACTGTGTTTTCAATACCCCAAAGTTTGTCTTAGTTATTTTATTAATTTAAATAAAATTCTACACAATTTCGGCGCAAATCCAAATTTCAATTTTTTTTTGTTATATTTATTAATTTAAAATTATTTACTGAAACTGACGCAATTCCCATCAATATTTGAATGATCCCTTTTTCTTCCTTACTTTAAATATGTGTCTCGTCTAAAAATGCTTTCACTCCGAATCCATTACTCAGCGAAAACTTTAGTTTTCCTTGGTAACTCGGTACTGGCTTTATGTGCGGCCAACAAATGGAAAGTAATTTCATTACGAAAGTTTTCGCACAGCTGCGAGCACTGTAATGCGAGCCACTTACAGGCTGCTGTAAACGTGGCTGTTAACTTCAATTTAAATAACATTTCGGCCAACATTTACGTAAATAGGCTGAAATATATAATACAAGTTGCGCGAAAAAGAGGCCGTGATTGTGGCCCGTAAATTTGCCTTTAGTTATGCATTTTTAATGCCAGCTTCAGAACCGGAAGAGAAAACTTTCAGCACAACAATGTCGCCCTCGCTGTATTCCATTGCACTTATTGACACTTGGCCGCAATTTATGGACGCAATTTCTATGGGGAAAAGTATCCTAAAGGAATTCAGACTTCCTGCCTGCCACGACTGTCACCTAACGAACAAACACATGGCTGATACACTACTCCTTGCTGGCAAAAACTATTCCACTCTGACCATTATAAGCCAAAAGACTCAAAAAACAATTGGCATTTGCTCAGGCCAATTAAAAGTTTGCCCCGGAAGGAGTACCACAAAGTGGTGGCCAAAAATATTTTGACACTTGCCACCTTACGTCGGCGCCTTGTTAGTAAGTTTATGGCAACAACTATATTGTTATTTGCCATGCCAATTTAATGAGAGAATGTAGGACAGTTGCTGGTTCCATTCAAATTTACTGGGCTTATCTCGACGGGATGGATGGATCATCACCGGATGGAATGTCTGCCGCCATCCCCTTTAAGCACTCGAGCACTACTCAAAGGCAGTCTGAGTGCCTCGCCATTGACTTCAAATAAATATATATATTTTTACTAGATAGAATAACACAACTTGTGTACATATATAAAACCAATTTGCCGGTTGGCCCTTTTGCCATAAATCAGAGACCCAAATCCGCAGATGTCAACAGTTTTACGAACAACCCAGTTGTTGGCGACACCAAACAACAACGGTGACAATTGCTGCGAGGACAGGGAAACAAATTGGTGTGCAAATTAATTATGACATCAGTAACTAGCTTTCGCTTAAATAAATAAAAGGATTTTCAGTTAAAGGAGTGGCTTAATCCAGGCTAAGGACAATTTAAGAATTTAGGAAAAGGTTTGATTTCGATCTTAGGTTTCTGTGAACTTTAAGTTGATTATTATAAGATGTTTACCTAAGTTTCTGCTTTAAAAAACTCTGTAAATTATATTTTAAATACTCTATATATTTTTTAATGAATAATCATGAATATTTTTAGGTTTTAACATTTAAATTAATCGTTTGTCATGCATTTCCATATTACACCTATCTGAGAAAGGACTTTCCTTTCCTGAATTTTTCCTAGTATAAAGAAGAAGGAGAAGACCTTAAAGTGGCGCCAGGAAAGTCAAGTGCAAGAAAGGCGTCCACCGTGACCTCGATACAGGTGTGTGTGTGTGTGTGTGTGTATGCGTGAGGTGTGAAGGAAAACCAGCCCTCAATACTTGTACCTTAGCGCCATTGCAATAAACTTTTGTGTTGTGGCCTTTGGACATCTTTATAACTTGGTGTTGGCCAGACAAGCTGCTTTCCACTCACCTGCCTCTGTCCACCTGTCCTCTCCTCTCCCCCGGCTGCAGTTGCACTTTAAATGCCTTTGGCTTTTATGAGCGGTGCTTTACGTGCCCCACAGCAGCAGCAGCAGGAAAAACCAACCAACAAAAGGGAAAATCGACGCCGGCCAAATGAACTTCCGGCTCATGAGACGAGTATTTAAAATAAAATACTGGCCAAAAAAGGGAGAAATGTATATGGGTATGAATACGTTTTTAAAAAAATATATTTTACATCCGTCGATTGGGCTCTTAAAATGTTTATGGGCCAATTCATGGCAACCAACACTCAATTGGTTTTCCCTCCCAATAAAAACCAAAACAACAACAACAAACATAAACATGCATAAATGTATTTTCGGGTGTTAACGGGTTTTTGCGCAAGTTTCAATTAAAATTTTCATTGAATGGATTTTGGTTAGTTGTAAAGCCAAAATTGATTTGGCTTGTATTCTATTCAACCAGAAACTGCCAACAAGAAAAAATAAACAAATATATAACAAGATTAGAGGAAAATATATTTTTGGGGGGGAATCCATAATATCTTTGCGGATTTTCGGGGTACTCTATAAAATTAATACAACACTAACATTGAAAGGGTATACATTTTTGGGTTTAAAGAATTTAAGTTGCCTTTAAATTCAGTAATTAACACATTTTATATTTGTAAGTAGACATTACATTTCATTTCCACTAATTATATTTCGAGCTACCATTTAAAAGCAGGCCAAGCTAATACAATTTCAGTCTGAATATTATTTGGTTAACACCACAACCTGGCAACTTGGGTGGGAGTACAGTGGTGTAAAGTTATCTAATTTTGAGGAAAATTTAAACAAAAATAAATACATTTAATATTTGGTTAAGTATTGTTTTGTATTTCAATCGAAACCATTTCCAATAATGTTTTAAACTATACTTATTTTCGGCAAGACCACAAAGCAAAAATACTAAAAACATCAAGAAATTATTCATAGTAAAGGCTCAAAAATTTTAATATTTAAGTCTAATATATTATAATATTTTATATATATATATATATTAATCCCACTGTATCCTGGTAGTCAGACAACTATAGAAATTTAGCGCTTAACCCGACGCAGCTGCCAAAAGTTGGGAGCCCGTGTCAAGGCTTCAAATTTCCAACCAGTTTCGGTTGGTTCTTCGTCCATTAAATGTTGTTTTTGTCAAATTATTTTCACTTTTATTGGTACACAAAAGATTCCTCCTATTTTTTTTTTTTGGTATTTCTTTTTCCTGTCTGCAAATTTTTAATCATTTGCAGCCGTCGGTTTGCTGCTGTCTCAATGTGTCTGTTAAATGGTAAATGCTAAACACTGTCGAAATGCAAAGTCTGAGCAGTCAGACAGCCAAGTTAAGAGCGTGAACTAATTAATGCATTAGCATTTTGGTGCCACGAATTTGGCGCCGACGGAAACATTCGTTGGGATGTAGGTTAGACAAAGTTTTGCTCATTTTCTATGTTTTTATTTGCAGAAATATCTGTGCAGAGAAAATAAATTAGATAAGCGGGGAGGGGATTTTCTATTTTATTTATAATTTATTTAATAAATAATATAGAAAATTCTTCAAAATAATTATTACAATTTAGCATTTTTAAGGATTTAAAGCTCATGACCTAGGAGAACCAAATATATCATATGTAATTTTAAACTTTATTTTTAAGGCAAGACAAGCTTCCTAATCTTGCTATATTTACCCAATTTTCAAGCTAACATTTAACATTTAAATATAAAAAATAATTTATAAAAAACCTATTACACACATTTCCTTTCAGTGCATTTACCACTGACATCTTTGCTGGTGTAATACTTGACACATTTGTGCATGTAACAAACTGGTGATGTGGTTTATGTTTCTGGTGCTCATTAAGTCTGCATATTCGATGGATGCTTACTTATGGATGTGCCGGATTTAACGTTTCTCTCAATGCCTCAAAACGCATTGATGATTGATTAAAATTGCCCTAAGTAACCATGATGAGCTCAGCTAACCACGCGCCGGCAATACAATTAGCAAATCAATTCAGTTGTGCAGTCCTGCAATTGAAATTTAAATTTAATAGCAGACAGGAGTTGATTTTCATGTAAAACAAATATCACTTAATGTGGGCTAGTGGTCGGTCCCAGTCCCCAGGCTAATGGGAAAACAAAAGGGGCACGTATCCCCGCCAGTGGACGTTGTCCTTGCACTGCCTGAACGCTTGGATCTGGCCTGGTCCCCAGGACTCTTGGACTCTTTCCGGCACGTGTGCGTGTGCAGCTCGTAAAAAAGTGTGCATCAGGTTGCAGGAGGGAGGGTGGAGGAGATGTTGCTGTTACTGTGCGGCATTAATAGCAACTGTCGACAAACAACAACAGGCAGCAGCCACAGCAGCAGAACCAGCAGCAGCAGCAACAGCAATAATAATAATATGGGAACAGGAAGTCCGGGGGCGTTCGAGGTACTGGGACCACCTGGTGGTCTAAGCTGATAATGCTCCGCTTTAGGAGACAGTGGACAGTGTACAGTGCTACCAGGGCTTAGACAAGTATGAGATTGGTATTGTAATTTAGATGTTAATTACTGAAATCTTTAGTTATCTTATAATATTTGATAAAGGTTTTACTTAGAAAATTAAGCAAAATAATGGGTGATTTCATGTAGATTGAACTACTTTATGGCTGGCGAATATACTCGGAATCCGGCTCGAAGGACCAAAATGAATGAGTAGGGTTCACAATTCCCTTATTTTACCTATACAAAATGGAGTTCAACTTTGTTTTTCGGAGTTTATATTTTAAGTAAAAAGCTCTACAAATATTTGGCTTCCCCTTTTCCCTTGTAAACAAAATATGCAGATACTTACCTAAATTATTATCTAGGCACTCGAAAAGTATAAGAATCCTTAAGATCTATACAATTTTCATCTTAAAATCCTTCTCCATTGTATGGAAACCACTGTTCCTGGCCAAAGCCCATGACACTTAATTTTAATAAACAAAATACTCACCGCTTGGACCAGGCTTGAGAATGGTGAGACCGGGGTGGACAGGTGTTTAAAAGTGTATGGGCGTGTGGGTAATTTTCCATGTGTATACGTTAGCTTCCGGTTTAAGCAAAGGCAAGGGATGCCAGTCTCTGATATGAGTATTTTTTACTACTCTGACGGAGTTGTAATGAGCCGCACGAGAAATGCAAAAAACTTTTAGGGAACGTATGTAGCTAAAGCCCAAGCTAAGTTAGCACTGGCCCTGGGCTTCCCCAGAGATCGATGTCCAACTATAACTCAGCCAGAGCCGGAACAGAGTCGGGCTTTAAATTCCGTGCGGGTTAAGGAGTCTCATGCACTGGGATAAATTTATAGTACAGTATTAAAAATATTGGAAATAAATTTAAGGAAGGAAATAAACTTTATTTCGAATGTATTTAATATCTATAAACACAAGATACAAGTGATCTTTTTCGAAGCTTATTTTCCGTCTGTTTTAAATTTATGACGTTAAATTTCTTGTGTTACTTGTATTAAAATTTCTATGAATTTTATCTAGTTTTATATTTGATATTTCCCAGTGTATCGTAAGGTAGACGACGTAAACAAACTCCTTGAATTTCGACTACCTACGAAACAGGTCGCACGTGCTCTTGTCATTTTACTTTTAAAACTTTTGCGTTCCGCTGTCGTTGTCGATGTTGTTGGCTCTGTTGGCTCTGTTGGCTGTGTTGGTTTGCCGGTTTGCTGCGTTGTTTTGGCTGCTTTTCAATTTTATTGTGGGTAAAACAACTGGCACTGTAAAAGGCGTCAGAGTGGTACGTGATTTACACCTAGCCAGGATGTGGATGTGCATTTTGTGGGCGCATCATTTTATGATGGCTCCCTGAAACCGAACTGTGTTTTCATCCTTTTGCTTTCGTTTCCATTTCCCTGCCTCTGTTGCACTTACCACACGTCACGCCCTTCTTACGCCCTCCTGAATCCCTCTCCTACCGCACTGAGAGAAATACAATTTACAGTTTAAATTAGGGAATAAGAAATGAATATCTGATTGAATGAGAAATTAATTCAATTTATTTTTGAAGGAGAGTATATTTGAATATGGTAATAAGTTAGTTTTGAGTTTATTAAATATAATTTTGTTTATAATAATAAATGAATCTTCTTTCTTAAGGTATTATTTATTTATCTATATAGATAGAGATATATTATTATATCGGTGTTTAATGAGAAGACTAATATAAATCCATATTTATACAGTATATCAGACAGCGTTAAAAAGAATCCTTTAGATATCAACTTGATATTTTGAATCATTGATATCCACTTTGATATTAAATATTATTACTTTAAAAATTACAAATAATAATGAATGATTAAATGCAGTATTTTTCAATATTTACGATATTTTTGGTATAAAAATATTGTATTCAAAATATATCGCAATTTCCTATCTTTAACATTTCCCTTGATAGACATTACTTCTGAGATGTAAAATTACTGCTTTAATTTTATTAAATAAATTACATTAGTTTTTTTAATTTGTTTTATTTTATTTTCCAATGTTCTTGTACCTTTTTTTGTTGCAGTGTTCTACTGCCAGCCTCTGCTTGCTTTCCATTTAAAGTTTATAAGGTGCTGGCTGCTTTTAGCTGTCGGTCTAGATGTTTGTTTATATTTTCGTTAATGCTGCTCATCCGCAGTCACAACTTCCACATCCCGGAACGACGACAGCAACGACGTTTACTAGGAGGAGGACTCCAGTGCCAACTTGCCATTTTACAGCTCCAGTTGATTTGACTTTTACGTACGTGTTGATGCGATAGGTCGAGCCGCAGCTTTGGTCACGGGGCATTGCATTTGAAAAATATGGTGTCGGGGTCCAGAGTCCTGCGTCCAGCGTCCTGCGTCCTGCGTCCTGAGACCAGCATTCTGCGTTCTGCGTAGTCCAAAGTCCTGGCCGCCGGCCATGTCAAAGTCAAAGCCACGCGCCACCATTGTCATTACACGCGCGGCCGCTTACACGATTGAAGGTTTGGGATTGGGAACCAGGACTCGGGGGCCTGTGCGCCACCAGCCGGAGGACCAGAGCCCACTACTGCTCTCCCAAGGATGCATTGCATTTTAATGAAGATATACGGCGCGAGCTGTGAGTTGACTAGAGCTCAGTTCTGCAGTGTGCGAGTGTCAGTCGCTCTGCTCTCGCTGTGGCTTAGTTGGAAAATTTACACGCCGCTTTTCCGCCATTTTCCCGACCTACGTCCAACCCACTACCATTTGCACTATTCGCACTGGGCCTGTCAGTCAGCCAGGCTTTGGAAATTCGTGTTTTCACTCTCTTATATATATTTTATACGCTCACCAGAGGAACTTTAAATATGTGAAAAGGGAGTTGAAAGTTCAAGAATAAGAGCTTAAATTAATGTGTAATTATAATTGATTTTTATTAAATTTATATTTGTTACTTATTATTCTTTACCAATCCCAATATATTTCATGATAGAACAGAACATCTTTTTGGCTTATATTTAAATACCTTTCACATCTGATATTTGTTACATTTGTAATGGAATCCAATTAAGAATTCTAATTGTCTTTTAAAATATAAAATATTTTTTAAATTCAAGTCTTGATTGAAGGGTATTTCAAACCTGGCATATTCCTTTAGTAGTTTCCTTTCGTTTTCCTGTTTTTTTATGTCCGGTGGCAGGGCGCGTGCCTTTCATTTTGAGCTTGGCCAGCGGCATTCGTTCCGCCAGCGTTGTCGACATCCACGAGTTAGCAGTGTCACTTTCTCCCAGCCATTTCCTCCTCTTTCTACCCTTTCTCCGCTTTCTCCGCTTTTGCTGTGTGTGTGTGCCAGTGCGTGGGAGGGTGCAATTTAGCTGCCATTTCGGTTAGTTTTGTAAAATATTTGAAAAATGCAAATCTGATTTCGTTTGCGGGCATGAATGTTTATTAACACGAAATTTATTCATATTTCCGGTCTTGTTTTTGTGTAAAGAAATTTGACTAAAAGGATTTGCCAAAATATGAATAACGATCTACGGGTTTACGATTTAGATTTAATTATTAGTTGATATCTAAAATAAATTAAAAATATTTAGACATATAGAAAAAATATCTTTAAATTTAATTTAGTAAATGCGATAGATGACCATCCGACTCGAAGGACCAAAATGGAAGGATCATTTAAATAAAAATACGTTTTTAATGAGTTTTGGTAAAGCAGTTGATATTAATCTTAATGGTTTTAAATAGATACCATAAATTACATATTAGGTTAATGTATTACCAAGCTTTACATACACAATCAACGAAAATACATATACATATATCCATAAATACCTCTCCACGTAATGCCTATAATTTATTTGTATGCCGCTTTCCATTTATTCTTTATTGATTCTTCTTTTGCTTGTTGCAAAAGTAATCGTTTATTCATTTTCATTACTTTTGTAAATATTTAAAATTTAAATCAATTGGCAGGCTTATCGATTTAAGGTTTACCCACTGACGCCTCTTAATTGCCAAAAGCTCTTAAAGGAAATGACAGCACATCGCGATGAAAAACTCTGCTGGTCGTCGTCACATGAATAATGTATTAAGCCTCTTACACACACCATTTTTCCTTTTGGCCAAAAGTGCAAAAGAGCAGGATACAAAAAAGAGGCGCCAAACGCGACAGGAGGAAACTTTAACTCGGCTCTTTGTCTGTTTGATGCCTTGAATTTCCACTGCTGTTTGCTTTGATGTCGGGGCCAACTTCTTGTGGCTTTGGCCTCCTCTGTCTCTCTTAGCCTTTGTCTTTCCGGCAACTTTTCGCATTAATTCTGTTAATAATTTTTAATGTCGGCACAGAACGGAACGTAAAGTTCAACAACTATTTGCACACATGGTAATTAAAAATTTAATTGCCTTGCCAATATGTTCTTTAAACTTTCTTCACTGTACCTATTAACATATCTTGGTTGTTTCTTTATATTGTATATATATTTTTTTCCAAGAGTTATGGAGTGTTTCTTTAAAATAATGGCCCACATTTGCATTACAAATTAGTCAGTAAATGGGTGTTATTCAGTAAAGATGCTCAGAATATTTCTTCTGCATTAATAGGGAATTATTTTAAGACTATTTGCGAATTAATTAATATAAGAAAAGTCTCCATATTATAAGAATTTGATCAAAGACAAAGTATTTTAAATGCTTAAAGTAAAATGTACAGATAAGTCAATTAAAGAGTTAGCAGCAGGAGTCGGCCTGTAGTATATGCCTCCCTCTCTCTCTCTCCCACTCTGTCTCTGTCCATGTTAGCCCGTAAGGACCTGCTAATAGGACCCTTTAAGGACCTGTCCAAAACAGCAGGCACTTCCCATCTGAGGCGGCGCCATGTGTGAACTTTTTGGACCTGTCAATGCAGAAGCCGCTTGACGTGTTAATTCACCAGCTGGCACACACATGCACTAGGATGCACATCCTTTACGTCCTTGCACATCTCACACACATATAGCTAAGGGCCAATGCAAATGGCTAATACGAGATGCCGGCATTCTTATTTATGGCATCAGCAGCACTGCCTTTTGCGCTTTATTAGCCACGTGCCGGCATTTCTCAAATTCCATGTGAACAAAAGGTATTCCATATAAATGCAAATACTTGCATGAAGCTGCCATAAATGCATATTTTACAATGCATAAGTATTGCATACTGCCAGGCGCACAACCTATGAGGTATTTTTTCCCACCGCACATGTCAGCTGGTGAACCATTTGAGGAGGGTCAAAGACTGAAGGATTCAATCGAACGAAAGAAACCTATAATTTTGTTAAACAAAAGAAATTACTTTTGCTTCGATATTCACTTAAGTAATTGAACTTGTAATTGCTTAAAATTATATATAAGAAAAAGGGAAAAGATCCCTTGGAAAAATATACATAGAAGCGTTTAAAGGTTGAATTAAAGTTTAAAATTATATACAAAATAGGTAGGTGGGGTATTTTTATAAATATTATAAAAACAAATGAGGACAATTGTCTTTAAAAAATATAAATAAGTTCAAAGATATACCCTAAAATAATTAAAAATAAAACCATGAAGGAATATTAATTTATTATGTTACCTTCTCTCAAAAATTGTTTAATAAAATTACCTTTAAATACTACAGATTATTGGCAATGGCAACCAGCCAGTTGCCTTACCTTAAAGACAACCTTCAATGGCCATTATTTAGAGCCACTTAAATCTGGCTTTAATACTTTGGCCATGTACAACGAAGGAGTTTAAAGGCTTTAGCGTGACAACGCAATGATTTTCAATGGTAACAGTTGCGGCAACATGTAATGGTCCTTCCTCCTGTTGCCACAACAGATGTTTTGGCAGCAGCGCAGGGGAAAAAGTTGAAGGGCAGGGAAAATCATCGAGGGAAATTCGTGGCCATATATAGAGGGAAATGCATGTTAAATGAACTGCTGCTCTTTGGCTTATGGAGCTTGTAAACGGTTTGGCACTCGCAAATAAATTACACACGCAGTATCTGTAAATCGTTTTACAATCGAAGCGAATTGAATATGTTGTCCGGTCGAGTACAGATTATATTTGGTTAACTTCCATCCGAAGCTGGGGTGAACTTTTCCGGCTCCGAAATAGTTTATTTATGCCGCTTGCCGCTTGCCGCTCCTGAGGGCCCTGGGGAGGTCAGAGCTGTGACAGCTGTAAGTGCTCGGGGGTCTTTACAAATTGGCAATGGCCAAAGTTTGGCACGCGTCTATCGATAAAAGTTTCGGCTCCCCAGATCTCTCCGGTTCAGCTTAATTTGAAACCCAAGTAAGGGCCATGGCTTTTTTGCATTCGGCGCCAGCTGTTGGCGTTTGATTGCCTCGCTTGTGAGGAGTCAGAAAAAATTTTGGCTCGCTTTAATAATTGCCTAAAATACGATCTCTTCTGGCTTACTTGAAGTCTGTTTTCTGTTGTTTTAGACTAAAAAATATATATTGATACTTTATGCTTAAATAGAGAAAGTTTTCTAAATTATTTTTACAATCAAAATTAAAGTTGAAACTTGATTAAGATCTAAGGAATAATCCTATTATCTCGGACATATTTCAAGTACTATATTCCCTTTAAACAACATAAATATATATATCTTCCTTAATTGTGTTCGATTTTCAAATATAACATGAATAGTACTTTGTATCAATAAAATCAATTTTACTGTAACTGTCTTATATTTTCTAATATATCCCCTTAAAAATGTGTATTTAATATCGTTAGCAATTATATAAATAACGAAGTACACCCTTAACTGCTCCCATCTGTATAAATATTTTACAATCTTAAATATTTTATTTATTGCTCTGTCAAAAGCTCGTTCTAATAGCTTTTAATTTTGATTTTTAAAGTAATTTACCAAACACATTTTAAACAAAGCAGCACTTTGTTCAAAGCTAACAAATGCAACACATAAAAAAAAAGAAATTGAATTTTATAAACTAATGCAGTAACATGAAACGGGGGAAGACGAGGGCTTTGTTGGTGACGAAACAAATTTGCTGATGAAATCGCAAAGTTTGAGAGCCAAGCACGTGCGGCTCTTTGTACGTTACCGCGATATGGATCCTACTATGGACATGTGCCAAAATGGTCACCTACATGAACATGCACAGAGAAAAGTAATTTATTTAAAAAAAATAATAATAATAAATAAAGAAATTAATTAATAAAACAAACAATGAATTAAAATTGGATACTAAGTTTGCAAAATTATGTTTCCAAATGTAACAACATGATACACATCTTAGTGAAGCGCCTAGGAAGAGTTAGTTTAATTTTTAAAATGTTTAAGATGACAGTAACAAGTAGATTTATTTTTTATCAATACTTTTTCTTTCCCTTTATTTTTCTAAATATGTCATGTTATTTTTAGAGAAGTATTTGTATTCCTATGCAGGGTATTATAATTTTAGCCCGATTTTGTAACGCTGTGATATTATTGATTAGCATCATAAGCCGAGACAATCTAGTCCTCTCCGGCAGAATAAAAAAATTTAACATTTATTTTTCAAATTTTATAAGTTATATCGTTAAACTGTCAAATATTAATAGAAGTTGTAACATTTTAAAATGTTAAATTAATAAACCAGATTTTTAAACCTTATAAAAAATAACATAGAAAAGCTATCCAAATCAAATTGAATGCTGTTTTAACTTAGTTATGTTTTGTAAACTTTGATTGCGATATAGAAATATCGGTTTAAAGAATGCGTATATTTTAAGCTTAGCTATGATCAATTTCCGACTTAATCCTATAATATTCAATTGCTATTATCTGGGTATACAATGATCGGCTCTCCAAGTTACTTTCATTTCTTGATTGTTAATATTTATTTAGTTTTATAAAGTAAATTTATCTTTAGATTTTTAAAATTGATTTAAAATATCTCTAAAAGTTCGCATACCACAAAACTTCGCTTTACAACTTTTTTATGGCATTAGTCTGTTGTGGTTTATTTTTGTAACATATTGTGGCATAGTTTTTTTGGCATAAAGAGAATTGAAGAGCTCCTAAAAAATACGTCTAACTTTACAGTGTACTCCGGAGTGTGTGCCATTTTAGCCAACACGTAATTGGCCATTAACAGATGGTCGCCGGACAAAGCACAAAGGACGACACCTAATATTTTTATCCACGAAATTGAGAAATTGAATTAAAATGTGCGAAAATTGACTGCAAATTTGATGAAAGGCTCCACGCCCCGAACTAAGCATAAATGTAAAATTAATTGAATTTGCATATTAAGCACACACACACAAATACACACGCGCCACACGTGGCACAAACTGTGAGCCAGCACGCTTTAATGACGCCCGATTTAATTGTGATTGCGGGCGCGGAGACCCTGAGGTCGGACACACGTTATAAAAATAATCCCAATAAAATGCATTTTTCATGTCAAACGCCTGAGCCGGCGGAATAACCCGAATGCACGCACAGGACTTTACGGAATTGCATGCAAACAAACCGGAACCGGACATCAGCTGCCGCCACGCACATGGCTGGAGGTCCAAATATTGTCAAGATGGGGAAGGGAGCTGGACTTTGTCCCCAAGTCCCGGGTCTTGGGGCAGCACTCCGCACTCCCAGAGTGCACTCTTTGTGTATTATGTAATAAGAAAAACGAAATCACATTTCCAGTGCGGCTAATCAAATAGTCGAGCCAGAGAGAGAGGGTAAACATTCAAAGCCATTTGGCAAGCGGTCTCTTCGGACCAAAGGAACACAAAGAAACAGTCCATCAAGGGGCCCGGAAGGAGCACAAATCGGCTAACAAATGAAGCATTTGACTAAACAAGTGCCACAGCTGGCAAATGGTGGCTGAGAAGGCACCGAGCAGGCACTTTGAGAAAATTGTTGGGAAAATGCATTGAATAGATGTCTGTATTGGAAATTTTAAGACATTTAAAAATGTATTTAAAATTGTGGGATATCATTTATTATGTAAAAAATGTAGTGTAATTTTTAGGATTACCATAAAATATTCAATTCAATTATTCAATGTTATTTATTATAAGTTCTAGTGGGAAAAACTCGTTTGTTTTTGTATGTACATTGAACAATTTTTTGCATGAATTCGGACACCTTTTTATGGGCTTAAAACCACCAAATGATTATCTAAAAATAAGTAAAATTTGTTAGGTAAGATTCAGATATTTAAACATGTTTCCATCTTACATAGAATTCTATAAAAGTAATTTAAAAAGTAAATTAAAATATTCACTTTATACCATAAGTTATACTAATATTCCCATTAGGAAAAGGTAAATTAATGTAGCCTTCAAAGAAATTTATATGAATATATTACCCACATTATTCTAAATTTCTAAACGTTCTCAGAACGAAACAAAGTTGGCCTATAAACATTTCTGTTAACTAAACATTATTTTCCTGAGTGCGTTCGGGCAAGACTAAAGAGATTTTCCCTGGCCGCAAATTCAATTTATTTGCGTCTTAAAGCGTCACCAGAGCCATAAAGCAATAAAGCGGGAAAAAGGATTATCTGGGAAGTCGCATGCTATCCCCGTTGGGTCAGCAAATGTTCAACTCGGAAAACTTACTGTAGAGCAAGGAAAAAAAAAGAAGAAAAACATAAGAAACCGCGGCAAAAGTCAGCCAAAGTTGCACAGCACTCGCTGATAGCAAGCAACAAAGAAGTTTTTGTAACCAGGCAAAAAAGTAAGAGACAGTGAGCGAATTATAATGAAAAAAAAATAAAAGATGGCATTCTTAAACGATGGAAAACTTCTTGGCCGCCGTATGCTGAACAAATTGCAGCACGCACCCCCTCAAGTGGTTCAATTAATTGCAACTCACACAAAATGCATAATGAGGGCTGAAGGCGCGTACTGGCAATACGGGGGGCTTGAGGCCCTTAGCCTCCAAGTTGCAGAGTTACGGATTTATTATGTGAGTTACGTGGTGTGTGTGTGTGTATGTGGTGTATACTTATCATGTATTATTCAGAGTGTGTCGGGGGTAAATGCATCCATCGAAGCCACAACAAAAGCGGCAAACGAGTGCGTCTCAACAGCGAATTTGCGATGAGTGCGTGAACACGTTGATGTGTATCAATTAATCCCATCTGCGATAGGTACATACTTTCAGCAACTAATTAGTTGGGGTTTTTAATTAGTAAGGTTTTAACACAAACTAGAAACCGCAAATGGTAAAGATTCACTTGAGTTAAATAAGAATGTAAAGTTCTTACAAGATAGTGCACTTTCCACCGAAAATAGTTTCCAAACTAAAACCAGGTGACCCTGAATTTTACTATATATTTTGTGGACTTGTGTTCGCTTTCACTGCATCGCCATCACTAGTCATTAAAATAGTTGTGAATATATGCAAATGTGTTCAGAACTCTCAATCTCGGCGGCGCACAAAAGTAGGCAACAAAGACCGGCGGCCGCCATTGTTGCCATCGTCTAGCGGCTTTCAACTTGACGCCAACGCACTTAGACCGCCCCCTCCGCCTCCTCCCACCCCACACACACGCACTCTTATACACCCAGACGGGCACACACACACACGCATCATATCTTGACTCATTAACAGCCCCTGAGCGAGTCGCTGTAAAAGCGTTCCAGTGCAGAGATTACTTTGCCTGATACACCGAGCTCTTTGCTGGGCATTCTAGCCACAAGGACTGGCAAACTGACTTTTAATTACTATAAAATAATGATTTAAGGGATTAAGTATAAAATATATATCATAAGGAGTTTAATTTAGGTAATTTGCTATAAAATAGAAAGGTATTAAATACATGAAAGAGGCATAAACTATCGTAAATCTTTGTTTAAAGAAGTTTAATTTGAGAATAAGTAATGAACAAACAATATTTAATATTTTAAACATTTCTTCTATGAAACTGTTCTTTTTTTTCCATAATTCCTATTAAGTTTCCCTCTCTCTAAACATTGTAAATGTTTCCTCATCACTGGTGCTTGGTGTGCTCTGGTTTAGGTCTCAGGCGTCTAGCGCTCAGGATTCTGTGTTCAGTTCAGTAGGTGACACCAATGCGCCTAGGTGTTCTGGCCGGCCCACGACGTCTGGCCTATATAGCGGCCTATAGGAATATAGCCTCACCAACATCCTCCTCCTCCTCCAACAGTGCCACCCAGGCGGGCATCCTCGATGCAGTGCAGCAGACTGCGTGCACTTGACGCTATTGCTCCACTTTTCTTCCGGCTGCAAGAGTTCGTGTGCGTGCATACAGTGGACGTCATAAAAATAGGAACTAGATGCCTTTTATTTAAAGGTTAGACGTGGAGAAGTAATATTTATAAATTTCTAGGTGAATTTAGTAAGCAATTTATAATTATTTTTGAAGAAATATCTCAAAATTATTTTGATATATTTAAAGTATATATATCATATATCTCCCATCATTGTTGAAAAGTGTGTTGTGGGGTGGATCCACATCATCCTCCTCGGTGCCTTAGGCAAACGACACTCTGGGGGTGTGCCATTAGTGTCGCGGTGCGTTACCATAAAAAAGTTGGGAAGCCAAGTAAGTTAAAACAATTCGCACAGTGCGTGCCGCTGGCTTTCAGATAGATTCCCGATATCTGCATGCTGATGTAAAGTTTTCCGCTGCCTTTCGGAACTTTGGTTCCTTTTCTTACACGTAATTATGCAAAAGTTAAAAGCGAGTCGAATTTTGTATTCCGGCGTCTCGCCATTTTCAGCCAGGTAGAAAATCAGTCAGCACTTAAACTGTCGCTGTCGCGTTAAATTATGCAAAGAACCCGAGTCCTTGCAAGGTGAGTCCGTGGAAAGGTATAAGAAAATGCAAGGAAAACGTTCATTAAAAAAATGAATAAAAAAATTCAACACATTCGCATTGGTCATCCTTCGTTGGCAGAGCATTTACTGCTGGGAAATGCCCTTTTCGGGCGTTATAATTGCTTCCTGCTTCGGCCTAAATGTGTGTTGGCTGGCCACTTGATGCCAATTGGTTGGAAATTGCGTAAATACGTCGAGTGTATGTGTGTGTGTGAAAAGTCAGAGGCACACACCCAGTCGGACCGCAGCCTAGGCATTTAATTGCAAGTGACTTCAAGTGCTGGCCACCGATTTGAGGGGCGGCGGGAAATAATAATGAGGCGATTATGCTCACATTGTGGGGGAAAATGCTCCTGCTGCTGCTGGTAGGGATTGGGATTGGAATTGCCTGGTTCCCAGGAATTTCACGTTTGATGTTAGCCCTAATTGTTGTATGTAATAATCGCTAATGCGAATAATTGCCTAATTGAAATCTGTAATTTGATTATAGCTTGAAGCGGAAGCTATTTATATGTATTTGATATCTATGGAAGAGTAATTTGTGCTAAATTAAATGAATTTGAGATCCTATCTCTGTAGCCTAATTATATTTAAGCAGTAATACTAATACTCCACATACACATTTATATTGGATGATTAAACCCATTAAAATGTCTTGTAATATATTAAATAAATTTACTGCTCAATTAAGAGACATGTTCCTTTCACTCCCAGCCATCTATCTGGGCTTATTTATCACTTATCAGTTATCTCTTCAACCCCTCAAGGGAAACGCTGAAAGCTAATGGCTATTGTCGCCTCGTTATGCGTTCATGGCAATTGGCCGGGCACTTTATATGTTATGTAGAGAAGCGATGGGCCGGCACTTAATTACATGTGTTCGCCGCTCGCGGCATGTCCTCGGCTGTCAATTATGGTGTGTTCGACATGTGTACTCCATCTGCAATTGCCTGGAACTGAGAGTGTGAGAGGAGGGGTTAAAGGACACCTCCTGCAACGGAATGAGTATCAATCACAGCGAACATGTTAAAATAATTTCATTTCACAATTGAAATTAAATGCAGTCGCGTGCCGGGCCCATTTACATGACACGACTATTAAATTAAAAAACATGAATGGACACAGACACTGAAGTGATTGTTTTCCAGGGGCAGGGGAGGGAAAATAATGTTACAATGCGAAAAATACTTTAAAAAAAAAATTTAAACAATGCAAAAGAGCAGGGGGAACTTGAAGGTAATTCAAGAGATATTAATTTTGGGGCTGTAACACTTTATAATATAATTTTTAACATATAATAAAGTACCTTTTAATTAACAATTCGAATGCGGAAATCTTTGAGTTTTAAAATAAGTTTTTTACTTTTTTCTTCTACTCTTCAAATTATTAAAAGGAAATGCAATATTGTGTTGTGTGAAAAGCCAAATTTCTTCAAGAAAATCGCAGTATATAAACTAATAAAAACCCTATAACTTTTTCTCAGTGCCCTGGCAGCACATGCCATCGTTTAGTCAGCGGCAATCGTTGGCAATAAAAATGGTTTATTGACATGCCACAGCGCCATGGCTCAATGTTTGCTTTTAATTTCTGGCCCTGTCATAATTTGTCAATTGCCAGCTAATTGTTTTCTCATATTCCTCCTTTTTTTATTTACTTTCAGCCTCGATCAAAATGATGGCAACGTCACAGGATTATTTTGGCAATCCGTATGCCCTTTTTCGCGGACCGCCCACCACATTGCGTCCGCGTGAATCGCCCGTGGGCGTTGGCCACGCCCATACGCACGGCCATGGACATATGCATGGCCATGCCCACTCTCACGCCCACGGGCATGGTCATCATGGCCACGCCCACTCGCATTATGCGGCCTTGGACTTGCAGACGCCGCACAAGCGGAACATCGAAACGGATGTGCGAGCACCGCCGCCGCCATTACCGCCGCCACCGCTTCCGCTTCCGGCCGCATCGCCTAGGTAAGCCTCCCCCCCGACAGAAAAAAAAGAAAGAATGAAAAGACGGGGGAGGAAGATGAGAAAGTGAACGGAGATGATAGTGAGAGAAAACACCAGACGAGCAAAGAATTGAAGAGAAATCAAAAGCTATAAATGCATATCATCAGCAACACTCCCATCAACACTTCTCTGCTAAGTCTGCAATCAACACAACAAAGTCAACATCAGTTTTACGTTTTCTTTGAGTTCAAGTTCGAGTTCAAGTAACACTTTTGAAAAATGCCCTTAAATAATCACGCCCAAAGAGAAACTAAACTTAGATTAAAGTAGTCAATCACTTAAAGATATCAGCTTTCATTTTCAATTTGCCAATGGACTTTGAACCCATCAAGTAAAAGCTTAACTAATAACTAGAGAAATATCACGAGAGAGAAATATAATGAATAACCTATTTATCACGAAGTAAAAGTGTTTGCTACCTTAATGAAATGTAAACTAGTGCTTATTTTCTTAACTAAGTAGAAGCTGCAAGAAGTAACACCAATTTAATGAATACAAATAGCCGACTAGTATCGTAAGATAATCATAGAATTTAAGGCAGAGCATTTCAGAAAAGCACTTGTACCGTTCTAGACCTAAGTAACCAAACGTATACGTAATTCAAGCAATCCAATAACAATAACTAAGTAGAGACTTTTCTTAAAAATAAACCAGCTAAATTCAGATATTTCAAATAATTAGAGATATTAGTATATAGCCAGAAAAGGATAGAAGAAAAGGAGTTGTATACCATAGAGTTCGAGAACTTGCATATATTTAGTAGATGAACACAGCTAAAGTGAAGGGTCCACATGCTACCCTGTAATTACTTGCTATACTTAACCACAACTAACCACTTAGTAGCGCAATAATAGTTATTAATCGATCAAAAGTATACGTAAAACGAAAACCAAGAATTTCCCCAAACAAACTCCTCTTCGAAAGCAATACGATAAACAATAATTAACTTATGCATATATACATATATACCGTATACCACTAAGTTTATGCCTAACCACTATTAGTAGCCCTAAGTCCTAGGCATAGACCGAGCACCATGGCGAGACATGCACCCAAATGTAAAATGCAGAAATTAATTACCACGAGTACAAACTGTAAAGGAAAAAAAACCCCTATTGAAGCTCAATTGGCCAGACCACATAACTTCTCCCCCCAGTAGCCTAAGCTTAAGTAGTCCTAAGTACGCAAATTGTAAGGCAAACACTTTTCAAGTGAGTGAAAAATCAAGCAAACTGTGACAATTCGAGGCGTGTGACGATGGAGCAACCCCCCAAATATGATCATCAATCAACATTCCTAAACACCTCCCGGAGGAGCTGCTCTTCAATCAACACTCAACCCGAACTGGTGCCTAATGGCCCGGCAACCTAAAGTTAGTCCCAATTCTAAACTAAAGTAACCAAAGTTATTTAGCCATCATTTCTCTCTCATAAGTCTAGTCAGAAATCCTAAAAATAAAAACTAAAAACTAAAACCAAATCTGCAATCAACAAACCCACAAAATATCCCCACCAACTGGCGCGGTAAGTGAAGAGCCATTTTAATCCTAGCCTTAAGCCTCTAGCCACCGACTAGCCAAGTAGTGACTTACCTCGTAGTGCTAACCACATAGAATTCAACTGCATTTGGATGACGGGGCGGTATAGAGTCCAGATTGGAGGCGCCACCGATGATCGGCGCTGCATGTGATAAGCAAGTGTACGAAAAAAGCAATCCGTAGCTAATCGGCCATAGGCCATCGAAACTTAGCTGCATTGTGCGCATGCCAAACCAAATGAAAAATACGATACATTAAATGCTAACAAAAAACAAAAAACAGAAAATAGTAAACACTATCCGCCGCAACATGCAACGAATATCGCGTAATTAACATGCAATTTCTTTAGCGAATTTAGCTACACATGCAACATGGACGAACAAAAAAAAATTGAGTAATTATTTTACAAGGTCCAGGGAAGTCTAAATGTAGGTATTTCCTTTAAACCATCGCGTTACACGATCCCCTGCCGGGCGATAATCAAATCGAAACGGAAATGTCTCAACAAGCGTCTTAAATATGCACAAAGTGCAATGGCAAGTTCACATGCTAGAGTTCCATTAAAACGCGTACCTGTAATTGTGCTAACACCTAGCATTTGAATTGAGCAATTGGTCACACCGGAAAAGAGTAATCCAGGTCCTGCGGTCACATTGCCGGTCGAAAGTTTTTACAACTTTTTACTGGTTTCAGGGTGCATTTAGTTAACAGAGGGGTATTCAACAGTTTAAAAATGAAAAATACAGAATAAAAAACATGTTAGTACCTAGTTTGGTCACATTTAAATAAATATACGAATTGGTCACACTGAACATGAGTAATAAAAGGTCCTGGTCACACTGACTTGGGAAAGTAGTGCAAGCTTTGTCCTTTTTTGTTTAACCAAGGTTTTCGTAATTGGGATTTACTCTTTTAGGAAAACTATTATAAATAATTCTTATTCTACTTTAAAACTTGGAAAAACATATTTTACTTTCAAATTTAATGAAAATATATATGTGTATATTAGAAACAAATCCACATATAATATAGCAATAAAACCTTTTACTAGAGTAATTTGAATGATTTAATGCATTTCCACCTTGGCATATTAATACCTGCATTCCTGCATTTCATATTCAGTCAGTAAACGGAACATGTTCATTTATTGAAACAGTCGTTTTGAGCGTGTGTTCGGCCATTCGACAAGTTTTATTTCCCTCCGCTCGTAAGTCTGACGTGTTGCATGGCATGTTGCCAACTCTGGTCATGCATTTCCGTCCCAGCGATTTACTGCCGCCATGTGATTAAGTAACACGTGTAACTGCCAAAATCGCTAGTCCTGCCCAGGTGGCCCATGTGCCTGAAACATGGTAATTTGAGGCGCAACTCATAAAGTGAATAAGTCTGGACAACAAAAAATAAATCTTGGTCGAAATTAGTATGAGCCAATATTCAGGTAGTTTTAAAGGCGATCCTAAAAAAAGTTATTACCCTTTTCTCTAGTTACAAATTTAAGGGGTAATAACGAAGAAGCCGTAATAAAAGTCTTTCTTTTCTTACTTGCTGCAGGACATACTCTCCTTTGAGCAACAAAACCTAGCTCTTAAGATTTCTCAGCAGTTTACATTTAAACTATAAATATCTGTCTAAGACTGTTCCATTTAACTAATACCTTAACATAACAATTAATAACTCTTACTTGGGAAACTTACAGTGTTCCTATTTTCAATTTAATGCAGCTCATTTCGTTTTCTTGGCCAAAAGCCTCTCTTTTGTTTGGGTCTTAGCCCGGCTAAGCGACAATTTGGTGGCGTTTAAGTACACTTTAGCATTAAATAACTGACTGAAGGCCCGCGAGTAATCATAATAACCATAATAATAATGGTGCGATGGCCCCAAGTCATGTTACACCATTAGCGCAGAATGCAGAACCCAGATTCCAGAGTCCAGAGTCCAGCCTCCAGAGGCGACCCGTCTCGGCCCTGTAAATGCAATTTAATTCTGAGACTGCGAACGCCACTTGGCCAGGTCTAATGAATGCAGCAGACTGTGGAACTGGCACAGGACGAATACAAAAGGCCGGAGCTTACTCCGGAGTCTCCTCTCCTCTCCTCTCATCTCCTCTCGTCTCGTCCCTTGGTGTTGTTGGGGTTGCAAACAAGCGAGGCAGCAGCTTCCTGGCGATAAAAGTGCGTATCTCATCCTGCCTCTTTTTGGGTCTCGCTCTTTAAGTGAAAAGGAATCGCCCGTGGTTATGGGCAGGTCTTAACCTGTAATTAAAAACTGGTTAGCCCACATCCTTCCGTTTGGAATTATGTGCACTTATCCGTCCGGGAAGCCGGAAGCCCAGGCGGCCAATCGAGTCCAAATTGTTATTGACCTGCTGCAAGCACTTTCGAGTGTCAAGTGTAATTGCGGAAGTGTCCGTAAAAATGGATGAGCCTCCCCTTAACACCTGCGGCCTTATATACACACACACTGGGAGTCAATAAATCACAATTCAGTAAAGCAGTTAGCTATAGCCTAACCACTTTAAGGCCATGTTCACTACCAACAATTCCCAGCACAGCACAGCATTTGCCACTTGGTTTTTGCCAGTTACACGGTTCAACTTTTTGCGGGCTAAAATGTTTTGAACCCCCTTTCCCCATTCCAGAAAACAAAAGCCAACAAGCTGGTTTTTGTTTTTTTGCCCATGCAGTTACACTGTAAAGAAAATTAAGGCGAAAAAATGCTCAAATTAGGTTAATATGATTAGAAATAAAACCTTCTAAGAAATAAAATACAAATTTAAGTTTAAAATAGAGACACATAAAACAAGAATTTATTATAAAAAGTATTTAATTTTCTAGGATTGTATAAAAAAGTTTGAATTTAAAGTGTATTTTCCAACACATTTCGCCCTTCCTTTGGCATTTCCTTGCGGGGAAAGTTTGTCTGTGGAAAACGTGGTGTAAAACGCAGCGTGTCGTCGGGCAACTCCCGCTAATTGGATAAGAATCAGATGTTGGCACTTCATAAACTGCCAGCGCGGGCTCATTAGGGTCTAAGGTCAAGACAGGATCAGAAAGGCCAAAAGTGCTGGCCACCAAATTTAAGAGATGGTCAGCACAAGATAAAAAATTGCATTTAACAAAATTAGAAATGGTTAACTAAAGTTATTTGATTTCTTAAAGCACTCTCTATGATTCTTTTATAAGAAAATATAACTTCTTTGATTTGATTCGTACAAAAACTCGGACTAATTGCCAAGCAATCTGTGTGCAAGAGCTAACAAATTGGCAATGAATTTGATTTCAAGCTTGGACATTCGGTTGTCATTTAATAATTTATTAAAGCAATGCCATCAAAGAGAGGCTTAAGCACAGACACAAACAGTTCGAGGAAAAAGGTGCTGTTGCAAAGTCCCATAGAAATACGCTTTGTAATTAACTTTTGGCAACTGGCAAGTAAGGATTTTCCAGAAAAAGAGCTTTCCAGAAGATGTCTCACCAAATGAAAATGAAAAGGTGGCGAAAAGAAGGGAGAAAAGTGCACCTGAGTGTGGCCAACGGCACAAATCATAATTTCAAATACATATTTTGCAGGGAATGTGTTTTTCCCAAAAGGAAACCGAAAAGGCTCAGACTTGCCTCCCTCGGCTCATCATCATCATCAGCAGCTTTTGTATTGTGTGACATCTCTCACAGCTTTTCACCTGCAGTTGATGTCTCACTTGATTTACTGCTGATTACATATTATTATTTGCCGCAAATGTCTGTGGAATCGGTGGGCTAGGTGGGTTAAATCCTCCACTATATCCCCCCTTTTGCAACTCAAGATTTTGCAATTAGAGTGCACACTGAGACCGGGCGTCATATTAATCAGGTGTTTATTTGCAAATTGAATTAGTTTAATTAAACGGAAAACGGTCATGTCGAAGGTGCGTGCACTTGCAAATTTAATTACATTATTTATAATACTTCCCTAAGGCCACCGGAGTCAGATTTAGCTTCAACTTTTAGCTCTGGCTCTGGGTGCGGCTACGTGATTACGCATACGCACTGTGGCTGCAATTGGGGGGAAAATATACATACATAAATTACATTGCTTGACAACAATTTGGGTCACTTAGCGTTGCAGAATGTAATATGCGTCGGACTTTTAAAATTGCCAGACAAATGTGCGTGCGCCTGGTAACTCCTCGGTGACTCCACAATGGCAAATCACAAGCACTTGACTTGTCAGCTTACACAGTCACGTGCATCGCCCTGGAAGTTGAGAATGATTACACGGAAATGGAAAAACCCAGAGAGCCCCCCACCCACAGACCGTAGCACCCCATCTTGTTCCATTGGGACTTGTCCCCCCAGTGCACTGTGGAAAATTCAATAGAAATTATCTTGGGGGTGTTGTGTATTACAAATGAAGTACATTTATTTCTGGGAAATCGATTTTTACGGATGTAAATATTATGTCTTTTGTAGAATTTTGTAGCTTTAATTTGGCTGGAAACCTTTACAATAAATCATAGATTTATTGTTAAATAGGAATGAATTAATATAAAATTGTTTTGGAACAAGTACATCATAACATATGTGATTTATGTGATTTAAAATAGAAAAATCTAAAGAGGGTTAAGGTTTATTTATTAGAATTCTTTTCAAAAATAAATTGTAATTCAGAAATCAGTAGGGTTATAAAAACCTTTTAAAAGATTTCTAAAAGTTTGCGATGAAATTGTTGAGGTTCGAAATTCAGTTGGAGGTTTTATCGTTTAGGGTTGATGAATAATCCTTAACGAATTCGGATCAAGTTATGATTCAATCTTAAAATTCTAGCTTAAAATTATAAGTATTTTTTAATGTTATACTTAGCTTCTTCTTGTTTACATTTCTTCTCCCAGTGTACCAGACGATGCGTCTGAGTGTTGCATATTTCATTAAAAATATTGCATCTCATCCAGCAGCGCAACCCTCGCTTCTTTTTGGTTCTAGTTTAAGGCCCAGACCGATGTCAAGCAGTGGCAAAATGGCGCACACCGATGCTCCAAACGCACACACATGCGTAACACTTAGGCGCCTTGCCAACAAGAAGTGCGTAAGTGCGTGAGGGGGATGGTTTTGAGGGTGGACACTGAGAGAAAATGCGCGACGAATAGTGTTTAATCCAACAAAATGATAATTTAAAAACATTATATTTAACATAGAACATTTTTCTAAAAATGTTTTGGGCTTTTTAAAACCCTAAAAAATGTGCCTTAAAAAATAATATGATATATTTTAGGTAATGAATTCAGTGTTTATTCATATTCTATTTATTTGTTTTATTTGTTTATTATTTTTACGATAAAAAAATTTTGAAGTCTAATTATACCCTTGCAGGGTATAATTTTAGTCAGAAGCTTGCACCTCATTTCCTACCACATTAAGTATATATATTCTTGATCGGGATCAACAGCCAAGTCGAACTAGTCATGTCCGTCTGTCCGTCCGGCTGTCCGTTTCTACGCAAACTAGTCTCTCAGTTTTGAAGCTATATGAATGAAACTTTGTAGTCGGAACGGGCCGGATCGGACGACTAAATCATATAGCTGCACTACGAACGATCGGAAAATGTTTAGAAAAAAAATTCTTACTTGTCCAATTTTCAACAGATTTTCATATAACTTGAGATAAATTCTAGAATTTCGGTTTTAATTTTTTGAAAATCAGTTTACTATATCATATAGCTGTCATATAAACGATCTTTACCTATAGGGGAAAACGCAAAACTGTGAATGTAAAACTGTAAAACAGAAAATATGTTTTTTTACATAAATATATATCATTTATATTGTATTGATTGCTAGTGAACGATCTGAAACCTGCAAGGGTTGGCGTGCCGAAGTTAGCTTGTTTTAACATCTATTTAAGTATTTTTAAAACAATAATGACTTCTAAAAGATGCAATAATTTTTTTAGTCTTTCCGACTTCTCCCCAAATTTCTCTCAGTGTCTTTTGGGGGTGGTTTTGGATGCTTTTCGCATTGCGTGAGTGGGCAGCCCCCGTTTCGCAGGGAGAAGAGGAAAAAGTCAAGAGGGCTGTGCTGCGTCATTTGTGCGTGGGCGTTCGAGTTGCGTACCGCCCTCATACCCGCCGCCATTTTCCACACCCCACCCTTTACCACACACCCCCCTTCCCCCCATGAAGCACACACCCACCTCCATTTGTGTTCATTTGTTTGTTTCTTCGGTTGCAAAAGTGAAACTTTTTCCTTTGGGTGCGGGAGCTGTAAAACTTGCGGCCAACGAGTTTCCTCTCGCAAGCCTAATGCAACTTATTGAATTTTCGAGTGCATGGCTTAGTTGATTTTCCTCCCGTTTCTTTTTTTTATTTTTCTTGCTCCTGCATCTTTTAATTAATGCAGCTAGCTGCACTTGAGCTAGTACAGGCAGAAAACATGGGCAAATACATATGTAATGTATATACCATACATTTAATAGAAGCAAACGCCTTTTGTTCGGTCCCCGTCCCTCGGGGGGCAAGGGGAATTTGTTGCCTACTTTTGTGCGGCGTCTCGGGCCCGCCTCAAAGTATGCCTCGCCCACCTGGCATTGGCAACCACCAAACAGCGGATTTGAGTGAAAAAATGAAAAAAAAAATAGAAAATAGAGAATAAAAACAAACATTATGAGCGAAATGAATAGTTAAAATAGAGAGAAACCGCCAAGGAAGAGACACAAACGCAAACACAGACCAAAGACGGAGACGGAAACTGGGATGGACGGATAGACGTGGAATATGTAACAATATTTCCAACGCCAACGAATTTAATCTAATTAACTTATGACATTTAGCTTGAACTACTGTGCCAGAAAGGCAAAAAATAATAATGAAAACAAAGCAGAGTCACCTGCGGATGATAGGGGAATGGGTCGTGAGAAATAGGGTGTGCATTGTATAACAATAATTTATTGAAAATGACACTCAAACATTTAAAAAACATAAAATAATAAATTTAACTTATTCAAAAGTAAATTTAGTCAAGTCAACTTAAACTTAAACATTTTCATTAACAAATAAAAATTCAAATATTTTCAACTCATTTTAAACGTAAATATAATTATTTAAACATTTTCATAATTGTTCTCACATCTTTTTAACATAAATTTGTAAATTTATTTAATTAAACAACATTTAACTTCTCTAGAAATAAATTTCGTCAAGTCGATTTAAACTTAAAAATATTCAAAGATGAAAGATGTTCAAAGATAAAAAAGTTATTTTGTATTACTTTAATTTATTTATTCATTTAATTTATCAAATTTTTTTGGGGAAAAAAATACTTAACTTCTTTAGAAATTATTTTGCCAAGTCAATTTATATTTATTTCTATATTTATTTCACATTAAAAATTAACTGATATTTAACTTTTCTAAAATTTAATTTCGTCCAGTCAATTCAAACTTACAAACTTTCAAAGATGAATCGTAATGAATAATATTTTTAATTACTCCTAACAAACGTAAATATAAGTATATTTTCTATATCTATTTAACATTTTCGCCATAAGAAGTGTGAGAAAAGTTCAGTATATTATTATTCAGAAAATGTCTATTAATATCACATAAAACTTTCTACTGACTAGATAAGTTTTCTAGAATGCAACCCATCTTCTTCCCAGTTTCTATTTTTCTGAGGACATTACTCTATGACTCTTCTATGACTTTCAAAGCATCCTCTTAATTTATAACTTTGCCAGTTTATTGAAGTGACATTAAACCGGAAGTGCTTGGAAAATTAAAAGAACACTTGTAAGTTTATAGAATGTTGTATGAAAAGGCCATGAAGTATTATTTAGACGAAGGATAAGTTTAGTTAATGATCAAGGATTTTTCTTCAGATCAAGCTTAATTTAAAGGTAACTCTTTAAGAGTCTTAATTTTATATAAAAATATTTATAAATATTTTTCAAATAAAAATTAAGTTTTCTCTTTTGTCGATTAATAACACTATTTAAGCAGCTAAAACTATTAGAATATAAAATATACATACGTTCTTCAAAATACTTCAAAATATCTAATTTTTTTAAATTGTTAACCCTTAAGACTTCAAGATAAACATTCAAGTTACCTGCTTAAGAAATTACTATTCTAAAAAAAATCACAAATTCCACCCACAGTGCGCGACATTTGGCGACTCACGAACGCATCGCCAACGTGCCACAAAAAAAAAAAACAAAAAAAACGAAATGCGAAGCTGCAACGAATACTATGCCTCTGCATTCTCCATAAGCGGCTTTAGTAATTTTGAGCATTTTGCCCCCCATTTTGGGGGCACTTCTTTTTGCCGCAGAGAAAATGTAACCTTCAGCTGCTGTCACAGTTACCTGGTCGCCCACATTTACCTTTTTGGCGCCATGTGCGCAGCCCATAAATTCCGCTCAGTTGCTGCCCGAGTTTGGCGAATTTTACGCTTTTACTATGCCCCAGCTTTTCCACCCAGCACTTATTGTCTTTTTGCACTCATGGAGAATTTTTCGCCGATGGACTGCCAATGCAATGCCTTTCATACGGTTAGTAAATGTCGAAGCGTCGCGGTCATAAAATCGCCCAGCTCTCTATATGCATGGAAAGGCTCGGGGAAGAAAGCCGAACTCAGTTCACAAGTGAGTTTGGAAGAAATAAATGTAAAACAGTACTTGTTTGTGTCTTGAAAAATAAAATTAAAGAAAATAATCAAAGTAAAGATGTTATTTAATAGGAAAAGCTACTTACTAAAATCTTACTAAAATATGTTCCAAACAAAAATACATTACATAAATCACCTTTAAAAGTCAAAGAAAATATTTGGTCAAATGTTCAACAATGTGAACATTTTATTTTTCCATGTTCAACAGGTTTAAATCCTATAAAATCTCTATTATTTTATTTTAAAATATTTTTCATTAGTGAAACTTAATTAAATTGAATTAAAAGCTACATGAAATTAATTATTAATCAAAGTATGTGCTAATACAAAGACCAACTAATTTAAAATATATTAAACATTTCCAATGCAGTTATTACAAACCAATGACTCCCTATAATAATGAGCCTAAAGTCTTATGAAACCTTTTTATTTAATCTAATAAATTAATTATAAATAATCTCATGCATTTAATACAAATAAAATGAATACAAGACACAAAAATATTGTCTAAGAAACTCAAATGCAATCCAATTCCCATGCCCTGTTTGTCTGACAATTAAGTGTTTGTATAGTTGCAAACTTAATTGATAAATTGATGGACATTTAAATGCCCAGCCAGGAGCCATTAGGGAATCGCATCAGCAGCATAATAATGTCAGGCCATGCCAACGACCATTTTTGGCCAATTTTAAGCCAAAGCCAAAGCCACCGACCGGCCAAAGACCAAAGACAATGCAAATTTCAGGCCAGATTCCATTCCATGACATGGCCCGGCCACTGTGCCTGTGCCTGTTTCTGTTGCCTGTTTTCAGTTTTCCGTTGGCCATTGCCCATTTTGTGGGCCCACCATCAGGTTGCCCATTTTGGCCACTGGGCACTGGCATTGAAATTGGCCAGGCCAACTGCCTGCCTGCCTGCCTGCCGCCGGGCAGCCCAATGAAGCTATTATTTGTGGGCCCGCAGAACACAATTGCTGTCCCAACTCCGCTTCAACGCTCCTCCAGGCGGCCTCCTCGTAGGTGTCACTTACATAAATGGCAAACGATGCACTAGAAAAAAATAGATGTATATATATATGCTCATTTTTTATACACTTGCAAGGGTATTATTCATGCAAGTAATTTTTTACCTCATAAATCATGTATGTATATCCTTTATCCGCAATATCAGCCGGTCGATCTAGCCATCTCAGGCAGATATAATTTAATTACAATTTTACAGCACTTTTTTAAAAATTTATAAAAATTTTAATTTGCTTATATTTTGAATTGATTACATAGATTATATTAACACTAACATAGGAGAACTTTATTCCGAATAAAAATAATGATTATAAGGTTTAGTCTCAGTTATACGTTTTTTTAAGCTTTGATTTATCGATAAGTAAAGATTCAAAGATATTTAATGCTTATTATTGATCGATTTCTTATTTCATCCTATAATTCGATTGCAAACTTCAAGTCTATATAAACTTCGGCTTCACGAAATTAGTTTTCTTTCTTATCTAAATATAATTCAATTATTTGTAATTTTTTTCTCAGACTCTTAAATTTTAATTTTATTAATTTGTAAACTCATGGTGTAATTCTTGTTTCAGTGAATCACACATTTATTTGTTCTTGTCATATAAATACTAAGACTTCTGATTAAAATTCAGACATAAATTATTTTAAAACTACCCAAAATAATATTTTTAAATATTTTGATTAAAAAAATAGATAAGACTTTTGGTTTTCCGGAATTTTTTAACTGCTTTTCAGTTGTACAAAAAATAAGTACTTTTAAAGCTATAAATTATTTAGGGTTTTTTAAAAATAATATTTGGTATTATTACTTATTTAAGAACCCTCTTATCAGATCAGAATTCAGCAAAGTAATTCTGAATTCATGTTTATTCTCATGACCAAGAATACTAAAAATTATATAAAACCAATCAATATTTCCGTTTTGAAATAAATAATTAGGTTAATTTCCTACAAACAAGAAGTGAATATATATCTTTAAATATAACAACTTTAAATATTTTAAAATTGTTCATTACAATCGTTAAGTAAACATAGATTGTTCCCACTAAACGCTTAGCAATCTTTTTCTCCAAGTGCATGACTCTCCATGGCTTCGAGGGAGTATTGGCTAATCGTGTTTTGGGAGGGAATCCCATTCCAGTGGGGGACCTCCTTCTGAACCCCCGCCGCACGTGCGCCGCTGTCTTTCACTTGTCCTGCTGGCATGGCCTCCGCCACGGGAGCACTTTTCGCAATTAGCCCGGCGAAATTATCTCCCCGACTATCGGGGCTCTGCATCTGTATCTCAGTATCTGTATCTGTATCTGTATCTGCACTTGTATCTGTGTCGGCTAGTCAGCGATTGTTGCATGCAACAATTTAACTAGATTAGACCCCATCGTCGCGTCGATTGTTCTGCAGTGGCTACTTGCTACTTGCTACTGCTGCTCCGGCTGTTCCATAAAAAAGTGGCATTCCTGACGGAAGAATCGTCTCTGGTCTAATCTAAATGTTTAGTCCGGACATTTGATGGCCAACATGCGCCGTCTACCATTGAGTGGCAGTTCCAGCTCCAGCATGAGCTCCAGCTTGAGCTCCTGCACCAACTCTGAGTCCACCGAATCCACACTGTCAATCCATCCTCTCTTTGCCCCCGGGCTGCAAACGGTGGCACTTACAGTTGCACTTGCGGACTGCCGGCAGTGGCAATTATTGGTTTCCACTCGCCATTCGAGATTCGGGATGCCAAGAGGAGGTGTGGAGTGGTTTTGGAGTGGATTGTTGGACCACCGAATCAGCGGCTTATGCCGCATTAACCCATTGACCTTGATACGGGGCGGAGGCGGGGGCGTGGTCAGATCTCGGCGGCACGTTTTTGCGCCACTTTTCCGTAGGCCAACAGATTTACACAGACAGAAAATTGGGAAGAACGAATAATGGAAATAATGCCATTAAGTAATTTAGGTATTTTGTACTTTCTTGAGAAATAATTACAAAATTGTATAAGGAAGCTTTTGAAATTAAAAATGAATTTTTGAGTATATATAAAAAATATAAATTAAATAACTATAGACTACTCCTGCAATGTTTTATGATCTGAAGGAATTTTTCCATTTCCATGGGTTTTTTTTAGTTAACGGAGAAATAAGTTTTTGTTTGGTAAACTCATTTTCTTTTTTAAGAAACATTTCCCATAGGCTCATAAATTAATCATTTAAAAAGGAACTAAATTAATATAGATAAAGTTGAGTATTTGTCCATCTCTCTTAATACTTCATTTGATTAATTTTTGCTTAGCCCCGTAAAGGTTCTTTGGCAAAAAATGATCCAGGAAAACATTTGTGTGAACGGCATCTAGTTTTATATTTTGTCTACAATATTTTTTATCTGTTCTTCAATATACGCTTGACAACATTTTTAAATTTCATCAATTTATTCCCATTCCTTCTATTAAAAAATATATCATGAAAAATGGCTTATAAATTTCCTTCGACAGTTACTAAAAATAAAGGCATTTATTTGGCCTCTTTATTTTTTCCGGTGTGGCTTAACATTAGAGTTGACACCCAGGAAAAATCAATAGCGCAAATCTTATCATTAAAACATCAAATGCTGCCAGGTTGGCCAGCATGTAAATGTTAGCAGGCGGCAGCAACTTAATTTGCGGCAGACGATGACGATACAGGCGACACAGCTGCAAGACATCAGCGGCAATCAACGGCAGACAATCAAATGGAGAGGCAGCAGCGTCTAAAATTGCAGCACAAATAGCAGCAGCCCCCAAATGGCCAAAACGGCAAAGGATAAAATCAGCAGGTGCCATCCCACCAATAGCTGCAACAGCAACAGCAGCAGCAACATCAAAACAACAGCAACAATATTGGCAAAAGACTTTTCCATCAAATGGTGACAACCGGTTTTAGTGATTTTTCAAAATCGCTTTCGTGCCGGCAACTGTAGATGTAGATGATGAGCAGGATTAGCTGCAACATTGACAGCGCCTCCTGCCATCTCCAGCATCTCCACCTCTGGCCCCTCTGCCACCTTTTTCCACCTGCAAGCACCTTTCCCCCCCCAAAAAGAAAAAGAAAAACAGCTCGCACCTTTGGTCGTGCTCGTCCTCTTTGGCATTTCACCGACTGAGTGACTGACACGCAGAAATTATGTTTTGCCACATGGCTCAAACTCATTAGATGCCTTTGGCTGCTTAACGCCCAGTTCCATTGGCGTGCAAATGCTAATCAATGTCAATTGCAATTAAATAAATGTAAAGCACACTGGTTCAGGTATTAAGTAATTTTTAAAAATATATAAATTTATAGATATATCTAAGGAATTAAAGTGTGTCAACATGGTTTAAAATGCACAACGCATATTATTTGTTTTAATTTTTTGAACTAACAATGTTTAAAATTCATTCTGTTAAAAATGAGAATAAGGTTACTAATATTCTTAACTAGTTTATGTGCCAGGGATACCTAAATTTTTCTTAAGTAAATAGTTTTAATTTCTAAGTTATTTTCAAAATTCTAGAATGAAGAAAATTATTAATCTTTCCTTAAAGAATATCCCAAGCATGCAATCGGTTTTTAGGAACTGACATATTTTCCCTTACAAGTTCGGAATTACTTTAAATATTACCCTTTATTATTAACACCAAATTTAGAAAAAAACTATGTTTAAATACCTAAAACTATATTTGTATTTCCATTTTAATTATTCCTTAATATATAGTACAAATATTTTATCCAATTATAGCTTCAAGCAAATGCTGTCTAAAGTCACTTTAAATTTATAGTAAAATTTTCAAATAATTTTCTGTTGAATGCCAAAGCAAGGTTGTATGAAAGCAATTTCCTGCCATCAAGTAAATTGAATTAAAATTCTTGTTAAGCTTTGTCATTACTCTAAATCTTGCCACGGATTTTAAACCCGTGGCGAGTGGAAAATAAAATGTGAGGAAAATGCTGGCGACACGCTTGCGAAATAAGTCGCCTAATAACTTCATCTTCATTGGTCAGCGATTTGTTGACTGTTATATTTTAGCCAGGACAAAAGCCGTGTTGTCAGCGTTTTACAGTTTTGTTGCAAGTGTGCTGGTGGTTGGTCGTTGCCGTTGCAAGTTGCCAGTTGATGATGCACCTGCAGCAAAAGTGGCTGGCAATAAATCTCAATTTAAATGGCGCCCCAGCAGCATGCGTGGCCAAAACGCTAGCCGCTTCTTGGCCTTCCACATCCACTCCATCCACTGGTTTTCCTTCGGCTTTCTGCTTTCTTTAGCCGCCTTTTTCTTTGGCTTTTACCTCGCTGTCCTCTCATTTGTAGCAGCGCGCGTCAAATTTGTTGCCGAACCAGTTTAGAATTAGAAAAGAGAATTACCTAGATCAAACCGAATATAATAATGCTTTTGATATTGTCAAAGTCCTTGGAAGCATTGATATAAATATATAATAAAAACATAAGTTAAATAGGTTGATAAAGAATTCAAAATATTAAATATATATAAAAGATAAAACAAGTCTTCTTTTAGGTTATAAAACTAACTCAAAACTATATTAAAACACGTGCATAAATTGTCTTTAAAATTCTTTTTATAAAATTTTCGCAGACATTGCAAGTTTATTAATCAAATTATGATACCCTCTCCGGTAAGGGTATCGTATATAGAGATAGGTTGCACATTCGAACTGTACCTCCGGTGTCCGTTGCATTTCGAAATGCGATTTACTGTGCCAAAGCGCGATCATTATCCTAACGCAATTTATGCACCCCAGCCGCGCCCCACGCCCAGCCTCTAATTGCAGCCAGTTTGTTGATGTAGCACAGTTGCAAGTGTACCAGTTGCAAGTTGCAAGTTGCATTGTTAGCTACCTTTTGTGCGATAGTTTGCAACCGCAATCATCACAAAGATGCAGCAGCAGTTCCTGTAATGGCGATAATCATTGCAACAATCGAAGGCGATGCAAGAACACTTTGGAAAATGAATATAGAGTTTAAAAGGAACGAAATATATATATATTATTTATAGAATATATGTTTCATTTCATCCTTAAACCTTATACTTTTAGATTGACCTAATTTGTTTCTTGTTTAGCTTTTAATATTTTCAAGTTTTAATACTTTTCTTCGAGTGAACATGTTAACAAGTTCAACTGGTTCTGCACGCGTCACAAAATAGGTTCTCGATCTCGGCATTAACAGGCTATCTTAGGTCTTTGTCTTCCTGCCATCAATAAGATCGTTCTCGAACGACATTGATCCGCCTTCTGCCGCTGCCATCAGTTCCTGCTCCCAAAGATCGTAGAACTCTTGAATGTGTATTAACATAGCCATCAACGGATTTGTCGGTCTTTATCAATTACGCTCGCTGCACTAGAAGTCCTGCATTCTGGATTCTTTATTCTCCATTCGAGTACAGCAAGTGCCATCGACAGCGACATTGACTGTGCAACATTTGCTGTGCCACAAAACCGAGCCGCGATGATGAAGAGGATGCCATCCCAGGCTGAATTTCTAATCTCGTATGCCATAGTGACGGGCTCGGCTGATGTGTGATTGAGATTTATTTGGGAAATGTGTGTAGGTTGCTGCCACTGGAGATGGCAGTCAAGAGATAAGCCCACAGGAGAAGGCCAGATGGAGATTTAAGCAGGAGCAGGAAGTGGGGTTTTATGTATAACCATCTTTAAACCGTACTAGTTGCTATAAATAATATATTATTTATGCAATATAGTAAACTTTAGCTATTTATTTTGCTGAAGGTTAAGTCTTAAACTTACCCCTTCATGGATGAACTTTTAATGACATTAATTTTACCATTTTATTAATCGAATTCAAACAAATTCTATTTTAAAAACCAATTGTAATCGCCACTTAAGCCTTCATCGTAAATCATACTTCGCTCTGTGTCAACAAATTTCCGCAAGTGTCACAGCATTGATTCTTTTCTCTGGCAAATCAAATGCTTCCCTTTTTTGGAGCATTTTTTTGTACCTTCTCTCCTGTGTGTCCTGTGTGTGTGACACCTGAACTATGGCAATCTCTCACCGATTTGGTTATCCGCCCCCCCAATCCAATCAGAGCTCCCACACAGAGCTCGTACAAAGCCACTTTCGGCTGTCGGGATCACAGCAATATAAATGTAACATCCGCAAATCTGTGTTACATGACACTCTCCCGGGTCACGTCACCGAAAATGGGATGATAGATGACAGAGTCCCGAACTTCTGGCAGTTGGAGCAATACTTCCATTCCAACTGAGGGTAGCTTCCACAAACCCTCTGCCGTTCACCTGAGTGGATTATAATTTCCGCAATGGCAATCGTTAGGGGCAGCTCAGCATCAGCAGCAGGTGGAGGCACAAACAGTTAGCCAGTTAGAGATCTTTCAAGGACACATAACGGCCAGCCGAGCAGTCGAGTGACAGCTGCGATAGCGGTAAACGTCACACACAGATACTCAGATACTCAGATACTGAGATACTGAGATGCTCGGATGCATGGATGCTCGGATACTCAGATGTTCAGATGTTCAGAGGCATATACACAGGTATAAGCGGCGACTGAATGAGAACAACAAGTGCAGCTGGGAATGGCAATGCCAATGGGAATGCACTTGAAGAAAATTATCCCTATATCATAAAATAAATACATTTAATATGAGATAGATAGATCTCTAACTTAAGGGGGGTATGTATCCTTTATAAACTACTTTCTATTTCCCAGAATAATCATAATATCCCTATATACAAAGGCAACATACTTTTTTAGAAACACATTTAACCTCCCACTAATTTCTTCCTGTGTGTGGGGATGTCATCTTCAGGCCGTACGACAGCCCAGCGGATAACTCACTCTATAAAAATTTGAACAGCCAGCGATCCGAATGAAGCCAAACAAGCCGGCAGCAGCGGGAAAAGCAACGTGCAACATAACAGGGAACAATAACGAGAACAAGCAGCAGCCTTGATAGTCGAAAGGCGATAACAGGCGCACACAAAAAACAACTGAGAAAATGGAAAATCTATATGAACACCGGGGTGAAAAGGAAGCAAAAATCGAGGAATTTTCAAGTGGATTACCCAGTTTTTTTTTTGTTCGCTGCTTGCAACGTGAAAATAAATAAACTTGTGGCATGATTGGCTCTGCATGATTAGTCACATGCTGGATGGGTGCAGAGACGGGGGGAATGGTGAAAGAAAGGCTGCCGAGCTTAATAGAATTGATACGAGTGGAAGCAAGGCCGGTCATAAGATGTGCAAGAGATAGCCAACATCAGTGGGTAACTTGCAACTTGCAACTTGCAGCATGCAGCAGCAGCAGCAACTGCAATGCCATTTATGCCAGCAGCGGCAGCAACAACAGTTATTGTAACAATAAAATTAGCTAACGATATAAAGGCAAGGCAAGGCAAGGCTAAGCAAGCAACAATAACGGGAGAATGAAGCCAACAGGCAGCAGCGGGAAAAGAGCAAAAACCTGAGACTGCAACAGGAACAGGTGGCAAACGTGGCACGACCATACGAGCCAGAGAATGGCAAATGCTCAAATCCAATGCAAGCACTCGAAGAAAAATGATATGTTACCCCATAAATAATTAAACAAACTTTATATTTAATGGGAAACTAACTAAACTGTCAGGGTTCCTGAAAGAGACTTGGAAAATACGTCAAGAAAACCCGTTTGATACCTTTTAATTCATAAACCAAATATAAACATTAAATACTTGAAAATTACAGATACCAAGAACACTTTGTTGCATATCTACTTCTTAATTTGAAGTCTTTTTATCAATAATTTTTAAAATATAACCTCCTAATTTGTGGTACTTTAAGCCTTGAAATACATATCCAAAGTAAACATTATATTTTATGTTTTAAGCAAATTTCTCGCAGTGCTTTAGCTACTGCTCCCAAGGAGTGCAGCGTGCTACCAAGTCAGTGCCGCATGTAAATCATATTCAAGCCAGGCCGGGTCCTGTTTTTTTCGGGGGCCCCTGACTTCTCTCTGCACTCTGTTTTACGGCGCTTTATTTGGTATTCAATTTTCAAGAGAAATCTTTGAAATTGAACACAGCTACAACGATGAGGACAGTCTAGGGCAATCCAACAATTGGCAATTGCCTTTACCTGTTGCCGCTACCACTTGCTTCTGCCTGGCGCTTTAAGCCAGATATTTATTGATTGTCTACTTCACGCTTTCCTTGTTCGCCTTGTTCTCTGTCTTTCCATCTCGCAATCTTTGAATCTTTTGAATCCCCTGCTCTTGTTCTTGTACATTTATGCCGGACCGAGCTTGTTATTGTCATGTACTTCAATTATTTTATTAACTTATTCCCAGGCAGGTGAAAATGAAGACATTCCAGAGTGGACACAAGTTGGACACACAGGGCGTATGAGTAATGTCTTCCGGATTTCTTAGATTGTTAGCTGTTAGACTGTTGTTTTGAGTTCATTTGAATTAGAGGAATTTAATTGAACTTTAACTGAGGTATTATAAAACATTAAAGTACATACAACTTATTTAAATTCATCTGAATTTGTTGTTAATGTGTAAAAAAGAATCGAAATGCACTTTAGATTTGTTGCTATATCAAAATCTTAGATTTCCTAATAATTTTCTTGTAATATTCTTTCATTATCATTGTTTTCTTATTTACCAAAAGTAAATTAAGGTATAAACATAACCTAATAATGCAGCTTTGTTTTGCAATTAGAAAAATACTAAAAGATTCGCTCCCCATTCTCTAGTTGTTTATTTCGTGTCCGCTTGTATTAATTGAATATATTTAAATAATTTCAAACATTATCCGTCATAACTAATGACAGCCAGCTACAAAAAAATATATCAATTTACATAAAAAATGCATAAACCATGGCGCCCAGCAGCAAGGCTTGCAGTTTCGGGCCTTGAGAATAGAAAACAGGCTAGGAAAATCGAGGAAAAGTCCGCTGCTGCTGCTGGTCCACTCGCTGGTCAGTCAGATGATCATTGAAGTGGCAAATGCGATGCAGATGCAGATGGCGATTCAGATGAGGCGATGCCAATGAGGATGAGGATGAGGATGAGGCTGGGGATGGAGCTTGAGATGCGTGCGCTATTAGAGAGATCCGCAATGGGAAAGGGGAAGTGGTTTAGGGCACAGAGGAAATTATTACCTTAAGTTGATTCTCTTTTTTGAACAACAACATATTAATTTATGTTTTATTAACTCGGAAAAAATATTAAAACTATACAATTACTATCAAATTTTAAACCATTTTAAAAGCTTAGAAAACCAACAAGGACATGTCCCTGTAAAGGCAAAGATCCTAACTGAAATTTGTTAATATATATTATTTTTTATATTGAAGGGATCTATATTTCCAAGGCAGCACCCTTAATATCCCTTATTTTTCTCTGTGTATGCTGTGCCTCAATACCGTTAGCAAAGCGGCGTGAAGCATCTGCAACATCCGCCAGGTTTCATTGATGCTTAAGCCCAGTCCCAGTCCCAGTCCCAATACCAGTCCCAGCCTCAGTCTCCCAGTCTCGTTGTCCAGTCTCTAGTATCCCCTTCCAACCCCGAACCGAATCCAAGCTCGATCCCGGTCCCAGGCCAAGTCAATCAGGCAGTCAGTCAGTCAGTCAGACATGCGCAGGGAATTGCTGAACGACGACTACGACGACGGCTAAGACTCCCCTTGACTGGCAATTGCTGCACGAGAATGGAGCCAAGAAGCCCAATGGGACGCCCCAAGGATCAATGGCAGGTTTGTGCCGTTATTGGCCATTGCCGTTGTGTAATGCATGCTAATTTCATTTGCCCAACCAAATTATGGCTATTATTAGTCAGTCCACTAAATCGATTCAGGCGAATCTTCAGTGCTTTTGGTGTTATTGAATTGAATCGGTTGATGGAGTGGAAAAACATCAAAAACCATCCGATAAATCAGATAAATTGAGTTTTATAATGAGTGAATAAAAGGGGGATATATATATATACTCATATATCTTTAAAAACCTAACAAAAAAACCTACTTAAATGATTACCAATTTCTTTAGACAATTAGAAGAATTAGAACAAAACATTTACAAAGGTAAATGAAGCAGTTTAATTCGTGCTTAAGTTGATCCATAAATAAAATTCCAGTCTGGTAAATTTATTAATCAATATCCAATAAGTAATAAAACTCTTACAATACTTATAAATAGTTTTATTCCTTAAACGGACAGTAGCTTCTTAATAAACTCTCCTTAGTTGATGGCCTCTTCTCTCGCCTATCTCCTAAACAATTACTAAACTGATTTATTCGGCCCACTAATTGAAGTTCCAGCTGCGTCAATTATTTATTTTTTTTTTTTTGGCTAAAACACCTGCAACCCATAAGCTCCGATAGATAGATAGATACTTTCAATTGAAATGGCTAACGAAAGCCACGGCGGCAGGAGCTTTAGCTCTGCCGATTAGTGTGCAACAAATTGCTCAGATTTATTACGCGCGGCTGCGCAGAAGCACCAACCACAACAACAACAAGTGCAACACCAACGTCAACAACAACAACATCAACAACAACAAGAAGCGTCGGCTTATCAAGCGTCTTGCCAATTTTGGCAACGGCGACGGGCTGCGTTATGAATTATTGGACACTATTGAGTGCCGCCGTGCGGCGTGCTACCAAATTTGTGTGCCACGCTGCCCGGAGGACTCGCTGGCATATCGGATGCTGCTGCTGCTGCCTGTTGCCGCTGCCTTTTGCCTGTTGCATGTTGCACGTTGCTGGCGACACCAGCAACAACAACAACAACAAACCACGGCAATTTGTCAGCGCAGTCGCAGCGTGTCTGAGAGGCAAAGAGTTTGGGCAAAGCCAATGCCAAATATGGCCAAGCCATGGCGAATACTAAAGCCAGGAGTGCGGAGTTTAAGCCCAAAAGCGTTGCCAACTTGGCTATTTTTTTTACTTTCAAGGAGTCTTTGATGTTTCTCAAGTTCGGAATTGGTTATTTTTTGCAAAAGAATTAGCTATATTCTTTAATGAACGAGGTTTTTTTGATTTAGGGAAAAACTTTTAAAGGACATTATTATTATTATCATTATCATTATCATTATTATCATTATTTAAAAATCTATTCGATTTTATTCTTAATATTATTAATATACTGGCAGAAGGAATGTTATTATTAAGAATCTTCAAAATATTTCTAATTTAAAGTACATATATTTCAAGAAATTAGTTCATTTAAACCTTTAGGAAGTAAAATATTTAATGCTTTCTAAGCTTTAATTAAGAGTTTTAAGAGTTCTATTATTACGATTTTAAATTCCTAAAAATTGCTTTGATTTTACACTTTTAGCTACTTAATCTATACAATTTTTAAGGGTTTGTTTTAGCTATTTACAATGGCCAAATAGAAGTCACCTCCGGTGGCCAGCTGCCTTGGATCTCCTGGCAGCTTCGGGATGGTGGGGCCTGCACTTGCCTATGCGCATTTATCGTTTACGTTATTTCTTGGCCGCTAGTTTTCCAGTTAGCCGCAGTTAGTTGTGCTGCATTTGGCTCAAAGTGAAAGATTTACGCGGCCTCTTCCGAAGTCTCGAAGACTACGTTTTTCTCTAGTATTATTTTTTGCTTTTGCTTCTCTTTCTTTTGGCTCCCTTGCCACGGCGCATGCGTGCCGTTATGGTTTATTTAATGCGTTTTGAAAGTGCATTTTCATGTTCGATGAGATTGATGAGAAAATTTGATTTATTTTTTTCCCTCCTTGGATCTTCAGCTTCTCTTCTATATACTATATATACAATTTTTGTTGTATTTTTCTTACCTATGCGCCTGAGCTGACCAACTGTCTGTGTGTCAGTTACATTTGCAGGTTGCGGCATTTTGTCAGAGGGACAGTTAGAAAACTGAAGGCAGGCCTGCCTGCCCGTTAAATTGTTCACCGATCGCGGATGGATCTTGGGACTGGGATCGCTTTTGGATCTCGGCAATCGACAATTGGCAATCCATATGCCATAAATGGGCGGGCATGAGAAATGTGCTGTGGCATCCGTTCAATGCAATGGGAAATGTATCGGTTCGGCCAAGCAGTCTTAACCGAGCGATTGCATAACTTTTGCCATATAGAACGCGCTTCACATTTGACCGCAGATTGTGAAAAGTTCAACAGACTTTTAGAAATTTTTCAAAGAAATTTTAATCCTTTAAATGTCAGAATTTCAAAATAATAGAATAAATATATTCCTCCACATCTTGATAAATATATTGGTATCTTGAAATAATTAAATAAACACATTTCCAATCAATAAATTTAACTATTAACATAACAGTATAAAGTACCAACCATCAGTTAAAACCCACTGTCTTAGGAAAGCCTCATATCATTCACCTCCTCCTTCCGGTTGACTCCTTTAAAATTGGCCATCATTTCACTGCCATTTTAGCCACATTGTTGCCAATATTAGTTGCCGTGGCCAAGGTTATTACACGATCGTAAAATAAATTTCCGAATGTATTGATAACATAGATAAAAGAGCATTAAAGCGCGTATCCTCTTGGTTCCCGATCACGATCTCCCTTGTGGCATTAATAAACGCATCGTTAAATGCTGCAACAGTTAGTTAGTCCAGGTAAAAATCTCGTTATAACTGCGATCCCTCCGCTAGCTGCTTATTACTATAACAAAAACAATAAAAAAGAAGAAAAGAAAAGAAAATAGCTTCACACACCACAGGGGGGGTCAAGTTCCAGTCGCTGGATGCTTTGTCAAATGGAATAGCTATGTGACAGTGGATCCAAAGGAAGAAATTAACACTGAGAAGATTTGAATTGCTTTAAGAAAAATTAGATAGTTAACAGATACAAGAGCAATCTGTAATTCCCTAAATATATATTTGACTTTACCAGAGATTAAGGATCACTTTCTAAGTTTTCTGTTAAATAAAGTCTTGTCTAAGAAATTTTGGCTTGCAAGCGTGTAAATAAGAGAGATATCTTTGACAGGCACCCGTAGTTCCTGTCAAGTCCTTGCAGGAAACACCTGATTTCCGTTGCAAAAGTATAGATGATGATACTTACAGCTGCTTTAAAATAATATTATTTAAACAAAGCAACTATCAGCTATCATTGACAGGCACCCAAACTGCTTGTCAAATCTTAACAGGCTCTGAAAAATAACAGCTCATTTCCACTAGTCAAGTAAAGAAGAAGATACTTATAGTTATTTTAAATGAAGTCTATTAACCAAAACATCCTTTTAGTTGCGCTTTACAGCACAATTAAGTGCTGTACAGCATAAATCACTGGATAACAGTGCAGTTAACAGCACTATGTTATTGTTTAAAGTTCAGATACATTTAAAAGTGTAAAGTAGAAAAACTGTAGAACTTGGAAAAAAAAGCAAAATAAATATTATAATTTTAAAAGTAAGGAAATTGATTTGTTTTATCTCTGACTACATTTTTATTGTAAGATACTTTTAGACTTTTTTGCTCTTAAATTTTTTTTTATATCTAAAATCTAAGACAATTTTTCCCAGTGTACGATGGCAAATGGCCTGCAGAACCAGAGTGTTGCTGGTCGCAGCATCATTTCGTTGTCGCATGTTGCATAATGTTTATTAATGCACAAATTTTTACGATGCCATGTGGAACCTTTAACGATCCCTCTTAACGATTACGCCCAGGCTCGGCTCCAATGGCTCCTCAATATAATAGTTTCAGTTAGCAATGTTCCTGCTAGAAATAGTTTCTTTTCGTGAAGAATGCAAGCTGTGGGCTTTGTTTTACGACCAACATGTATGTATGTGGACGTACTGCTAACCGTTTTGCTGCTAACAATTTAAATTGCAACAATTTACAATTAACCACGTTTGTGCTCCATTTCGCTGTCGCTGATTATTGCAAAATGAGACAGCGATCCCAATCCCATACACACTTGCGGCCATCGCGCGTCTAACGGTCAACGAAAAAAGGAAGAAAAAACAAATGGAAAATGGAAAATGGAAAAGAAAAAAAATTCACAAATGCAACGCTCTTCGCTGCCACTAAGCAATTAAAATTGCGGTCTCCAGTCGGTTTGCCTGCTAATTGTTCCTGGCATCGAACTCCATCTACAATATGGCCATCTCCTCCGCCAATGCCACGCCCACTTTCCACCAGGCCGCCCCGCGAAAAGCCAAGAGAAAGAGGTGGCTTTTAGGGAGCCGCCTTTGTCTGGTAACTTTAACTCAACTTTGGTCGAACTGAAATCAATTGTTCGTCTCTATAGAAGTCTCAATCGATTGTTAATGCACTGAGAAGTACCGATAAATAATCGATAAAAATCGAAAATTTATAATTTAGAATTACAATTTAGACTAGAAATGTGCATTAATATTTAAATAATATGTAAAGCTAAACATGTTTTTTAACTGGAGAATCAAGTCATGGATTCATGACCTATTTCTTCTATAGTTTCTTATCTCATTTAACAACTTTTCCTAATTTTCTCCCAGTGCATCACTCCACTGAATCACCGCACTGACTCTTTTCTTCTCAGCTGAATTACTTGGTATTAAAAAAGCGTTTTCCAACATGGCTGGCCGCCCACTTGGGCGTCTCGTTTGGCGCGTGTTTGTAAGTTTAGTTGTTGGCTTTTCCATCTTTCCGTTTCCTTCCTCATCGTCAATTCCGCTTTGACCTTGACCAAGAAAGTGCACTCATCTCTCTCTTGCTGTGTGTAAGTGTGTGGTGTGTGTGTGTGTGGGCGAGTGGGCGTTGCCGTTGCGTGAGCTTGGAACTTTTCATTACATAATGCGAATGCGGGACCTTAAAATTTTCCGGGAAACTGTGGTACCTTTATTTACGCAACTGCGGATGCATTTTCCATTTTTATTTTTCGTCAGAATGTCAATAATTTGACGCGTACGTGTTCAGCTGTCACTGGATTTTCTCCACGGTCTGGCAATAAATTCATTTTTCCTGAAAAGCACTTAGAAAATGAGTAATATAAATAATATATAAATCAGTTGTGTTTATATAAGCATTAAGATTCTTTTTAAAATGTTGTAGAACACTTATTTAATATGAAAACAGATCGGGTTAATCAATTAAATATTTAATAATAAGGTTTTAAATATTCTTTATGACGTCTTCAGCTGATTTTTCTTTAAAAGAAGAAAAAGAGTAAAAAGAAAGAATATACTAAATTAATAACTGAGAAACTGTTTAATATTAGAAATGATTCAAAAATAGGCTTCTAAATATATAGAATCTGTTTAACAATTATTGTTTTATAGTTTTATTTACGAATTGAGGCCAATTTTGATTTTACAAGTGTAGAGACGACACTCTGCATCGCTGTAAGCTGCAATTTGATAAACGTGCCGACATTAATGCCGCCTGACATGAAAAGCTAGCCGCCTTCCTCCAGACTTGCTCTGAAGTTGCAGAGAAATTGCTGCTTAAGTCGCCAGAGAAGGAAAAATAAGGACACTAAACAACAAAGACAATAAGGACATCAAGGACACGCCTCGGCATCGGCTTCATTTTAGCCAAAGATGTAGGAATGTTGCCCAGTAACAGGCATTTTCATTCCGGATACTCAAAGGCAAAAGGTGTCTCTATTGCAATTTTATAAACACTATTAAAATGCGTTAGGTTTTAAAGGCTTTGATTAGGTTGGACAATGGATAATTCCAAGTTACTAAAGTAAAAATAAAATTCTACAACCAAAACATATTCCTTATAAATTATATTAATATCTTAACTTACCCAAAGTCAATGCAACAAACTATATTTTACTTTGCATTAACCTAAAACTCAAAATATCAAAATCAAACCCAATGTTTAAGGAATCGTTTTCGGATATTGCTATAGTCAAAACTAAAATTCGAAAATTTGACATTGCATTAAATATGATTAGCGGATATCATATCTTCAAGTTATAACTAAGTTTTGCCTATTAAATGCCCGCGCATCTGTGCAGCCATAAAAATTAATCTCAAACTGTTCAGTTTCGTTTAAAATATCCTGCCTTAAAGTGTTCATAATTTGTTAGAAATTGTTGGCTATGCCGAAAAAATTGGAAAATTTCGATCTCGTGACAAGTGAAAAGATCTCTACTGTTTTTTCCTACAATGTGTATTACAAGCAATTAGAGCATTTATTTTTATGCCGAACATCATTGCGGCTCATTGCGGCATTTTGGCCGTGTTGCCTGTAATTTCGGGCTCTCGGCCAGTTTACCGCTGATGACCCTAATTAAAAGCACAACCCGCGCACAACCCAGCAGAATTTCACGACGGTGTATGATGGGTTTAGAAGAGGCCTTTACGATCGTTGCGGCGGTATAAACCGCAACTTTGGCATCTTCGACAGCATCAGCATATGGGGTTCTTTATTTTGTTGTTTTTTTGGGTTGCTGCAAGTTGCAAGTTGCAAGTGGCGGCTTTTACGACTGCCATCGCCAGTTACAGTTAACATTATTAGATTCCGGCCCCGCCAACAACTACTATTGCACTGAACAAAAATATATGTTATGTATTCTATATATAGACATATATTTAACATAAAAGATATGTCTTTTATCTTGACTCAAAGTGAGCCTTGCTAACCAAGAATCGTTATTAAACTCTTGAGATTAGAAAACATATTTTTGGGAGAGAGTTCTTTGCAAAATTGTGTACAAGTATATCATTTTGTTATATATATAAATATATAAAAAACACACATATTTTTATAAACATTTAATTAACTACAAGATATGTCCTTCATTTTGGATTAAAGTAATACTTGCTGATCATAAGTCATTGTTAAACTCTGGCCATTACAACATATATTTGAGAAAGATTTCTTTACAAAATTGTTTATAAATAAAACCTTCTGTTTTATATATTCATATGTACAAAAATTTAATATTTTTTAGACATTTAATTAGCTAAAATATACGTCTTTCATTTTGACCGTAAGCGATACTTTCTCACAAAGAATGATTGTTAAACTCTTGCCATAACAATATATTTTTGGGAAAGAGTGGTTCAATTTCAATTCAATTTGTCAATTTTGTTCAATTTTGTCTATAAATATACCTTTCTATTTTATTATATATTTTTTATTTCAATTCTCAATCACTTGATCCTTGTATTCTATATCAAATAATATCTATATGGTTACATCAATCTCCTTGTGATCCTATTTTTCCTGTGTACTCTCTGCCGCTTAATGACTTTAATAATCCTGTCACCGATCATTAAAAAATCTCTACGAACACACAAAAGAAATTCCATGGCAGCTTCAATCAAAATAAAGTACACACTCTTCCTGCTTTTTTCCACATGAAACTTGGCCCCTGGTTTTGACCAGGCCAACCAGAGGCTGCTAAGATGGCCAGGCAGAGAAAGAGAAAATGGAGAGGCGACTGCCTGCCTGGTGGTAGATCGGTCTCTCTGTTTGTTCTCACGTGGTATTCAAATTTTAACAACATTTTAATGATAACCTCGGCGAACATTAAAACTCATTCGGCCGTAATAAACATTAATAACACTTTAATCCGTTGCACGGAGGGAGGGGGAACGGAGAGGATAGATGCCGCTGCTGCTGCTTCTGCTGTTGCTGTTGCACATGCGCACAGTTGTGGCGACTCTCCTGCAGCTGTACGCCTGTGCTATCAAAATAATCAGCGAACAGAAAAAAAGCTACAGAGAGAGAGAGAAAGAGGGCAAAACGGGGAGACAGAAAGAATGAAGACAGGGACAGGACGGAGAAATGCCTTTAAAACAGTGCAGTGCAATGCACTGAGAGAAATTAACTAAGAGTTTATAAGTAAAACAGTTGCTACTAATTTGAGAATTTAAGGAAAAGTATTAAGATTTGTATTATGAAAGAAGTATTATTTTAGCATGTTTTAAAATTTTAAAATATATATTTATATAATGTACAAATATAAATTTTCTTTATTAAAATATAAATAAATATGTAGTGTAAGGGATAAATGATAAATAATACTTTCCAGATTTATTTATAAATTGACAACCATTTAAAAGAATATCAGGAAACTTTTCAAACATTTTGTTTAGTGTTATTTGGCTAACAATTGTGTTATTTAACATTTAACAACAAATTTGGCCTGTCATATATACTGAAATAATAAGGGAAGTCATTAATTAATTAACTAAATATATTAAAAACGAATCCCAAGAAAAAATCCCATGAAATGTTATTTATAAAATTCAAAAAGCATCACAGGAGCATATAAAATTTCGCAAAAAAAGAATCCTTTACATTTTCTTTCTCATATTTCACTTAATAAATACCCAAACTTCTTTAAAATAAAACCTTAACCTTTTTCTCAGTTTATTTTGGCCGTCAGCTTGGAATAAATAATAGAGAAACTTGTTGCCGTTGTTACTGTTGTTGTTAGCTGGGCGCGTTGTAAGGCTATAAAAATGCATGTTTGCTAAATCAATGCAACAACTTGGGGGCATGGCAGCAGCCGCAGCAAGAGCAGCAGCAGCAGCAGCATCATCGGCATGAAGGCGTCCCACATGGACCAACCTTCCAACCTACCTGGCAACCAAGAGACCAAGAGACCAACCTGCCCACCTTTCGCCTGGCATCCTTAGAGGCGACTCCAACTGTGGCTGTGTGCGATCTTGCCACTTACGTAGGCCGCGTGTGGCAGGTTGCCGTTGCATTCACAGTGGAGATTGCCTAAAACGGAATGAATTTCTTAAAACAAATATAGGATACAATTAAATATAAAATTGCAGTCAAATTTCTAGTAATTTCTTAACTACATTATTAATGGTATAAAGTAGGTAGTTAAAAGTCCATTTTTTAAGACTTTACAAATTTTTAATGGTGAATGAATGAATCTTTTTCTTAATAGAAATACAAATTTTTATATATTAAGGTATTCAATATTTGCTTTTGGATCATCTTAAACACAAGCAGGTTAAATTTAGAACTTAATAATTCACGTGTTAAATGTTTAATTGAGTATACAAATTACTATAAAAGTGGAGTCACTTCTTACCTAAATAATTATTTATTTTACAGAGTATTTACAAAACTCTATATAAATTCATTAGCTTTTTGTTTTGGTGAATAACTTCATATATTATGAAAATATATATTAAATATTGTCACATTCTAAAAAAAATATTAAGATCTTGAATATTTATCTTTGAATTTAGGTATGCACAATCAGACTAACTAAATCTATTAAATGATTTAGTGATGTCGTATTTTTATATTTATTGGTTACTTTATGAGGTGTAGCTATCCTGTTTTAACTACATACCAACTTTAAACAACTTAAAGAACTTAACTATTATTATGATCAGAATATAATTCCATTATCTCTTTTGATCTCCTTAATTATTAATACTTATCCTTAATAATGCAACCCTTTAAATTGTCAAAAATTCTTCCTAAGCTCTATACTTAAGTGTTATTTGTGTTGCAATCTTTAAATCTCTTTTCCATTTTCTGAACAATGTTAATTATAGCCTAGCTTCACTGTATCACCCGTTGTTTCTTTGGCTTTGGGCCCCATACCAAGGTCTTTGAGCGTTTCTAGCTGGTTGGTCATTGTTGCTGTTGTTGCTGCTGGCAGGCCAGATCATTTTGCTTCCTAGTTGCATGTGGCCCATGTAATTGTGAGCCCATATGCTGCAGAGTGTGTGTGTGTGTGATAAATGGTTGGGGGAGATCTCGCCAAGGGGGGTGGAGAGTACAGGCTGGAGATCGAGGTGGAGCTGGAGCACCACTTGGCCACTCGCTGTGAGCTGGCCTAGCTGTTGGAATCTGTTTGGTGGTGGACTCTTGGACTGTGGATCGGCGATTCTGAATGTCGCTGTCCCTTGACTTTGGCTGGTATGCCAGGCTAATCGAATTTCCGAGGATGCATTCACTTTGTCATGACAGTTGGACAGGCAGGTTGAGGTCGAAGTGGTGGGATCCGGAACCCACAAAAACCAATCCCAATCCATGGGATTGCAGGGCTCCGAATGCTGGAGGCCCATAACCTCATATGGTGAAGAAAATTTGAAGAGAAAATTGGAAAGCAAGAAACAGTCTTCTTTTCCAATAAACCTATCTTTGTGTTATTTGAATTTTATTCTTATTCCTGTTAATTTCTACTGCTTTCTTTTATGTATTTAATATATTGTTTTTATTACTTTTAATCCCGCTTTATGTGCGGAAATGATTTTTAATAACCTTAACTAATTTGTGTGCATTTTGATGTGGCAAGTGCATTAGCAGTTCGTGGTTAATGGTTACTTTGCCCGTTGGATTCCATTAATTTTATTTCATTTATCAGCCAAACATGTTGCCGTTGTTCCATCTCCCCTTTTGCCCCGGCCATCTGTCTTCCCCCAGAGACTCTCCAAGAGACCCTCCCAAGGAGGAGGCCTCGATTGTGGCCAGATTCCGACCCAATGGTCCTCGGTCCGGGGATCGCACTTAAAGGTTATGTGCAGGGCTTTTGGCCAGCTAAAGTGTTTGCATTGCGTAATAAACATAAAATTCAATTTTCATTAAGATGTTGCCTGATCCCTTGCCATTTACCGTTAGCTGGCCTCCTCTACCCCGGTTTAAGCCATTTTTTTTCTAGGGCCTGCCGCAGCAACGAGTATTTCAATAATGAATTCGAGATAAGCGCATTGGCTTCACTTGCCCCAGGTTGGGGGCCATTCACTCGCATGCTCAAAAAAGCACTGGAAAATGGGAAATTATATTTTCCAAAAAATATTTAGAAAATTAAAAGAAAGAGTTAAGGGAAATATTTGTTATAATAATATGATAGTGTTATTCATAATATCGTTTCTTAGGGAGAACATTTGCAACATAACTTCTTATGATATACCTTTCTTTCTTTAATTTTAATTTATAATTAATAGAATTTAATACCTCTATTAATGCCACCCCCATTTTCTCTCACTGTATGAGCAAGGATGTGGCTATGGACAAACATTTGTTGTTAGAGGAATTTTCATTTTATATAAGAGGCAATCGCAGTGAACCGGACCAGCCCCGAAGGTTTTCGCAGCTGAGGAGCCAAAAGAAAAGCTGAAGCTAAAGTTGGAGCCAAGACTTGGGCCTCTGCTCAAGTGCGCAATTTTCTCACATGGCAGTCGTCGAAGCGGTTCGTCCCTCGCTTCCGCTGCTGTTGTTGTAGTTCCAGTATTCAGTATCTCAGTATCCCTGTACCCCGTACCATTCCCATTCCCATTCCGAGTCCCAGTCCCAGTCCCAGTCCCAGTCCTAGTCTCAGTCAAGTTGTCCCTCCAAAAGTTGTAGATTTAAATGAACATGGCGCTGGCCAAGAGAGTGGACAGCCAGACATTGGCTAATGCCCAGGCCCATGCGTGTTGATCTTCCGCTTCTTCTTCTCAGGTCTTTGGGTCCACCCAAAGTCCCTGTTTGGAGCACTGGAAAAAAATTAGGGAGAATAAGTAATTTTTGAAGAATTTTGAAAGATTTATTTCTTATTTTTCTTATGCTGCAAATAGTCGTTCTTTTAAATTTCCGCAATCCAAGAGGGTTTCCGGTTAGAGCCTTTAACTTATTATCACATTCAATGAATTGTCTCAAAACTTTTATTTAAAAACATTAATTATCACATTCAATGAACTGTCTCAAAAACTGTTATCTAAAATTGAATTCCATATTTCCATTAATGAGGCTTTTAATGCCCTTAAAAATGCGCTTAAATGTATGCAATACAATTTTTGAGAAAGCGAATTCTGTGTAAATTTTGTTGCTTTTATTAGATAGTATTCCTTATACGGTGATTCAGGGTTTGTCATTAATTTAAAAACCATTCATGTGTTGTTAAAGTAAATGTATTGTACTATTTCTCCACTTATTAATAAATATCTAAAAAAAAAAAAGAGGAAAACTTTTACAAGGTATCATTTCGACAACTTTCACGTGGTTCTAAAAAAACTCTTGTACTGTCTCTACCACTTTCTTTTCTTGTTGCTTATTTCTGACACCTTTCTCTTATAATATGTATCAAATTTCTCCCAGTGTACACTGCTGCATTCCCTCTTCTTCGACTTGATCCCGATTGCAGTTAGGTTGCCCATAGCTGACACCGTTGACGAACATGATGATGAGCATGTGGATGCGGATGATGAAGATTAGCGTCGGCAGGCCGATTCAGATTGCAGATGCATCCGCGAACTTATCTGCACTGAGAGAAATCGGGGGGTTTTTATTATAAAATATATTTAGTATTTTTTAACAATATATTTTAATTAGACAAAATTAAACCTCTGAAAATACTTACTGTATTGTGTGTTAAATATGTTTTTGCATTTAATTTCCAACTTATCAATGGCTTTAAAATAAAACTTTAAACTTCCCAAATAACTATTAATTTCCCTCAAAATTTTAATAACTTTCTTTCGGTGTACCAAACAAGTTTCCCGCTCATCCTCGTCCGTTGTTATTGCAAGTGCAGCGGCAATATTTAAATTGTTTTATACATCGTTGTGCTGTTAGATGGAACCACCACCTCTTCTACTCCCTCCCCACTCCTCACTCCCTCACCTCTCCTCTCCGGTGAGTGGGCCAATGGATGTCCTAATGCGTACGAGGGGGGCGAGGGGATGCGAGCCATAAGGATGATGGCATTTCGCTTCCTAGTTGGGCCGCAATTTGATTTTCGTTGGCCCGTCGGTGTAGAGTATACCTGCTTTAAATTTCCGTTTATGCCTTCTGAAGGCTTGTAAAATGTTAAATGAAATTAAAATTTATTGCCTTGCCAGTCGGCGATTGACGTCTGCACATGGCCAATAGCATCGGCAGCCAGATGGCCGGGCCAAAAGCACTTGGCCAGGAACTACTACTGTTCGAGGCGATTATGAGTCGTCGTCAGGTTGAATCTGTGCCTTCTGCTCATAACGGTAAGCCAAGTGCAATCCTGAATGGTTTATTGGGCAATGATGGGAAAGGAAACCTTTTAGAATTGTTTATTTAAATTTTAAACGTTTGTTTATTTATTGATACCGAAAAGGGGGTTAACTTTTCATTACAGACGTTGTAACCGAAATGAGTGTTTTCCGGGTGTGTAAGCAGAAGGTTGATTTGATTTGGATATTATTAGGAAATTCCTTTTGGCTTTCTGAGTCACTTCTTATGTTTTCTTGGTTTTGAATAAAAGAGACGATTTTTTAAGAAGAAAAGGAATAAATTTTATAGCTAAACATACAGGAATTGTTTCAAATAAGTCTGTATATTATATAATACTTATCTGTGTCTTTGGATAACGCATTTTTCATTCCAATATCTGCAGTCTAGAAGAAATATGTCCTTTTCTATTCAGAAATCTATTAAAATTACCTGACTTTTTTCCTGAGAAATCTACTAGATGTATGTATTTTTTATGTGCCAAAATGTTCCTATAAATATATACCATTTTATGTGAAAAGTCTTCTAGAAACATGTCTTTTTTCTGATAAGAAATTGTAGAAAATTTTAGAAACATGTCCTTTTTCTTTTGAAGAATAAATTGTAAATATGCATTTCCTTTATATATGAAATATCTACTTTCTTTTCTAGTGAAAGTTCTATTAGAAGTGTAAAGAATATACTAGAAGTATGTGCCTTTTCTTGTGAGAAAATCTATTAGAAATATGTCCCCGTTCTTGTTATAAATCTCCTAGAAAATGGTTACTTTTCTTGCAAACATTTTACAGGATATATACCCTTTTTATGTGAAACATATACTTATATTTTATATAACATTTTGTCTAAGAAACGGATAGAAATATGTTGATTTTCTTGTAAAGAATATACCCGTAGTTTGTATCTTCTCTCATTTTAACCTTACTATAAATAATTTCCTATACAAATCTACTAAAACCATGTCCGTTCTTCTGAATATATATTTATACAAACTTAGAAAGATTTTTGCTTAGAACTCTAATTTTTCCTGCTCCTAAACACCAGATCCAGAAGAAGGTCAACTGAACACTAGGCCTTCCCTATTTTGTTACCCGAATTCATAGCTTTTTCTGACCAATCTCAGCCCACGATAAGCTATATTTGCTATAACCATTGTTTTAAGATTGATCTGGTGGTTCATTCATTCGCTGGCCAGCTTGATTCCTCCAGCTAAATATGGACATTAAACGCGAACAAAATGGGAGCAACCGCAAATAGCCGCAATTTTCCACTTGACTTGAGCGTTCCCTGGACTCTCTGCCAGAGAGTGGGCAGATGAGGCTGCTGCCAAGGCATTTAGCCAGGCCAGAACCAGAGCCAGAGTCAGGGCCCCTTCCTCTGGCTGCCTGATGATGCCATGGATGCTGCCCACATTTGCCTAAAAGGGGCCCAAACCTGTTGCCTACTGAAATGTAAATCTTGATGGTAATTTTAATAGAAAAAAATCGAGGCGAACCGTTGGTTAGCCTAGGCCAAAGCGCTGGGCGTCGCAATAGTTGGCTAACTAAGCCCCGGCACGGGATAACACTCCAGAACAGGAACAAAAAAGCGGCAGGGAACTTGGAAAGCACTTGAAGAAATATTGTTTAATATGTTCAAGATTTATGGTATTTATAGGGCTTATAGTTACAGGGATAAATACTTATACTTGAATTATCTAAATATGTTTAAAAATGTACTTCAAAAGTAGACACTCGGGAAAAAGGGTTACTGAAAATTATGTAATTTAAATTAAGGATACTATATTAGAAATAGAATAAGAATTAATTGTAGACAAATTTAGAAGTTTTTCTTGAGTTAAGATCCTTAAAAAGAATATCTCATATAGGATATACATTTTAAAAAATTTTCTAGATTCAAAATGCTCAAAACATACAACATGAAATGAGATTTAATAAGAGGCAACAATTCCTTACGATTACTTCCAGGCTTCCCTAGAAAATTCTTAGAGGTCTTTTATTTTTCTTTTTCTAGAAACCCTTTTTTTCGCTCAGTGCATTCATGCGAGATCGGGCAACGCCAAATGTTTATTGTGCTATATAAATGGCCACATTTGCAGTTACCTCTAGGACCGCTTCTCTTGCCCCATGTTGCTGCTGAACGCATTCCTCCGCCTGAAAGTGGCTGCCACTCAGGTACATTGGCCCAATCTGCCGCCCTGCTTTTCCCCTCGATTTTCCGCTAAATATATACGTATATATATATAAGAATATATATATATATATATATGGATATGTGCGAGTGGATGATGCTGGGCTGCATCTGCAGCGCCCGCTGAGTGGACAAACCAGATATTGATAACGGCTCTTCGATGCTGTTACTTTAACAGCCGCATTGCTCAGGCCGAGGACAGGGATTGCAACAGCAACAGCAACAGCAACATGCAACATTCGCTGCTGCTGCTGATGCTGATGCTGCAGCAACACTTCTCTGGGCTGTTTGTTTTCGTATGGAATTAAACGCCTTGGCGCACAGGTGCTGGCCAAGAGATGTCTTCTTGGCCCAGCCAGGTTAGCCTGCTCTATCGCCCCACCGTCACCTCACCTGCTCAGGTGCAGCGGCGGAGACGCTTGCATTTTATTTGCAATTATTTTTGTAGCGCAAAAGGAATTACCTGACCGGGGATGCACCGAGAAAATATAGTGAGGATATAGTGATTCAGTAAGCCTTTTAACTAAGGCTTAATGTTAATAAAATGGTCAAGTCCTGTTTCTGTTAAAAAAATATAAAGAAATATATCACATCATTAAACATTTTTTTACATATTTATACATTTAAAAGATAATTAAGAGCTTTATAATATAAATAAATGGTCAGGGAATGAAGTAAAGCAATTCCTGGCTTAAAAAATATCTGTATTAAATTGGTAATTTGAATTTTTCATGTTAACTTTCATTTGATGCTATAAATATTTGAAATATAACCGATATTGCATAGGTTTTCTTATATTTTTTAATAGTTATTTACATATTAATATTTTCAAACCCAAATCAAGCCTTAAGAACTCGATTTATTTAAATAAATCTTTTAGATTTTTAAACATTTAAAGGAAATGAAAAGGCCTTAGTAATAAAATAAATGGGCAAGGATTAGAAATATCTGTATTAAATTGGTTTTTTGAATTCTTATCATTACTTTAATTTGATCCTTTAAATATTTGAAATATTCCCGATATTTTTACGAGTTTCTTACATTTTTTTTTAAACATATTTAAATATTAAGATTTTAAACCCGAAATCAATCCTTAAGAAATAGGTTTCTTAATTTATTTAAATTAATGTTTTAAATTTTTATACATTTAAAGGATATGGAAAGGCCTTTGTAATAAATATAAATGAGCAAGGAATGAAGTAATCTATTCCTAATTTAAAAAAATCTCTGTATTAAATTGGTTACTTGAATAAATAATGTTTACTTTAATTTGATGCTTTAATTATTTTAAATATTCCCGGTATTGTTATGGTTTTCTTATATTTTATAAAAGATATTTAAACATTTCTATTTTAAATTTCAAATAGATCCTTAAGAAATAGCTTTTCGAACAAAGATCTTTGATCTTTTATACAATTTTGACATCCGAAATATGGGTTATACATTTGTAGAAATCCTCATCCCTTGAAATTTTTATTAGTCTCAAAGGGAATGGAATACCCTTTTCTCTCAGTGTTCATTGGCGACTTTAGCGTTGGTTTTTTTGTCCATGGCTTTATCAGCGACTCCAGCCTTGGCCATCTCTCCTCCTTGGCCAGGCGAATTCTAATTCTAATTTCTGCAACGCAGCTGCGCGCCAACTCTAGCTGCAGCTCTAGAACCCAGCATCCAGCATCCAGCATCCAGTATCCAGCACCCAAGCTGGTAACTCCCAAGCCCATGACTCTGGACCAGGTCCAGTCCTTAACTCCGTTGGTGGCGCTGTTGGTGTTCATTACGCAAAAGGTGAATGCACCGCCCGGCACTTGCTGGGAATCGGAATTCTGGAGTTCTGGGACCAGGAACCAGGAACCAGGAGCGAATCAATGGACCAAGCTAGTTTCGACACAAAAACCCGGCAATTATAAATCCGTTCGAGCAACGTCTTATGCAAAACACGTTTAGTTTTCATCCGTTTATTTTTCGGGTATCTCTTTTTGAAAGCGTTGCCAGAAATATGCAAAAATCGAAATAGCAAAGGTCAAGCGCTGTGTGTGAAGGCTGTTCTCATGCAGCGCGTTCCAAATTCCGAGATTCATTAACCAAGTTAATAATTAAAAATAAAACCAGGGACACAAATCGATTCGATGCCGGCATGCAACTTGGCTCAGCCACAAGCAATTTATTACATTTCAAACAAAGCCAAGAGTGGAAAAAAAAAACAGAAAAAAGCAATACAAAAACGCAGCGAGATATATAGACTTCCGTATTTGCCAAATCGTTGTTGTCTGTTGCCGTCAACAATAAATTACGACAACCTGAACTTGAGAGGGGAGGAACTTGAGGGCAGTCGCGCATAATTTTGGCAAACTTAGCGAATCGACCCCGCTAGACCAGTTTTTAAATTACATGCAAAGCATTCCAAATGCAAACTAAAACATTTATTTTATTTCATTTCATTCCGCTGCCGCTGTTGTCTTCCTGCGTTTAAGCTGTTCGTGTGTATCAAAAGTTTAAACAAAGTGCAAACAAAGAAGCGCACAGACACACACAGACACCCAACAACAATCAAGAAATAAAGTAAAATAAAATAAGAAGAGCAGTCAAACAAAAGCAACCAAAAAATCGCATATTTTTTCATACTTTTTTTCGCGAAACTAAAATTTATTTCAAGGGCAAATGTGCGAACTTTTTGGTGAGTTCTCTAGTTTTTTTTATTTTATTTGGATTGCAATGCGTCAGTCTTTGATACCCTTTCTGAAGGGTAATGGGGACTATAACATTTTATATACTACTAGCATTAAAAAATTTAAAATTAATTTAACAATACCCTCTTAATATATCCTTGGTTAAAGATATTTATTTGGATTTATACTAATAAATACTTTCATACATCAATAGTATTAAATTTTAATCCATCCATTAATCCATTTTATACGGTTTTTTTAAACAAGTATCTTAACAGGAATCTAAATAAAATTATTATTAAAGACAAATTTAGGATAACGATCGATTTCATACGTTTTGTATAAATACCCTAACAAAAAAATATATCAATAATCTTAAGTAAAAGCCCAAAGAAACGATCCATTTTATAAGAATTATCTTAAAGAAAATGAATTTATATTTACATCAAACTTATTACTATAACTTGTTAAAATAATTCCCAAAATATGAAATATCAAAATATTAAAATGATGCATTTTATAAGAATTTTCTAATATTAATTGAATTTATATTTGCATCAAGTTATTAGTATAACTCTCAAATTATTAAACCTATTAGTGTATTTGCAAATTCCCCATACATTTCCATATTTTCTTGAATTTTTTGTTTTTTGTAAATTTTTTCTTAATACTTTTAATAAATTGCCCGGCGCCAAGCCCAAGGCACACTTTGCTTTTTTCGGCGAAAACTCAACTGAAGCGCTTTAGATTTATGCGTCGTGGCAATTAAATTCATTCAACGTAATTTATGAGCAACTTGGAATACTTGAGGGTGACATAATTGAGAGCCTAGAGAGGCTCGAAGGCGGAGTTAAGACTGTAAAAGATAGATTTCCACCCATTTTGGGGGGTTCATCAACCCGAAAGGAACTTTAACGCGGATAAACAAGAGATTTACGCATAAAATTCGGTTATTTGAATACTTTTTTGGAAATTGGGCTAAGTAAATTAAGCGCTAAACAGGCGGGTAAACAAATGAACTTTGTAAGGCATATTCATCTATATTTCTGAAAACAACAAAAACAAGAAATTATATAGATATTTACGCATATACAGAGTTCTCTATTAAACAGATCACCAGCAGCAGCAGCGTGTAATATTTGCATTATAATCAACAGCAAATGCTTCACGATAAAAACCATATTGTTTTCCGATCAGCTCGGAGGCCGGCTCCCCGGTTAGGTGTAAGGTGGTGCAGATGGCGCCCTACTTTCCAGCAATATTTGTGTGCCAATTTCCATACAATTCTGGGCACTATTTAGGGCATCTATTTGGGGTTTATTTGTAAAGCAAAAAAATGGTTAATGTCTAAGACGCTAGTTGCTGTTAAATAAAGCGAAACACATGTGCGGAAATTCTCAGCCGCACCTTTGGAGGTCTAATAAAATTGTGCCACAACTTGGTAACCAAAACAAAATCCATATTACACATACGCAGCGTGATCCGTGACCACTGACTGAGAACGCACACAAACACACTTTTATTTTCCCCATAATCAAATCGGTTAGCCTTTGGCTCAAAAACCAATTACATGTTTATGGCCAAAAGCACCAAAACAATGCCAAATAAATTCGCTTTCATTTTACCAAAGCAGCCAAACGGCAACTGATTGATATCAACGATAAGATATGGCCAAATATCGCTCTCAGTAACTGTTTATTAACTGGGCTTTTTAGGGAAATTGTCAAGTGCATGTTTGGAGTGCAATTAAATATGGGTTTATGGATATTTTTTCCTTGGGTTTCTAATTATTTAAGGCAAAATATTAAAATTAGACAGATTTTAGAAGCAATTTTTGAACATTTAAGAAATTAATATAATATATTAATATTAACAAGAAAGAAATAAAAAAAAAACAAAATTATGTTGCGAATCAGCGAAGTTATAATTTTTGTTGTATTACTTACAGTATCGTTTCTATGGTAGATATATGATAAAGTTGTCCGATTTTCATAAAATTTAAACATAAATTAAGATTTATATATGTTGAAAACTGGAAAAGTTATAATATTTTTTTCTAAAAAACTACTAATGGTTTTAATATCAAGTATATGATATAATCTTTCGATTTTCATAAAAATAATTCAGAAATTTAAGAGTATTATAAAAGTGTTTATCTCAATTTAGATGAAAATAAGATGTTAAAGTTATAATTTATTTTTCTTAAAGTTTTCTGATCGTTCCTATGGCAGCTATATGATATAGTCGACCGATTCGGCCTGTTCCGATTTATATATTTGTGGGAATATATATAAAAGTATTTGATAAAGTTAATTCATTTAGATTTAAATGTAAAAGAGACTAGTTTGCATAGAAACAGAAAGACAGAACGTCTAAATCGACTCGTCTGTTGATGCTGATTAAGAATGTATATGTATGTACATATTTTATAGGGTCGAAAATGATATAATAAAATAAAAATATACAAAATATCATAAATATAAAATATATAAATAATATAAAATATAATATAATAAATGATGAGATTCACAATTTAGCTGAATTTTCACAACTTATGAAATTTTCCTACTTAAAATCTCACAGTTTCTGTTAAGGTTAATGACCCAAAATATCTATAATCGTTACTTGATCTTATTTTATTGATTAAATTTAAATTAACTTTCTGATTTTTTAGCAAAATTTATATTATTAAATTTACCAATGGTCATTGATTTTAAGTAAACCCACTATTTGTTCCGTTTTGTTTTTTTTTTTTCTTGTAAACAATGCGGCTAAAACGTAATGCGGTTGGTAAAAAAAAAACACAAAAATAAACAAAATCAAACAGCAGAGAGTTTGTATTCGCCGAAAACGGAAAACCAAAAAAACCGAAAGCAAACGCAGTGATTACGGCAAACGATGAAACGACCTTGCCAATTACTGTTGATGGCTACTGTCCCCCTCGTCGCCCCCCTAGCTTCCCTCTTTCTCTATCTCCTTTCTATTTGATTTTCCCGCATTTCAGATTGCTTTATTTATTTATTGCGAATTTCCAGTGGGTGGGCGCGGGCTGGTTGAACCTTAAAGTTAATCCCGTAATTTTAATCTCTTCTGTTTGTGCTTTCTCTTTGCCCGCAGGTAAGAGAAAGAGTCGCAGAGAGAGAGAGTCCCATTCTCTCTGGCGAACGCAAAAAAAAGCTTGCGAATAATTAGCGCAAATTTAACGCTCGCGGATGCTTCGGGTTTTTCGAATTCGGGGCCTGAATGCGTGCGATCGTGGTTACCGCATCGCTGGCCGTGTATCTGTGTGCGAAAAAGTATCTGTGAGATACAGCGTTTGAGAGATGGATGGAGTGAGAGAGAGGGCGAGATGGAGATGTGTATGAGTGTGTGATAGAGGGCCAAAGAGAGCAAGCACGCGTATATTTTTTGCAAACATTTTTTTTGTTTGTTGTTCATTTAGTGGCCAGGGACGGGTTGTCGGTTAATTTTTAAATATTTTAACATGGATATTAAGAATTGTAATTAAAATTACTCCTTTATAAATTATAATTTTGTAAAAAATATTAACCTTATACATTTATCTTTCATATTAGAAATAAAAATTCGTTATCTACGAAGAAGTTTAAAAAATTAATGATTATTATGATCTTTTTAAAATATACATAAACAGCTTTATTTGGTAACTTAACATATATTTGTCAAAAATTACATTTTTCCTGAATGGACATAATTCAAAGTGTAATATTTAAGATAAGCTGTGGTTTTTAAACGTTGAACTTTTCTTTAATACGTTTATTGTCTAATTTCAATGTTAATAAATATGCAACATTTTATGAACATTTTTTTTTTTGTTAGAGGAGATTAAAGATTTCCCTTTACTGCTTAAATCCTGTTCTGCTACCCTGGAAGTTCCTTTATATGCCCTGTAATTTTTGTCTAAGCCTTTTTTGGGAAAAGTTTACGCATTTGATGACCGTCCTCTTGCCTCTTTCTTAAGGGCAAAGTGTGTGTGTGTGTACGGGTTTGAGTGTAGTCGGTAGCAAAGACGAACTTTGAGAGCCACTTAGCCACAGATACGAAAAAAAAAACTAGATTTGATATTTATTTTAAAGAAGAGAAAACCCTTTGTTAGTATAACAAGAAGGTTACTTATAAGAATGGTTTCTCAACTTGTAAATTCTTAACTTGAAAAAATTAAATTATTCTTAATTTTTCGAAAAAAATGTAAAATTTTCTTAAAGTGTACTTGAGCACATGTGCCGCAAGAACAGAGCATCTCTGAGGCACATCGAGCACAGATACGAGCACACACCGAGGCAGCTTTTCATTGCTCAGCTGCAGAAACCGGCAGAAGTCGTGGAAAAAAGGGGGCGCGGCCGGGGCGTTGAAGGAAGGCGATCGGGACACGAAGACCCGAAGCCGAGAACGATCGCCGTTCGTTGCCCATCTAAGTCTAAGCCCATTCTAATGGCAAGTGTGCGTTAGAGTGAGATGCAAAGGCCAGCAAGAGGGAGAGAGAAGTCAGAGACAGATGGATGTTGAGAGAGAGAGGGAGAGAGAGTAACTGCAACTCCAGTATTTGCCACATGCGAAAAACAGTAAAAGCTCTCAAGAAAGAACAATCTTATAAAGGATATTTTAGGAGAGAAAATAAATATAATATAAAATATATAATTTATAAGATCCCTCTATATTTATTTAACCAAATCATGTAAACCTTATTCCGGCCGAAAATCTCCGCTGTTATGGCCGATCCCTGTAGCCTAAGTTTGTAACTTCTGCCTACAGTGTACAAAATAAAATAAAAAAAATAAAATAGTATAAATATAATATTATAAAAGATATAACAGATAACTTGCGTATATAAAATTAGTTTGTAATTTCTTTAGGCTAACTTCAAAGTAAATTTAAAGTTCTTTCAAAATAGTTTAAAATATTATTTTTTAATATGAATTTAAAGTTTTTAATAAATTAAAAAAAAGAGGTTTTAAAATCTGAAATATAAAAATAGTCTCGATTAGCATTGTCGCACTTACTGCTTACAATTATCACTTAAATTATCAATTGGGGTGTATGAAATACTTCTTTTTTGAAAGATCTTTAAAAAGTTAACTTCAAAGTAAGTTCGAACTAGTACAAAATATGAATTTATTAATTTGCATTTAAAATTATTTATAAAATAAAGCGAAAAAACATGAAAAAAAGGAGGAAGTCAGGGATCTTAAGAATAAATGAGTCATAGTGCCAATTAAACCAAAATTCTCATTTGGGGTAACAGAAGTACTTATTTTATTTTTTTAAGGGATCTTTATAAATTGTTGACATAAAATTACTTTTTCAAATATTATTAAGGTAATTAATTAAGTACCGCAAAAACTTCTACTTATCATCACATATTATTATACTTTATTTTTTTATTTTTTATTTCTTGATTTCCCTTTGTCTCCCGTATCGAGCCTTCACTGTACATCACTGCAACAAGGCGATATTGCTGCTGTTGCTGCTGCCTCGGCCGGCGGCGACTGCGACGTCGCCTCGTCTAAGTTGTTGCTGGACGTGTTCTTTTTAGACTTTTAGCATTATTTGCAGCATTTGCAACGAACACTCGCTAAAAACAACTGCAGCCGCAACGTTGTGGCACGCGTTTCTATTGCTCGTCAATCAAACAATAAAAGAACCAAAAAAAAATAAATAAAAAACAAAAACCCAGAAAAAAAATAATAAAAACAACAAAATATATTAATGAAATAAAAAACCGAACGAATGAAGACAATCCTCTTCGAGTGTTGTGAATATGCGATCAGCAACAAAAACCGTGAACTGTGAACAATCGCATCACAAGCGACAGTGCAAAGTGTGGCACTTTGCGGCCTAAACGCAAAAAAATAAAAATATTTTTGAAAAAAGTATGTGACGGGATCATGATAAACATTAGAATGGGATTAGAAAACAAAGATTGATAGAGAAGGATATGATGGAATAGGTATCAAGGATTAACGTTAGGAAGTATAAATACAAGATGCAAGATATAATCTTAAAAATATAATATGCAAGGAAAATCTATCTTCTATCTTTTAATTAAAGGAATCGACAAATAAAAGAAAACAGCCATTGAAAGACAGGTGGTTATAAGTTGGTCAAAAATTAAGTAAATACCTTATATTTGAGGTTTTGAACCCAAAAGATACAAGATATTACATTGACAACAGATTAGAAATAGTACATACAAAGGTTATAATGTTTCCTTTAAATTTGATTATAAAGAACATCTCAAAGTTCCTTATCTTAAAATTAATAATGTCCTGTACTAATATTAATGATAATTATAATGATAACCTTTTATAATATTATTATTATTGTTTAAAAATGTAATGAAACCTTCCAACTTAAACCTCTTAAAACTCTTTAAACTTTAATAGGAATAAATAGACTTCTTGAGTAATGGAGACTTTGTAAATTGAAAACAGACTTCATCGAATTTAATTCTTGGAAAATAGGAACCAAAAAAGGTGGCAAACCTCAATGTCAAGTCATATATAGCTTCCAGGGAACCCATTTGCATTATCCAGGAATTCGCAGTAATCATTCAAATAGAAGCACATTATCTGCCACCAGAAGTTGCTTCAAATGTAATGCAATATGGGCACTATTATCATCTCTCGCACAAATGCAAATTCAAATTCAAATGATTTCTGTAAAAGCAAACCTGAAATTCACAAAACAATATAATGACAAAGCTTAAATAAAAAAGGTGCACAAACAAAGACGGGACCGGGGATTGGAGAGGGGGAGAAGCCCCTTGAAAAATCAGCTGACAAAGATCGTCGTCATTATTAGAGGATCTTCTTGAAGTCTCTAACATGTGATGAGCAGTTCATTTCGTAAAAGGTTCTCTCTGTCTTTTTATTTAATTTATTTTTTTTTACCGTGCTTGCCTCCTGTGCTTAATTTTCAGACAATTCCATAGAATTAAAGGCGATCCGAAGAGGAACTCAGGGTACTGGGGATGATACGAAAAAGAAACCAAACGAGACTTACAAAAAATGAGCAGACGGCAGGCTACTAGGTTAGCAGGCAAACGTCCGCCGAATAAGGAATAAGTACACAGGAAAAAGAATTTACAATAATTTATTTAATTGGTTAATAAAATATATAGATTAATTCCATACTTCATTTTTCCAAACTTATTTGACATCTTGCAAATAACCACAACATCGTTAAAGTATTCTCAAATTGATTTTTAAAAACAGTGCTAAATTAACGTAAAAGAATATTGTATTCATATTGTAACTAAGATTTTGTATTCAAAATTTTGGCAAATTAAAGTTTTTTTAATTCCTTAAATTAAAGTAAAAGAATAATGTTTTTTTAACCAAGATTCTTATTACAAGCTTAAACATATGAAACACAATCATTTCCCTGTAGATTTATTATAAATTATTTAAATTAAAGTAAAATAATATTGTCTTCATATCTTAACTTCAATTTTTATTTTCGCAATTTAAAGCCTTTTAATTACTTACATTTAAATGAATTTTATTTTTATATTTTAAACAAGATATTTATATTACAATTTTACACATACGAAGCACAATTTAGTTCCTGTAGATTTGTTTTAAATTCCTTAAATTTACTAAGTTTACGTTTTCCTACGATTTTTTTACCAAATTAGGCAAATGAAAGTTTTTTAATTCTTTAAATTATTCATATTTAAATCAAAATTTTTTTATTCAAAAATTTGACAAATGAAGCACAATTTTTTCCCTGTGTTCCCTTTTTAAAGCGGCAGACGAAATTCGCAAATTGCTCGTTTGAAAGCGAAAACCCTCCAAAGAAACAAAACGAGCACACACACCCCAGTCAAAGATACAGATACTGGGCATTCACACAGATACCGATACACGGACTCAGATACAGATACAGATACAGATATATCCGCAAGATCGCTGTAAGAGCTTCAAGGGTGAGGCAGCGACGTCGACTGCAGCAGCGGCAGAGGCAGCGGCGTGTCCAACTTGCCCTTGATCGTTGCTCGAAATGTCGCGCGGCAGCGGCAAATATACAAAAAAAGAGCACAAAACCAAAAAAAAAAAAAAAAAGAAACAAAAAATAGATAGAGACAGCAGCAGCGCTGTAAGCTTTGCCCATCCCTTTCCCGTCCCGTCAGCGCGCCAAATTTTGGCAACGCAAAATAAATCCACTGAAAAATCATAAAGGCCTTAGACAGAAAGCTAACCGAAGAGGGCAATACTCTAAGCATAAATTAAAGTAAAAATTTAATGAAATCATAAATAAATTTCTGAAGATGTGTGCTTTATTTAGAAATTCATAGAAAAGCAAAAAGATATGTAAATGAACCATTAAAAATCATTTTATTTTCCTTGTAACTTTTGACAATCTTATAATTGCAATCTTAGAACCTTTTTTTGTAGAGTATAGGAAAAAAACTAGAGGGTCTCTTGCTTTTCAAAATTTTTGCTCAGCTTTCGCCTTAATAGTATTTAATTTATTTTGTTTACTTGAGCGACTCGCCAAGGGATCGGTTCGAATCGAATGGGATAAGTTCGGATGGGTATCCCGTCTTGGGTCTGAATCTAAAGAATCTAAGATCGAGTGAGAGGTCTCCAGAGGGTTACCGCTTATAACCTTAACCAGTCTTTCAACTGCTCTCTTTTTCCCGCTTTTCCCTTCGGGCATTGTGTAATAATTCGCACAAAGGAATTCCAAACTGAACCGAGAACGTGCGCGAGTGTTTTTGCTACAAAAGTGTGTGAGATACAAAGATACTACCAGTACAATCGCAATCCAAACCCAGAAAAAAAGTATATAATACAAAAAAATAAATAAATATCATCAGCAAATGCCTCAACGCATTGATGTGCCAGTTGAACTTGAGCGATACAGCTAGAAAATTACTCTAGATAATCGAAGCGAAATACTGAAAGATACTTTTGCCCCGATCACAAACACAGTGCAAATGTTATAGTGCCTCCGTCTATCTTTCTATTGCGGAAATGACAAGGTTTGTGTTAACTAACCATTATCTTTAAGATACTTTATGGGAAAGAGTTACAGAAAAGAAGATTCTATTCTACATTACTTGGGATATTTATTAAGTTGTGATCTTTATTATAATATAGAAGGAATTTATAAAGAATTTTATCTAAAATTATTTGAGATATTTATGATATCTGTATTAGAATATGGAAAGAATTTATAAAGAATCCAAAGGAAATTGTTACAGATCAACAAGGATATTATTACCTTTCCCCTACTAAATTAAATATTATCTTTAAGATATTTTATGGGAAAAAGATATAGAAAGGATGATTTTATCGTTAACATTTTAAAATATAAATTTGCGTTTGATCTGTTTTAGAATATGGAAAGAATTTATAAAGAATACAATGCACATTGTTAAAGATCATTAAAGATATTATTACTTTTCCTCTACTAAATTAACCATTATCTTTAAGATATTTTAAAGGAATGAGTTATAAAAAAGAAGATTCTATCGTAAATTATTTGAAATATTGATTGTATTTTGATCATTATCAGAGTTGTAGAAAGAATTCAAAGCTAATTATAAGAGATCATTACTATTCTCTTAGTAAATGAACTATACTTATTATATTTTAATGATAGAAGCTGTATATCCTAATATATTAATATATTGAAGACTTTTCTTTTGTTATTTTACCTTAGAAAATCCTTAAAGAAGAAGTTCTTGCATAGTTATTATAACAATTTCCAGGAAGTCTCAAAATCTCCTCAAAAACAAGGTTTATAATATTTCAAAAGATACAATCTTCCACCTCTAAGATTGTTATTAACGATAACCGATTCTAAAGTGGACGCTTGGCCATAAATTAGTTGAGAAGATGGAATACATCCATTGTCAAGGGCATCTTGTGATCTAGTCTATTACTCATCGAATTGTGTGCTGTTTTTTATGTTTTATTGCAAATATTCGGGTTTGGTGGAACTTAGTGTATTAATTATCCCACGCTCTCTACCATGGCGACCGATTCAGTTCGTTTTGTGTTTGCCAATGTTTGCGTTTTAGTATCCAACTATTGCTAATTGCCAAAAAGTATCTCTAGTGGCGCGCCCTGACTTTTAAAATTGATTTTTGCTTCGTTTTTTTTTTGCCAAGTTCTGCTTCCCATTTTGTATACCCACTTTTTATATTTTATTTGTATTTTTTGCACCAAACCATTGGTAAGTCGTCTGCCCGCGCCCATATGGTCAAAGTAAGTGCCGCTAAGCCACTGCGTAATCGATGCCAATTTAGTCAGCGGCTTGTGAAGGACAAGCCGGGGCCCGATCGTGTTTGGCTAATAGGAGCAGCAGCAGCAGCATTGCACTGAGATCAATAGTTTTTCTGAGATTTAAAATGATTTAAAATTGAGGAATAAAGGTTTTTTAATCCAAAATAGAACAGATTGATAAAAGATATTGTATCTATAAGCATTTCAAAACCATAAAACACCTCCAAAAGTCAAAAAGAGAATGTTTCAAGAGATAACCTAAAATAACTCTATAATTATATTACAAAATATATCCATAAAATAAGGATATTTCTTCGATTTCTAACAGTGTATGGCTACCAAATGCTGCAAAAGCACGGTGACGACGTCACCAATTGAAAATAGACAAAAATACGCAATGCATGCTAATTGAATAATTTGAATTGTGGCACCTACAACAACTTGTTTGGCATTTGTCAGGCTCACTAATTTAGTTGCAGCTGATATTTTGACAGCTCCGACTTTGGGTCGCGTGTGGGTGAGATTTGTGGTGCATTGTGGGTGGATTGGATCGGATTGCACTCGAAATCAATGCGCAATGCACATTTTTGGTCAACCGCTAGCGTTCATTGCAATTTATTGCATTTTAAACACTTTTTGTTTTGGCCATTTTGGCGATTGAAACAAATGGCCCGGGCATCCGAAACATACTCGAAGCATATCGCGGAGACTCTGGAATGATGTCATCATGGGGAGCTGAGACAGCAGCTGCTCCGGCTGCTACTGCGAATCTGTGACAGACATGCAGGGTCAGGTTAAAGTTGAATCATTTGTTTATTTCGCAACACGATTTTTCTTTTAGCTCGCATTGATATGCTACGGACTTGGCCGCTAATTAATCGAGTCCCATTTTATCGCGCACAAAAGCCATTCGGTGCAATCAATTCCCCAGGCTCAGACAATAGACCCCAGATGCGTATTATTAACGGATCAATAGAGAACCTTATAGCGCTGGTCGCAGCTTCCCATGCGGCTTATTGTTGTTGCTGTTGCCACTGCTGAACACGCCCCAAAATGAGCCAAAGTGCTGCCAGTATAATGGAGGATATATGGCCATAGCACTTTACGTGTCGTGCGTTTCATAAATGCATATATATGTATATATCTGACAAGGAGGAGGTTGCAATATTATATATATTTTAATGTGATTTTCTATATCTTGAAGGCATGTTATCCATGGGAGAATCAATCAATTACTTTTTCAACTTATTGCTTAAAGGATTGAACTTTATGGATACCTAAGAATACTAGTAGGAATATATGTATTTTATATAGGAAATCTTTTAATAGAACTCACATTAAAGAAAAGTATTATTATTAATGCAAGTAGCTAAAATGTGAATTTTTACTTTACATATTTTGGAATTAATGTGGTTGCTATTCAAAGAAATTTATAGTATTTTTATAATGATATTAAGAGACAAATTTGCCTTATTAAATTCATCATCATTTATCAATCAATTCTTTTCACATTTCATTCAGGAATTTTAATTTTATGGATGTCTAAGAATAAAATATATAAAATATTTATATTTTATATAAGACATTTTTTAATATAATAACCTTTAAAAATACATATTATTTTATTCATAAAATTATCTAAAATAAGATCAGCTAATAAATATCTTATTAAACTAGAATGCTTCCAATCTGTAGTAATTCATCGCATATTTTTAAAGATATTAATAGATAAATTTGCAAAATTAAATTCATCATTTGGTTTTATTTCTGGGTCCGTATCTTTATCATTTCTGTGCAATAGCCACTAATATTTGATTCGTTCAGCATTCTTAATTTATGCAAAACTTAAAAACTCGGCTAAGTCTTCAAATTATTCAAATTGAGTTATCCAAATCGGAGTAGGTTAAATAATTATGATAAATTTGTAGAATTTATGATAATAATGAATACATAATTAATATGTATTGTTTAACTAAAAACCACATATTTAAAATACAAATAAGATATAAATAAATATATATGATATATATGGAAATGACTAGATTACAGCGTTACAAACTTCTAACTAAAATTATACTATCCTGACAGGGTAAAAAAAGCCAATATAGTTATTTCTAATATATATACGTATATTTATAATACCTAAAAATCCTTGAGATAATAATCTAATTCTTTACCCATTTTACTACATCCCATACCTTAAATTAAATTAAATCAAACCCAATATCGATCGTTGAATTAGAAACCTTTAAACGATTTTATAGTTCTGAAACGCGCAGTATATTCACCAGCACACTCACACTACTAACACTCTCTCAGGCTTATTCGCATTAAAAAAAAAGAAAAAAAGATACAACATGGGCAAATATCAACTTCAACTTTTTTCGCGAGATTCTTTTGGCGTTTTCAGTTTCGTTTTTTGCCGTTGGCTTACAAATAAACGGCTTTAACCTTGAGCGAGCGCATTTGGTTTGTAAGTCACGTCTAAGTCCGCGCTCAAAGGTTTGACAGCGGCGTTGACGTCGGCGCTGACGCTGGCGTCGCTGCCTCGGCCAACGTCTGTGGCGACGGCGACGCATGCGCAGAAATTGGTGCTTCGGTTTTTTTTTTGGGTTTTTTCGGCTTTGGGTTTTTGGTCTGCGTTTTGTCTTTGGCCATTTTTGCAAAATTTTTCGCGTGCTTCGGTTACCCTTTTTTATAGTTTTATTTTATTTGTATTTTTTTTTGCCAAGTTCTTGTTGCCAAGTCTGTCCCTTGTGTGTGTGTGTGTGTGTATTATGTTTTATTTATTTCTTACCTTTTTGTGTTAATTTATTATTTTTTTTTGGGTCTTGTAAAGCTGGCCTGGTCTTTTGCACGCCACGAAAAAGGTTAAAACATGTTTTTGAACTAGGTTCGCCATCGTTCCTAATGGCCGGTCTCTTGACGCCCTGTTTTTATTATTTTTTATTCGTTTTTTTTTCTCTTCTTTTACCGTGGCAGTCTTGCATCCAAAGTGGCGATTATGTAACGACCAACCATAGGCCTAAGGGGTATAGCTCCAGTAATGGCAAGGTGACAGGAAAGGCTCTCGATAAAAAGTCCATTTAATGGACATTTATCTGGGCCTGCAATTTTTCTCAGAACTTAACGACGAGGTCTTTTGGGTAGTTAAATCTCGTATCTGCTAGAACTTTGTGTCCTGTGTCCAGAATTACTAAATTTATTTAATTATTAACAAGAGGGTATGCATTTGTTGTCCATTATATTTTATTATCACACCACTTTAACCCTGTACATGGAATTGGGTATGATTATAGTATAATATTGTGCTATTCTCCTATTAATGGATTAATTTATAATAATAGTATCTATGGTTTTATTTTCCTTCTATTCCTTTTCTCTTAGTAAAAAGTTTATAAAGCAAAAAGAGTTATTAAATAAGTTATAAATATATCACTTAATTTAACACATTTCCTAAGATGAGCACAGCGAACTTATAAAATGCTGACACAAACAAAATTTACTAATTGTTAATAAATAAAATGATAATATAAAATATAATAATGTAAACACATTTTAAATGAAATGAGCGAAAATTCAAGTAATTAAACAAATTTGAGAAGACATTTTTTATGCTTTAAACATAAATTATGTAAAGTATTTTACTTTATAATTAACTTTTTATTTGTGAAGACAACATATAACTATCTTAGCCATCTTAGGATTAGTCGAGCGATCCTATCTATCGATCTATGTATCTACGACTTACCTATCGATTTATCTATCGACATACCTACCGATCTATGTTTTGAGCTATCTATCGATTTATGTATCTATTAATAAATTAGGTAGATTGTTTGTATTTTAGAAAATGTATCCATGGATCTATCCATCTATCCAATATTTTCTAAAACCAAAATTTTTAATGGAATCAATGAAACCTTTTTGTTAACATTAAATTCGCTTGTAAACGAATACAAATTTGATTTATTTGACAATCATTTCCTTATCAATGCACGAATTCTTTCGAATTTGATTTCCAAATATAACTTTTAAAGTATATATTATAGGAAAGGCCCTTACAACACAACGCGCTAAAAACACGCGCGATTAATTCGCGAATTTAATCGCTCTCCAACACACACACACACACAAAGCTGGCAAAAAGATAGCACAATACGCTGTGTGTAAATGTATTAGTTTGCCTTTTTGCCAAAAATTTAGCAAATATCAATATCAATAGAAAAAAACTGAAAATAAAGTAAATGAAAACAATAACAAAAGCAACAAAAAAGACGAAGAACAAGCTGCAGCAACCAGCAACAACAAATTAATTTAAACATTTTTTACTGCTTCGCTTAGTTAAGCTTATTGTTGTTGTTGTTGATATTCGCTATTTCGGGTTTTTTATTGGTGTGTGTTACACACACACAACAGTTCTCGACGCCAACTGAGCGTGTGTAAATGAGCGAATGAGTGTATATTATTTGTTTGTGTGTGAACTTTAAATTAGACGAGGAACGACAGCAGCAGCAACAACAACAACAACAACAACAAAAACACAAGCACATGCGAAACAGACCCTAATAAATTTCGCATACTTTGCGAATTTATGCTGAGCCACAAAAACAACAATCAGCCGCAGCAGCAGCAGCAGCGGCAGCGACGCCGACGACTATAGCGACAGTTGTTCATTTGAAAGCGAGTGGGAAAGAGATGGGACAGTCAAAGCCCAAAAGACGAGGGCCGCCACTCTTCTAACTGCTGCTCCTCAAGTCTCCCAAAATGTTGCTGTTAGTGTTGCTGTTGTGTTGTTGTTGTTGGGGCTGATGATGTTGTTTGGGATGATTAACTTTTTTTTTCGTTAGCATTGCTGTTAGGCATACCATTGATGTTGGTAACTGCTGTTAAGATGCTGCAGCTGTTATTGCTACTGTTATATTGTGACTGCAAATAATGAGATTATTAACCAAGTTTTAAATGATTTATTTTGCATAGTTTATTAATCATCATTGAGATAATATCTTCATTTTATGCAGATCAAAACAAGTAAATAATCTTATTAAAATGCATATAAATTATTATAAGTTATTAGTTATTATTATAGTAACTGCTTTCTTTGACCACAGCATCTCATTTAAGCCTTAAGCCTTTTTTTAATAAAAAAAAGATTTACAAAAACTCCTACTTATATCGTCAGATTGATGAAAGTTAAAAAAAAAAGATGTTAAATATCAATCTTAAAGATATGACTCACATTATATTAAAAATCTGGACAACGTTATTCAAAGGTTATTGTTATAATAATAAAACAATGGTAACACCTTAGTTTTCGGTATCTCAAAAAACATAAATTTTAGCCTAAAGTTTTTGTTATATGAAAACAATACAAAAAATATCTCAAGGATCTCACATCTTAAGGATCTCTCATAAATTCTTGTATAGTCCCAAAAATATTTTTGAAATAATCAAATTATTATTGCAAACATCTAGATTATTAGGTCATAGGTTACCTCTTGTAAATTAATGTTACCTTTTCGGTATACTGTTATTAATTTCCCTGTTAATTGTTGTTACTTCTGTAAATTGCTCTGTTAATGCTACTGTTAATGCTACTGTTAATGTAGTGACTGCTCCTGGTGCTGCTCCCACTACTGCTGCTGACGCCATCGCTTGAGCGTCAACATCTAATGGCGTCGCCGTTGACTGCATTTTGGCAGCGCTGCCAACTGCGCTCATTTTAGCGTCTTCTTCCTCCGCTTCTTCTTCTATTTTTCGACGTTCAAGGACAAGTGCCAATTGCGGATTGGGTCTCTTCTCCGTCTCCGTCTCCGTCTCTGACTCCAACTCCGCCTTCGCCGACTCCACCTTCCCTTTCCCCTTCCACCTTTCGCCGGCATTCACAAGCTCTGACTCAAATGTGGAGACTGAAAAGGGTTCGAAATTGGCTTTTGCCGTGGCAATTCCAAGCGATTGAATACACGGGCTCACTTATGAGCAGCAAATGCAGGGGGACGGACAGAGAATCGATAGTATTATACATTTGTGACATTTATATTGGGTATACTTACAGTAAGAATCTCATAATGGGTCCCTTGGGGCTTAAATGTTTCAAGAAACGAACTGTTATACGAAGTATTATAACTGTATTACGAAGCAATAGTTTTAGAAAACAAGGTTTTTAGAAAAGAAAAATATATTTTAGTATTGAAAAGTGGAGTAAAATATAAGGGTTTTGATTTATTACTTAAATTTCGATTATTTATTTTCATAGTTTAAATAAATAAATACATTCATCTAATTTTTTTTTTTTTTATTACGATTTACTTGGAATTGATTTAAGTCACTTAAGTATTTTTAATTCTTTTACTAATGAAACTGTAAAAACCCAAAAATTTGAATTGAAATTCTTTACAAATCTTAGCTCCCCCCTTCTTCTTCCCTAAAATCCCCTGAGGGTGCAACAAATGTGGAGCCAAAATGAAAGCCAATAAGAAGGAGAAGCCAAAGGCGAACAACAAAAACAGAAATGAAATTGTTTTGATTTCTCCTTTGGCTCTTTCGCTGGGATTTCGGCTGCTGCTACGTTTTATTTTTCTTATACTTTTTTTTTTATTGCTTACTTTATTCCGTTTTTTTTTTTGAGCGCTTTTAATTTTTGCATGCACGTTTCGGCGTTGACCTTGAATTTTTTTCTTTTGCTTTTGCGTTTCTGCTTTTTTTATTGTTGTTGCCGCTGCGTTACTGTTGTTTTTTATTACGTTTTATTCAAAATTTATACACACACATATATCTTTTGTTATATTACGTATGTAGCTGAAGAGGAAGCAATATTCACAAAGCAGCAGGCGATAATAATAAAAACAATAAAAAAAGAGACAGTCAGAAATAAATAAAATAAATAAAAAAATAAATGAAATTTGCAAATTACTGAACGACTACAATGGAGCTTATATGTATGACATATTTATATAAAAAAGCGCACGCTCTACTCATGATTTTTATAATTATTTATGGCATCCCCCAAAATTTTAATTCAGTTACGAGTGCAATTAAATTTTTTAAAAATAAAAAAACCTACTTAAACAGTCGCAATGCAAGGTTTGGGACATTTAATTAGTTTTTAAAGCTGGTTATTAATTTAATTTACTGCAAAATAACATAATTAAAACAAAATTAGGGAACTAGTTTTATAAGCAGTAAAAGTATTTAATTTATAAATAAATTTTAAAGATATATCTTAAATTTCGAGTTGATTTCTTTCTCTTAAATATTTATTAATTATCCTACCCACCTAATTAAATTCACTTCAATTAATACACTCCTCCCACACTAACACACACCCCATTAATTTCGATTAATTATAGTAAATTAACATTTGCCAAACATTTACAGCATTGTTTTTGTTTAGAAACCAAGTCAGGTTGACTTAATTATTTTGTATACTCTATATTCTTGTGTTGGACGTTTGCAAGTTGTAGATATTTTGATGTTTGGCTGCTGCCTTTTGCAGCTCATTAAAATTTGTCGCCAACTTTTTGCACCTGTCGCCGCTACCTTCTACACAAGCTACATGATGTGGCAAAAACAGGCAACAAATAAAAACAAACATAAATATAAACTTTTAACTGACAATACGCCAAGATACAGATACAGCGGCAGATCTCACAGATACACAAATGTATCTACAGAACCGACGAAATTGAAATCGAAAGTGTCACCGCAGCTTGTTTTTTTGGCTCTTTTGTAAATTTGTCGACATTTTGGCTCTCCGCTGTGTTTAATTTAGTTTTTCATATTTGTGCTTTTACTCATTGCTTGAAAAGTGTTTTTGTAAATGTGTTTCAGCCGTTTGGCATTACTCGGCCACACTATATGTTATTAATTTGACCCAAATTCGGTTGACAGCTGAGAAAGAGTGCGAATATATTCTGGGCCATCTCGTCTCTAAGAGACATGCCACAAAATGCAAAGTTTGTTGTCCTAGTGGAGGAAGTGCTGTAAAGTGAGTGTTGTTTGGGCCCCGCCTGTCACTCGTAGGGTGATTTGTCAAGTGGCCAGATATGTTTTCCAAACTGACAGCCAGCTGTGACAGCAAACCGGCAGCAAATCTTACGCCTCATTTGCGAGATGAAAGCGATTCTCAGTTGCACTCAAATTAACCAAATTGCCAATCGAAGGCGTCTTAATATCTATCATATGAAATTTTAATTAAATTGTCAAGAGCTGCTGAGTATTTCTGATCTTTCGGTCACACCTCTGCGCGCACCACGCGGCGTATAATTAATTGCACATTGCGCATACGCCACCGAACCACAAGAGAGAGCTAATGATATGCACCCGTTATTTGTAATTAACAATTATTAACTCTTTGTTTACAAGCTTGCCTAACCAAACAAAGGTGTTTACTAGACAATTTAATAACATTCTTGATATATTTGTGATAAGAATAAACAAAACCCAAAGGAAAATGTCTAGCAAATCCGCATAAAATCGGCAGAGAAGTGCCAACTTTGCCCATGCTTGTAATTTATCATTCGGTCTGTGCAAAAATCCTCATGTCTGGCACAATTAGAAATTAAATACATCAGCGGACAAAAGACAAACGGAGACAAAAAATTAACTTGTCCCAAAACTAAGTGGCGGGGCCAACCTGTCGCCTGCGGTTGACAGAACGAGTGCACAAAGCGAAGGCGTTTTTGGCCCAATGCACACTTTGTAAAAACACACACACACTTTTCCCATTCTCTCTGTAAGCAAAGAACGCATTATTTGCTGACCATTTAATTGAGTTTTTCTTATTTTTTGTACACTTTCTCTGACGGCCCACGCGCCAAGCTGCAACTCATAAAAGTCTGCAAAATTATGTCTTATTAAGTGTGAAGTGGCATGGGGAAGATCTGCATTAGCCAAGCACTGTTTTCTATATGCTTTCGGCCAAATTATGTATGCCAAAGGGAAGCGTCGTGTATTTTTAGCCACAAAATGTTCACATTTTGTGTCAGTTGGTAGATGACTTCCAGTCGAGTGCTAACTAGAAGCATTCTGACTTAATTGCACCGGAAGTGCCGTCATCAAAACATTATTTGCTGCTGATTTTGGTCATTATTATGGCCAAAAACAGGGAGGGAGAGACATCGGTTGCAGTGGCTTGTTTATTTTCCTTGTTTTTTATGTGCGCACATTTATTTAATTTGTTGTTAATGTTTTGGCTGTGAATATGTTTTATTTTTTTTTTGGCTCCGATTCACATATAAATCTTAGCAGCTCATGAATCACCAACAAAATAAAAGCCACAATTGATTACTCCCTCTTGTTGTGCACTCAGAAAAGTTTTAAGGTCTTAGATAAATGCAAATATATATTTTATTAGTTTTGTACAAACATTATTTATGATAAAGAAAGGTAGAACAAATAAAACCAGAAAGGGTTATGATTATTCATATATCATTCATATATTCATTATTCATTATTCATGTATTCATTCATATTATCATTATGTATTGGCTAAATTTATTGTTTAATTATATTACATTTATTTTTAATCAATTGTATGAATTCTTGATCAGCATCAACAGCCGAATAAATCTATACATCTTCGACAGATTTTGATTTCTGCTAAAAAATTTTGATATGAAAATATCGATAAATATCGATTCAAATAAAGTGCATATTATTAAGTAGTTATGACCGACTTGCGATTCGATTTTATAATTCAATTGCAAGCTGCAAGGGTATATAAACTTCGGCTTCCAGAAGTTAGTTTCCTTTCTTGTTAAGTTTACTTTTTATATTAAAAGTTTCGAAATCCGGCTCGAAGGACCATTTTATGTTGCTAAAGGGATTTTTAAGAATATCTTTAATTTAAAACGTTTTAAAATACACAACCTTTGCTTGAGTTATGTTTTATTTAGTATATCGTTCAGAAAAGCTTAATAAATTATTTAGTCATGAAAATAGGAAAAGATTACAAGTGTTTTGCTCTTCAACAACCCTAATATGAATAGTTTTTCCAAATTATTTTTCAAGTGTATTCAAAATATTAAGATGCTTCGATCACTTTTTCCAATCCCTGGCATTGCCAACTTAAAGCCTTTTATCTTAAGGGATTTTCAGAGGGGCTCAGGCTTCAGGCTTCGCACTCAGAAATCCGATTCAGACGGGGCGTGTTGTGCACTCGTCTGGACAGTGCGGCATATAAATTAATTGACTCATGGCAGACCCGCGCAAAATACACAAATTGTGGTAGGAGTGGAGAGGAGAGTGGAGGGGAGGATGCAAAGTTAAGGCGATCTTAGTTGATGATGAATCAGTCGAGCCAATAAAAAGTGTGCGCTTCGCTAAGTCACTTACAAGCCGCGGAGAAATGCCAGCGGAGCGGCAACTTACAACCGAGAAGAACATGGGAATGTGGCTAAATCCGCAAGTCGTTGGCAAATCAAATCACAGCCAAGACAAAACAAAGCCACAAACTCTCGGCAACCGTCATCATCATCATCATCATCATCGCCATCATCGCCATTGCCATCATCATTCGCGGCTTCATCTGCATCAAGTTGTGGCAAGTTTTAAGGGTCGCAGTAGGAGTTTGCAGCAAGTGGCAAGTGGCATGTGTCATAGCTGCTGCAGAACCTGACAAGTGTTTCCTACACATGACAAAAATTAAATCATTATAAAAATGTTAGATACCTGTACTTATTTTTAAAGATGAAAAGAAGAAAGTAGAGTCTGACTTTAATTTAAATTGCTGATTTTAAGACTTAAAGAATAATTTTATTTCTTCTTGTTTATGTTATTTATATTGACCAATTTCTCCGAGTGTTTCTACAACCAAACAAAGATGAAGGATGAGTTTTCGCTGCTCTGCAAATGTTTTTCGTTGCAACTGGAAGTTTGCTTACCCATTCCCCCCATTCTTGAAGGATGATAAAGGGGAATTTATTTCTCCAGGGGAATCATTCTTGCATGTCAGAGGCAATTTAGTTTGGGATTTATTTAAAAGCTGAGTTACATATGCAGAACATATTCTTCGAACTGAACTTCTTATATTTCAAACAGTTGAGTTTCAAAAATTATCCGAAAGTCAAGTCCTCCCAATAGTATCTTATACTTTTAAGTTGTCTTAGAACTTTCGAGTTTTGAATTATTATAACACCATCAAATTAATCCATAAATTATTCAGAAATTCTTATAAAGATAAATAAAGATCTATGATCACTTCCCCTTGAAATAAAAAGCAATTAAATTTTATTAAAAGAAAACATAATTATTGAAAGCATAAAAGATATAGAAATTATCTTAAATTATCTTAATTTGTCTTTAAAATTCCATGAATATTTAAATAAATACTTTTTAGGTTTATATTTATTTCTAACAACTTTTAAAGCACACTTTAAAGTAGCTAAATGTTATTGGTATGTAAAAATCTTCAGCGAATATATGCTGTAAGCTTTCTGTCACCTTACTAACTAAAGGTAAAACCAACAACAAAACACAAAATATTTTCAAGGTTAACTTCCAAAGCCAATGCTACCAACTCTGACATGGTGTAAGCCACTCGCAAAAATTTCAATACAACAACAAAATGAAAACCCAATTTCGCATGCGTGTCGGAGCAGCAACGAAAAAAAATAAAAAACCAAAAACAAATAAGAAAAATAGGCCAGCCAGCGCCTATTTAGGTATTCAAATTTTTACAGCTCCGAAGCCAGCGTGGGACCATGGTGGTTCGGTGGGGTTAATCCGACCCCGAAGGAGGGGTGGGGAGTGGGAAGAGGGGGAACTGCGGATCGGTTGACGAACGACCGCCCTTTACCTTGCTGACACACATTTTATGCTAAAAAGCAGCGACGGACCCGTGAAGGTGCCTCCTCCGCTGGTTGCCGATTTTTCAGTTGCTTCTTGCCGGTAGTATCTACCTTTTGGTGTCGGTTGTTGTTGGGTTTTTAGCTCATATTTATATTGATTTTACTGAACTATCGTCAATATAACCGTAGGAGTTGGTATTTGCGGATTTCTACCGTTCCATCGTTTGTTATTATTTTGCATATTTTTACAAGAGGAATTTTGTGTTAGCTTGGGTATTGTTGGTGTTTTTCTTTGGGGTTTTCTAGTAAATAACACTTTTTTATATTTATCGATAGGAGTTTTAAAAATCTAAAGAACTGGGAATTTATATTGGTAAAGATTGCTATCATTTCTGTATATTTTTACAAGATTTGTAAGCTTATAATGCTTCTCCTATTTGAAACTTAAGTTTTTAGTTAGCTGCTGTGGGTATTTTTTCTTGATTTTTATATAAAAAATAAACATTTTTATTTAAATTTTCTTCGGGGTTTTCTAGAAAATAACCAATTTTATGTTTATTTATGGGAGTTTAAAAAATCTAAAGAAGATTGCTGTCATTTCTGTATATTTTTACAAGATTTGTTACTTTTAATGCTTTTCATATTTGAAATTTATGTTTTTAGTAAGTTACTGTGGGTGTTTTTGCTTGATTTGTATAAAATATTTTTATTTATATTTAAATATGGGTTTTATAAAGCTAAATTTGGGGGTAGAAGTGGAAATTTATATTTGTAAAGATTGCTATCTGTAATAGTTTTATAAGATTTCCAAGCGTATATAGCTTCTACTTGAAATTCAAGTTCTTAATTATATATTGGGTTATATATTATTTATATTTTAATATGGGTTTTATAAGGCTAAATATTGCTGTATAAGTTGGATTTTATAATTTGTAAAGATTGCTATCTGTTTTGAAATATATTTACAAGATTTTGAAGAACATGTTTCTAGTTCTTTTTGATATTCAAGTCCTTAGTTTGTTGCCGATCTTTTAACTTGTTGCTGATTGTTATAATATTTAATTATTATTTTAATGATTGTCTTTCTTAATTTTTACTGCCTTTAAAATTGTGTTGGTAATTTATTTCTCTGTTTACAATTTCAATTATAATTTTGCTTATGTATTTATATTTAAGTTCTCTTCCTCATTGTCTCTTAAACTGTCTTTCCTGCATAATTTGTTTTTTTGGGGGTTTTTTCAAGTGAGGGACAACCTTCGAAAATTTTGCCAACAATAAAACACGTAAACTTACACTTGACATGGACAACGACAAGCTAAAGTATTTTGGCATATTTAAATATGTATTTTTGTTGTTCGTTTTCTGTGTTTTGTTTTGCTTTTAAAGTGAACTTGAATAGCTGCTTCTTCATATTTACAAATAGTTAAAATAAACCAAACATTATGTAAATTGTTACATAAATAAAAACACATTTTTATCTTTTCTTAGCAATTAAGATTAATGAAAGCTTTACAGAATAATTCTGATAAAATAATAAATTTTCAGAGCCATGACTTGCAATGAGAATACACATTTTTTTATAAACGAATGTGAACCAATTATTGGACTCTACCGTAAATATTTAAAATGATTTAATTTTTGTTGGTTTATACAGTTTAAACAGTTTTTTATATGCGTTTTTTTCTTGTGTCATCAAAATGCGCTTACAAGCGCCAGCAAACTTGGCCCGCAACATGACAAAAAAAAACATTAAATTTCTGCTGATTTGTTTAAACAAAACGCAGTGAAGTTTTCACTATTTCACATATACATATATATATATATATATTTTAGTTTTCATTTGTTTTGCTTAATTTTTTGTTGTACTTTTTTATTTGTTGACGCAGCTGGGCCGCATTTTGGGGCCTCTCAGCTTACAATGGCGAATTGTCCGGCGCCAAAAAGAGTGAAGGTCTGGGGGTCTCCACATAAAAACATATATACATATATATATAAATATATGAACCATATTCGTATATATAAGCCATATAAATATACGCATTATGGCCCATTGGGTCATGCTGTAACAGCAAGACAATAAATAGTTGTAATTCGAGGCTTTTGTGGCCTCAAAATTCCGAGAAATCCACTTGAAAGTTGTTTGAGTTTTTGCATTTGTTTTTCTCTGCGAATCTGCTGAATGAATATTTAAAGAACTACAATTAAAGAATGAATATTTAAAGTATGAATATTTAAATAAATCTCTTAAAACCCTAATTATGATAGTAAATGATCCCAGATACCGTTTTATGCTGGTCTCTTATTAATATTTGAACTACTCCAGTTACTCCCACTGGTACACTTAATTACCTTATTATTAAAGCAGAATTATACTATAATCCCCGAAATGGAATAAATTATAAAGCTTCATAAACTCAGCCAAATTGATTAACGCTCTACTGAATAGATCACATCAAACTGATCTCACCTTTGTGGATGTGGAGTATCTAAGAACAAGTTTGAATCATTTTACCTGCAACGTCAGCGATTCATCCGCTTAGTTTACCCTCCAAAAATGTTTATATATATTTATGTATTATATATTTGTACCTAGTTTAAGACGATAGTCGTCGACATTTGGCTAAAAGTGAACTGCGTTTTGGCCGCATTGCAAGCGCGTGTTCTAATGCGAAATTAATTCAGCAAACTTGGTTGGTTATATTTTTGTTTCTTGCTGGTTTTTGTGTAATCTCTGCCATGGCTGCTGGCAAATTTAAAAAAAAAAAAAAGAAAAAATCTTTTAATCAAATGCAAAATGTTGGGGCTAATTTTACTATTTGTTAGTTACCGGCTGCAGTTAACTGGTTTGGTTGCTACAAGCCACCAAATGTGGAGCCTTTTGAGGTTTATGTCTTGTTATGCCTTCTGCTGTCGTTAATGAACGAAGGTCACTTTATATGTTGGCTTCCGATTCGGGTTTTGAAGCTAAAGTTAAAGCTGAATCTCCTAAACTGAAGCTATACCCGAAAGGCAAACTGAAAATAAAATATGAAATAATTTGTTTGGCAACTAATTTGCACGGTTTAGTTATGTGAACAGGAAAACCAAACAACAGCTGCACTCTCGAGGGGTTTTATTAGCTGGGAACTGTCAGTATTTGTTACACGTGTTAAGCGAGTTAATTTACCAGAAATTGTCATAAGATTGAGGATAACAAAGTGTACACTAAATATTTACTTTATAAAAAGACTCGCTTAACAATTTATTGTATCTAAGATCAACACTTTTTCAGTGAGTTTCGGGTTAAAACCCTAATACAATATTTCTTCTCCGAATCTCCGCTGTAATTCTCTCGCCTTTCGCCATAGATTACCCCCAAGAGTCAAAGTCAAGTCAAGTCACCTTTCACATGCGATCTATCAAAACCAAAGATGGTTCAAAGCGACCGCCTGGCAAACATACGGCAGGAAAAATACCATAAATATAAGAGACCCAGAGAGAGAGCCAGAGATTTGGGATAATATTCTAGCCAGGGGCCAACACATCCTCATCCTCAACCTCATCCTCATCCTCTGCCTCTGCGGCTCATGTGAAATGCAAACAGGCAATTAAATGGCGTTGCTGGCCGCACTTGCCCACATCCCAAGGCCCAAAGTCGGTCTTATATATACATATATATATATTATATGTACATAAGCCCCAGTCTATGTATATAAATCTTTGATTCCTCTGTGCGTGTGTATCGGTGTGTATGCGTCCAGTTTTTACAGTTTTATTAACTGCATTTTTATCTAGCAACTGCAACGAGCTGCACGAACTGGCTCTGGAGCGGAAAAAAAAGAAGTTGTTGCCGCTGTTGCTGCTGCTGCACGAAATACCCTTTTGGCCAAGAATTTTTGTAGCCAAGCAAAGGTATTGCTGGTTTCTCTCTAGCCAGGAGAAGAAGGCTAAGAAAGAAGGAAGCTGGCCCCTGCGCACTTGTTGTGGAAAACCAGTCGAGTCTGTCGCTGTCTAACTGTGCTTGCAAGTGCAGCAGCCACTGCAACTGCAACTGCAACATTGGCAGCAGCAGCAGTTGCAACAGCAGCAACAGCAACAGCAGCAGCAACATCCACGTCCGTTGGCCCAAGCTTATTATTTATAAAAATTTATTTGGCCCACAACAGGCAAACACGATCGAGTTGTAAAGCAGGAGAAAACAACTAACAGGGGCCAGTGGTAGAAATCAAATAATGATAAATGCCAATGCTGGCCTTATGGATGTGTTCGGAAAATAAAATATTTAAATACAAGTAATAAAAGCGGGAAATATTGATAACAAGTAACATGATAAACAGAAGAAAAATATGCGAAAATATGTTCAAGTACAAATTTATGTACTTTTAAGTATGTAAATTCAATTGTCAAGTTTTATTACTTAAGAAATTTTCTAGGGGGGTATAAAAACTCATAGTTTCTATATAAAATATCATATTTAAATTAAATATAATGTAACGATTGATAATGATCACCCAGTTGAAAATATCGATAACCAAATTATAGTTTTATCCCTACTTTACCTTCTTTAATTTATGCTTAATTCAAAGCTATATTTTCTTAAAAGGTCACAGTTTCTATAAAAACTATTATTCTAAAAATCCAATATAATCTATGCTTTGGATTCTACCACAGAATATCCATTCAAAATGATCACCTAGCTGAAAATATTGATAGCCAAAAGTTTAATAGCTGGCCTTCCTCAACCTATGTCAATAAAAAAATCTATGATCTATTATAAAATATCATGTTTAATGCAATAAAGTCTACGTTTTTAGAGTTTACAGCAGACTATCGATTAAAAATTATCACCTTCTAAAAGTTATCGATAACGAAAATGCCTTTCAATGTCGATTAACAGCCTTAGTTCCATCCGTAGCTGGGCTTCCTTAACTGATGTATAATTATTAATATATTCTGATACAAAAGCGCATAGTTTCTGAATCAAAATATTATATTTAAATGCAATATGATCTGCTACTTAGCGGTAACTTCAGACTATCGACCAAAAATGATCACCCTACTAACGTTATCGATAACTAAAATGGCTTTCAATGTCGATCAATAGCCTTAGTTCCATCCCTAGTTGGGCTTCCTTAACTTATGCCTAATGTTTGCTGCTAGTTCTACCGCGGAAATCTACAATATAAAAGGCTGGAGATGGCCCGGGGAAGGCTGCTTGTCTTGTTTGTCTGGTTGTTGTAATAGAGATAGCTTTTGGCTTCCTTATAGGGGCAATCAAGCAGGCTACTTGGCGTTGCAGTTGCAGTTACCGTTGCAACTGCCAGTTGCATATTTACCCAGGAATGTCAACAATTTCCTTTTAATAATTTGCCAGTTTGACAAGTTTTTATACCAACCAGTCCTCTGCTCCCCATCGATTGATGCGAAAAACAATTGCCCAGGGAAGATAGAAAGAAAAGAACAGGAACAAGAAGAAGATTCTTCATTTGGGCAATTAATTAATCGGGCAAACAAGAGGAGATAGTATCTTCTGGCTTAGTGCCTTCTTGTTGGCTTACTGCAGTTCCAAGTTGCCTGCAAATCTCCATTGCAGCAACAACATTTTGAGAGTAAATATTGAAACATGCTGCCAACGTTGCAACGATGAGCAAATAGCCGTTGGATGCAGATACTCGCACTCCAAGATACACGGCCCGACACCGACACTCTACTCAGCTACTGAGCCAACACTTGGCCAGTTGACTTTTGCCACCTTTTGGCAAAGGGAACTCATTCGTTTTGGCTTTGTTTTAACATGGCCAGCTTGTGGAATTTCACACAAATGTCTACGCCTTATTTCGTCGATTATGCAAATCGTAAATGTATTTTAAGCATTTTTTAAATAGGTGAGAATGTAAATAAAATACTTAAAAGAGAAAGGAAGAAGACGAGTAGCTTATTTAAGAAGGGGTTTAATAATATGCTAAATATAATTACTTAATTTTATAGATACACACTCGTCTCAATAACTTTCTTAACAGATTTTAGTTCTAATAAAAACCCTACTTTCATTTACAACATTTTCCCAGAACAGTAGCTTTAATAGTTTACTTTTTTTTCAAATAATGATTGACAAATACTCAATCTGTCGCAATCTAACCCACAGGCATTGGAAATGGGGGGGGAATGCCTGGAAAAGAAGGGGTAATGCTACCTGGTTTCCTGATCGTTTTTTGTTTGACTTTTCCGTTTGATGATTTGATTCGAAGTTGCATGTTTGCTGGCTGGTAGAGTGACAGACAGACAGACAGGCTTAGATACTCGCAAATACTAGTAGCAAATCGACAGTAAAGCAAAATCCAGTAGAGGCAACCAGAAATGATTGTAATTTGCACTCCGTTTACACGATGCTTGTGGCAATTTGGGCGTGGTCGCACCTGATCTGTTACCTAGTCCTAAGATAATAGCTGCTCTCTCTAGCCTGGCAAGTCTAGTTGATATCTGATACAATATCTATATATATATCTAATCGAGTGTACTGTGTTTGTACGTAGCCTAGTTTTAAGAATTAACGCCAGAGGAAAAACAAGCTAAAAACCAACACAATGTCTTGCCTTAAAAATATAAAACCAAAGTGTAATGGAAAATATATATAATACCTTTTGTATGTAAATAAGTATTTAATTGAAAGCGAAGCATCATTAGGACTTTAATATTTGTTTTGTTTTTAGTTTCTTTATTTTTAATTAAGTGCATCACCTTTTAAGTTTGAATTTAAACACGAAATCGATGACATAATGAAATATTTTTAACTAATTCTTAACCTTTTCCTTTTCTAGGTAAGTTCCTGTGTTGACTGATGTCTTTTTTAAATTACTACCTAAGATTTAAGGCAACATATCGATATGAAAAGACCACAAAGCAGGTAAAGAAATCACTTTCTTTCTAGAATATTTATTTACTGAACCATTTTAGTTAATAAACAACAAACAAATTCCCTCATAAAAACACTTAATTAATTAAACTGCAATTGTAAAATATACTCTTAATTTAATTGTCATGCAAATGCAATTTAATAGCTTAAGCGTTTAAGTTTCCCCCGTTTTTCAACGCGGAATTCCTGTGGCCAAGGATTCCCCGTTTCCTTGTTGTTTTGCTGTTGTTTTATCCTGGCATTCCACTTTAACGCCCCTCCCCTCTCTGAACGTTGACCACAAAAGCCGAAAAAAAGGCCAAAAGAATGCAGCTCGAGTTGCAGAAGAAGACAAAAAAAAGCAGGCAGCCAGGAATTGGCCATTGGGGAAAAAAGCGCAACAGCTGAAGGGCAAACAAAACACACAAAAAAGTGAGGACGGGACGAGGAGCGGAAACTGGAGAGCGCTTAACCGAAAGTGTCGTAAAAAACGAATAATAAAGTGTTTGTCCCACTTGGACACGCCCAGAAGCCGGCAGAAGAGCGCGCTTCTGCCATAATTGTTGGTCAAATAATTGCTGTAATTTTGAATGCAATAAAGTTTAATGCGTGAAGATAAATTTTTTCGTTTAAGCCAAAAGCGCGGAGGTGGCACACGCCTCTCTCTCTTTTTCTTCTTCTTCTTCTTTGTCTCTTTTCCTTTTTTTTTTTATTTATAGTATTTGCTTGTCCTTTTTCCTCTGGGGGGACCACGCGGCGTATGCGCAACTTTTTAATACGCACTGTGTCCGCGTTTCGCTTTATGACCGCCATTCTTTTATGACTTCATTTTGTAAATACGCCACAAATGCAACTGCATCGGCTTGAGCGTGCAACGTGGGCAGCAATAAAGCGACAGGCAGCGGGCTACAAATTAATTAAACAAATAAACAAAAGCCAAAACAAGACATTGGGGGCTCTAACATGGAGAGAGATGGAGTGCCCGAAAAACAAACAAAGATCTATGCAAATCTGCATGATGTCAGCGGCCAAAAACAGCATACGGATTATTGTATCTTTTCTGTTGTTTTTGTTGTCTCCTTTTTGGCGTAGGCTGCCTGCATCTGTCGGATACAGATACAAATGCGGATCCCTCAGCGATCGCAATCAGATGCCGCGGACCTGCTCCTTGTCCACCAGCATTACTCATCATCATAAATGTGTCGCCAAAAGGCTACCTGCTACACATAAAAAAATATATACACTTGGAAATAATTTCATAAAACTAAAATAAACAATAAAAAAATAATTAATTAATAAGATACATATCTGATAATATTAAAAAGAGGAGATTTTGCTGATTACTTATTGAACATTATGAAGTATTTTATATTTTAAGACATATATAGGTTGAAATCATTTAAAAATTATCTGGTATATTATGAGTAATAACTCAGTAAATATTAAACTACAAACTTAAACAGACTTGATTTCATTTATATCAAGAAGTAAAGTATTTTTTCCAACTATATAAAAACCTTTTAACGTTGGCGTTGCTTTTGGGTCAGATATATCAACTATTGCTCCTTTTTGGCATTGTTCTTGGTGGTCGGAGGTTGGGCCCTGGTTCGTGATTCGTAATGAAGTCAAGGAGAACATTTGCGACCGGTTTTAGCCTTAACTTTAGCCATGGCTTCGGCTCCAAAAACTCCCAACTTCGGGCTTCTTCTAGCCAACAGAATCGCGTGGGTGTGCCACAAACGGCAGTGGCTTTAAACAGCAAAAAAAGAACAGAAACCAAACACTGACCACAGCAGCAGCAGCTATCTTGTTAGCCCAAAACCGCACTGACGGATTGCTTTCTAATGGATGCCAAATGTAAGCCGATGCCGCCTGACCCTTTGCATATTTAACCGTCGACCGCCGACGACTTCCCTTTTCCCCCTTGCGATTTTCTGACTTGGCGTTGGCGTGACCACTGAAGATTTTCATGTCTTTCCCTTGGCACAGTCATGGATATTCATTCTAGGGTTTTTGAGTGCTTCTCCAAGACAAGAAAAGTGTTTTAAAAATTACGAATAAATAACTTCAATTACTGATAACTTCAACTAGTAAATATCTTTCATTTAAGATATTGATTTAGGTTCTTTCTTAACTCTATTAAATAGTTTATTGATTTTAAAAGATTAATATTTGGGTTTTTGCTTATTCTTGCTAAAAGTATCTACAGATATTTTACGAAAACTATTTGATACATTTTTTAATGATGAAAAAGGTTTAATGCAGGCTTTATAATTTAATTCAGTTTAGTATAAAACCTGTTATATTTCAAAGCAACATAATCTTTTTCCTTAAAATATAATTACAAATATCATAAGGATTTATTCCAAGGGCATTATAACTTCGTCAGAGATGGGTATTCATTCTAGGGTTTTTGAGTGTTTCTCTAAGACAAGAAAGGTGTTTTAAATATACTGAATAAATATAAATAACTTAAGTTACTGATAACTTCAACTAGTAAATATCTTTTATTTAACATATTGATTAAGGGTTTTTTCTTAACTCTATTATACAAACTAAGGACTTTTTAAGGTTACTATTTCTTTGGGTTCTCGCTTAACTTTAACTAAAGTATCTGCAAATAAATTACAAACCTATTTGATACATTTTTCAATTAAGAAAAAGGTTTTAATGCAGGCTTTATTATTTAAATCAGTTCAGTTTAAATTCTGATATGTTTTAAGGCAACAAATATAAAGTTTAGCCTTAAAATATAACCACTAACTTCATAAGGATCCCTTTCCAAGGGCATCATAACTTCGTCAAACTTGGCTATTCATTCTGGGTTTTTTGGGTGCTTCTCTAAGACAAGAAGAGTGTTTTAAGAATTCCGAATAAATAACTTAAATTGCTGTAAACTTCAACTTATAAATTTTATGTCATTTAACTTATTTATTAAGGATCTTTCCTAACTCTACCACACAGTTACAATAATTTTTTAAGGTTACTATTTCTTTGGGTTCTCGCCCAACCTTTACTAAAGTTCTGATAGATATGTTACAAACCTTTCTGATATTTTGTTTTAATAAAGAAGAAGGGTTAAACGCAAGCTCTATAACTTAGTTTACTTTAGTTTCGATTAACATAAAAATTCCTGGTATGTTTTAAACAACAAATTTAAATCTTACCCTTTAAATATAATCACAAACATCATAAGGGATCCCTTTCCAAGGGCATTATAACTTCGTCTTGGCCATCTGTAACCTTTCTAGCCAATTCTCTTTGCGGCTGCTGGTCGTCTCGAAAAAAAAAAACGGTTAAATCGCCGCAGGCGCGTAACCTGTCTTGAGACCTTTTGCGCAAGTGCAAAAATTGGCCAAAAGTGGCCGCGGTGTCGGTGGCGTCGGCGTCGGCGGCATTTAGCCGGGCTTAAGTCTCAGAGTCTCAACCTCGGACCAAGTTGGGCACCCCGAAAATGGTGATTAGAGGGAGGGAGGGATGGTCGCCGTCTAAGCCAAAGTTCTCGTATCTGTGTCGCTTGGCTTTGGCCACTTTTGGGCTCGCAGCATGCGATCGCCATATTTGGCCAAAACTGCATTTGCTGCTGAGCTGGCCAAAAAAAAAGAGAGAAAAAAAAAAAAACAAAAAACATTGCACGCCACTTGACTTGCCAGTCTTACTCGTATTTGGTTAGACGTCGCCCTAGGCCAGTCTTGGCCCTCCCCTCACTTGGCCATGCTGGGCCCGGTTTCTACTTTTTTTTTAGTTTTTCAGTTTTTTGTGCTTTTGCATGCCTCTCATAAATCCCCGAGAATTCTCATTTTCTCTCCAGCTGCTGTTACTGGTAATTCAAGCTCACATTTGACTTTTAACTTTGGGCCGAATGTGCAACGTGGCCAAATATGCCGCGGCCATTTTGGCCATATGTGCGCACTCTGAATGGCCAAATGGCGTTGGCCTTACCCTATTCTCTAGCTCCTTGCTCTAGGTGTTGTCCAAAACGCGTCTTTGGTCATCGATTCTTTTTGGTGCTTTTGATTCAAGATTCTCGATTCGCGATAGTTTGCGATTTGCGTGAGCGATAATCTTTTGATTTATTTGTTCTTTTGGAGATTCTGTTTCTGGGAATGAGTGTATGTAAGAGCAGCGGAGTGGCAGTAGCAACATCATGATCTGTATCATTATAGGTGGTTTTTATAATTTTGTGACATTTATCAGATATAATAAAGATATATATTATATAGGAAAAGGTTGTGTTGAAATAAGATTACCTACTTTTCTACTAAGAATATATTTCTCTTAGCTTTAGTTTATTTTTTTGAACGTTTATACCTAGTAAAATATACAATTGTTAAGGATGTACCTTTGGAATGCTTATCTTAATGTGTTCTGATTATTTATTCCAAATATAAACATAATTAATAACTTATAAACGTATAAAACCCATTAATAAACGCCATAATTTCCCCACCTTTCTCTGGCAAAAAATAATTGCTATTAAAGCACTTACTAATTATAAGATTTCTTGATTAATATTTTTATTTAGATCTTCCTTCCAATTTCTCTCTGTCTTATAATGTGCTAATTGAGCTTTGAAGCATTAGTAACTCCATTTAAACTCCCAGCTTTTTGGTGAATAATTAATAACTAAAAAAACAAAATTTAATAATGCCAGACCCCAGACCCTTAAAAGCAGCCAACTGGACAGTGTCTGGGGCTTGGCGAGCTAAGCCAAGCAAATCCAAGCTAATCAAATTAAGGCCACGCTTTAAGAATTAACGCGGCTTGTAAATATTTTTAACGGTGCTGAAGTAATGCGCGCCATCAAAACCGTTGCAGCGTGCCAAAAACAACAACAACACCAACAAATAATAATAATAATAATAATAATAATAGCAACAACAACAACAGTGGCAACAGCTAAAAAACAGTAAAGCAGCGATCCAAAAACAACAAATGCAACAACATCGAAAACAACAGCAACCAAAGCAGGCATATAAACAAACATAATCGCTGGCGCCACGACACGCTTCGCGGGTCAAAAGCGGTTGCAGTTGCAACTTGCTAGTTGCTGCTCATGGGTTGCCAGTGGAAACACTGGAAAAAAATAAGTAAAGTAATTAAATCAAGGAACTACAGTTTTTTATTAAAATATCAACATAAAAGAATACAAAAATGACTTTAAAAACATTAATAAGACTGCCCTTTATCTAAAAGTGTTATGCTTCTTTAGGTTTTTATATAGTTAAAATATTATAAATAAATATTATACATAAAATATTATTAATATATATAAATAATATAAGTGTAAAAGTTCTTAATCTACAGTAACAAAAGACAATATTACTAAAAGAAACAATAAAAAAATCTCAACTAAATCAAAAATTTTAAATGTACCTTCCAGAAAAAATTCTTTCTTCACTTTCATTTACTTTAAAGTTCCTTCAATTCTCAACTTTATTTGTAGTGTATTTCCCAGTCCCAAAAAGAAAACATCTCCTGGCTGACCAAAACAGAATGCCTTAGTAAAAAAAATAAAAAAACAAACCCACATCAAGTGAAATATCAGAGGGTTAAGCTACAAAAAAATCTCTAAACAGAAGGAAGAAATGAAAAGAGTAAAAGAAAAATTATATAGAACTGCACATGCAACGTCAGTCGAGGGGCCTAAAAGGGCGGCAGGATGGTTGCAAGTCTAACACAAGCCAACATATATGTTTATAAATATATATTTTATATTTTCTGCTGCAGCCAGCAAAAGGCACAGAAACCTGACTGGCTAATCCATCAATAAAAAAACAAGAAGGGTAAACTATGTAACAGAACCCAGAGGAACTTGAAATACTCTAGGGAATACTAAATAAATTATTATGCAATATTTTTAGTTGCTTAAATAAGTTGAGTTAATTTTGAATATAGTATTTTTGTGGGTAAATATAATTATTATTTAGCCTGACTTTTTTGTAGCCAAGGAAAAACTATATTCATCAAGTATAAAGTAATTATAAAAGCAGAAAAACATCCAAACCTAATTAAACATTTTCTGTGCTGAACTAAATGGGGGAAACTTGAATAATATTTTAATAATACATATAAAACAAGTTTGCCAAAAAATTAAAAATTAAATCTAATTAATGCATTTACGGATTTATTCTTAATAAAAAGTTGTCTACAGGTCGCGAAAAGCCAACATAATTTTGTAAGAAACACGTATACGCCATGTTGAACATAATTTTATTTTTATTAAATATTTCGAAATATATTAAACTTAAATGAAAATATGGCATTTATTAATTTAATGTTTCCTGAAAGGATATAAAAAACATTACATACATTTTTAAATAAAATTTTATATAATATAATTAAATTATATTTCATTTAATAATTTAATGTTACCTGAAATCTTGAATGAAAGTCATAAAAGTCTCGTTAAACTTAAATTAATGTTAATTTAATATTTACAAATATATTAGAAATATATAAAAATTTGGCATTAGCTAAAATTATATATAAGGTATATTCCTGAAAGTATAAGAAAAACACGTATACGCCCTGTTGAACTTGCATTTAAATATTCAAATGTCATATTTTTATATATTGTAAATGTAAAATTAACATTTAAAAATATATATTATTTAAAAATATATATTATTTAAAAATATACTTTTTATATATAAAATTATGGCATTTTCTAATTTATTGTTCCCTAAAGGCTTGACAGAATCACGTATACGCCATGTTGAACTTACATTTATTTAACTAAAACTCTCAAAACTATATAAAAATATTGAACAAAAATAATTAAATGTTCCTTGAAATTATACAACTGACTAAAACTATCTCAAGAAAGGGTATTTCCAACCCAGTGTGTGAGTCACAAGTCATCTGGGGGAAAGGTAGAACATAGGAAGGGCTTTGCTTACTTTATGGCTGTGGATTTTTCATGAGTTAACTCTCGGCTGCACTTGGCTGCATTTGCTTCTGGTTGTTGGTTTTTTTTATACTGTTTCGTACCTTCTGCTCATTATTATGATTATTATTTTACTTCGTTTTTTTTGTATTTTTTGTACACCGTCTGGTTGTGCACACTTCCATCTCGATTTAACGTATAATCAGCGCGCGCATCATCATCATGGCATATAATCTCCCCGATACACATATCCCTTGCCCCTGGCCTGTCTGTTTTGCAGACACTTAACGGTTGTTCAGATAATATATATACAGATATAGAGATATATATCGGATTTGCACTTGCCAGTTAGCAGTTAGTATTAGCTGTAAGCCGCGGTTAATTTATGTGTAATTGGCCGAGCGTTGCGCTTGCGTTAAGACGCGGCAGCTGCTAATGGCCATATGACTGGGCATTAATATCCAGCTTAAGTAGTGAGCCAGCAGTTGGTTTTTATTATTGTCTGTGGTCACTTAGGGATAACAAAGGCGGAGAGGAAAAAAATGGGAAAAAATCGAACAAAAAAGCGAAGAAAAACGAAGCAATTGAGTGTGTAAAAAGGAAGCTCAATTGATTGTAAATTAAACGCTTATTACAAATGAAAGATGAGCTTGGGTTGCACTTAAATGATAAATGGAAGCTGCTTAGCTGAGATCATAAATCACAGCAAATTAAAGGAATATTGTAATAGAATGGATACTGACAAATATTGATTTTGAAAGTTATTTATTTATTGGGAAGGGAACTATGTATCTAATTGAATTTCTTTAGAAATAAAAGAAACTCAAGGGTATCCAAAGTATTGTGTTAGTTTGCTATTAAAATAAATATATAATAAAAGTAACCTATTATTTCAGAATAAACTAGTTTTATTTCTTAACAAATAACAAGTATGATTAAAAGTTTAATCCAATAAAACTAAAAGAAATTAGAGCTCTCTAGATATCACATAAATGTTATTTCATTGTCAGCTGTTCAAATAAACCAAGTGAAACATTTTTTTTCTAGATCAAATAAACCAACTGAAATTTAAGCAATTTTTTTTGCAAATGTGGCTCATAGCAATTTGCCAATATATTTTTTAAGGTCAATCCGTTGGGCGGGAGCAACGGCATTAAGCCATTGCCGACACGTGCCCTCCAATGAGCCGTGTAAAAGTGGCAATCAAAGCCCAAATCAGCCACAAAACAAACCCCAAAACCAGTAAAAACACAAGCCAAGATACGAAGCCAAAATAATTAAGCTGCAAATTGTAGCGTGAACTGAAATTGCTGCTGTTGCTGCATGCTGTTGCTGATGTTGCTGCTGTTGGTGTTGCTGTTGCTGCTTTTGCTGCTGCTGATGTTGCTGCTGTTGCTGCCGGCACGTGCTGCGCATCATTCATAAAGTGCATCCATCCTAGTGGTGGAGACGCAGACGGGGGTGGGGAGTGGTGTGAAGTGAAGATGAGATGCTGGAGAGTAAACAAAAGCCGAAAGCCAAGTTAAACAGCTACATTTCAAGCTGCAAATGTCTGCCTTTGCCTCTTAGTAGCTCAATTTTGCACAAGCAAAAAAATGAAGGGGTATTAAAACATATTCAAGGCTATATATTTTATTGTATTTATAATATTAAATCAGGCTCGTTATAAGGTATTTTAAAGCTGAGTAATTTATATAATAATGATTAAAAAATTTATAATTACATAGGAACAAAGTATGAGACCAATTTTAATATTTAATATTAATTTTAGAGTTCTTGCAAAACAATTTTCCAAACTGTTTAATTTTAATGACTGGAAATAATATTAAATAACAACAAAGTATGAGTCTAGTTTTAATATAAATGAATAAGATTTTACTGAATATTTTTCCATACTGCTTAATTTTAATAATTTTCTAATTAACTATTTTGCCTTGAAATATCTAAAACCTAATCCTATTTAATTTTAAATTTATAATCTACTTACTATATTGTTATATTATATTATTTTATATATATATTATATTATATTATTATAATATATATATTATATATATATATTAAAAAATAACATTTTAGGACGTATTAAATAACTTAATTATTCATAAAATAAAACCCATTTTTATAGTGCTTAGCTTAATTGAGTGCAACAAGTTTCTTGTTCCTTGTTTTCCCATTTTCCGCTGAGGAAAACGTGTCAGGAGAGCAGGAAGCAACAAACAAAGCTGGTTAGGCGCCGTTTTCTGTTTTTCTTTATTTTGTTTTCAGGGCCAAAGCATCCTGGCCTAAATGGAGTGGTAAGCACGGACAGGCTTAAACATAAACAAAGTCATTGCCGCCGTTGCATCCAAGTCTGTCTGTCACAGCAGACGGAGATAATCCCCCTCCCCCACCTCACCACCTCCTTTAGCCTCCTCCGGAAGGTCGTTTTTGTTATTCTGAAGGCTTTATTGTTATTGTTGCCGCATTACCATCATCATGGGCCCGGCTGACTCACGTTTCGCTCATTTGCAGCTCCTCTCAGCCACCCACAATTTCCTCATTCACTCACTAAATCAGTCAGTCAATCAGTCAATCAGTCAATCAGTCAGTCAGTCAGTCAGTCAGTCAGTCAGTCAGTCAGTCAGTCGGTCGGTTGGTCGCTCTGTCAGACGATCATTCAGCCATTCAATTCGTCAATCCCGTTTTCGCATTCACACCCGCTTCCCATCTCTTCGCTTTTGTTTTCTTTTCGTTTCTTTATTTTTCCTCCTTTTCTTGTTCGTTTTTTACTTGGCGTTCTCGGGGTCAAGGTAGCGACGTCATTTGATAGTGATTATGGACTTCGCATAGTGGTACAAAAGTTAGTTACAAATTAAATTCTTAAGATGAATATAGAGGGATTTATTAATCATAATAATATTTCATAATCAGAACTCTTATTTTTGTTATATATAATCTTCAACTATTTTCAAAAAATTAATATTAACATCTAAAAAATCGTAACAAAAGATCTAATTTTCTATTTTATAAATATTTCTTAAAATTTTAGTAGGCTTCGTATACATTTCGTAGATATAACATATTATTTATATTTGTCAAACAAAATTTATTTCACAACTCTTAAATAATTTTAGACCTATTTATAATTTGTGAGGATAAATAAATATACAAACATAAATAATTTAACTGTCATTTGATAAAAGGATTCGGTTAAAAAATCGTATAGGTTATGTCACGATGATAATATAAATACAATACAACATTTCTCCTAATCCCTTAAAAAAATCTTTGCTTCATTGTTTTTTTTATACCTTCCGTAAGAAAGTCTTTATTTATTGTTGTTGTAAGTTGTTATTTATATTCTAATTATTGTACAAAATTTAATATATATAATATATATTGAAGAATATAAATATATACCTACAACTTAAGAAATATATATTCAGTACATAATTCTGATCAGAGAGCTGACAAATATCGCCTAGATATCGTCCTAAGAAATATGAATTCTGCGACTAAAAAAAATATTATAATAAATATTCTCCTCTGTATAAATTAATTATACAACTTTTTAAATAATCTTTGCCCCACTGTTTCTGTATAAAATGAGAGCGGGTCATTTAATTTACGGCATTATTGTTTTTGCCGGCCGCCTTCGCTTAAGGTTTTCGCATATTTTTTATGGTCGAATCGCTTTCGCATTTCTGAGATGTGGGCTTTGCTGATGCATTCGATTAAAGGCAAATTTGCCTGATTGAACAGATATTAATAGTTGAATTTAATGCCCTGAAACTGAAATTAGTCTTTGGGCCCTAAAACCCATGGGCTTACATAAGCCACCATCCCCTCTTTCTGTCTCTAGGCACATAACAATCTGTGTCTGAAATCATCAGTCTTTTGTTTTCTCAGGGAAACAAAAAAAAAAGAATAATATTATAAAAAAGAGAATAAGGTTTGGAAAAAGTTGAACATTTTTGCGTAGTTTAATTTCACAGTTCAGTGCTTTTTCGGGCGAATAGATCGCGGCTTAGACGCGCCCATTCCACCCTCATATGGTAACTGTTTATATAGTACATTCCTAGGTTGTAGTTACAGTGCGATACGGGGTTGTATGACTAGCTTTAAGGGGATATTTACATATATTTACATATCATACAATACCTAATATTTGAAATAAAATAAAATATATTTGCTCTACTGTAAAGACTTATAATATATGTAAATAAATAGTAAAATCATAGCAAAAGTGCTTCCAACTTAAGACCATTTAGTATGACATATTGCTTTATCATTTCTTAACATAAAATATATCATAAACATTTTATTTCACTTTATTGAGCTCACGATTTATAGCTTTGTGACGCACTTTCCTCTTGCTTTTGCAATTACAACTCTCACGCTGCCTGAGACGTGAATTCCCCTCTTCCCCAAAAATCGCTTTGTCCCTCTGAACTTTTAAGCCACACGAAAGTCAACAAAGCTGCGCTGGCTGAATGGCTGGCTAACTGTCAGACTTTGGCCAGCCAGTTGGCCAAAAAGGCAACCTTGGCTACAAAGCGGAAGTTCACTGCGGCGTCGCTTTGGCGCAGCCTTGCCCCTGCTTCCTGCCCGGCTCCTTAGCCCCCGCCTTAACCCCGCAGCTTCGCATCTGCGAAATTTATGCATCACTCTAACCAGCAGCTGGCTTCATCGCAATGTAAATTTCCGACTTTCCATATCCTTCATGGAAATGCTAGAGCTTTATTTGCCAACTTCCCTTTCCGTCGCGATCTCCTGAGAATTTATGGCTTTAACTGGGCAACAATAAATAAATATTACACAGCACGCTGGTTACATCCGAGTGCGAGCAATGCTATCGAGAGGCCATTTATTAATGGATGGTAATTACCTTCTCTCTTTTTTTTTTAAATTTAATTTGTTGCAATGGACATAGAAACATATTTTTTAGGCAATTCACATGTGTTATTTACATTCCCGATGATTTATAGGGGAAAAATAACATGTTCTTTCTAAAAAAATTAAAATTTATTGTCTAATTTGAGAGCTCAATTACGCAGATTACAAAAAAAAAATTATAAATAATAAATGGTTGTAAACACTAAAAGTTAAATGAAATAAATCAACAAATGAACTTACTTCCTAAATGTTAAAAATTTAAATAGCTAAAAGCAATAACTGATGATACATAAATAAAATCTACCAAAGATTCCCTTAAAAATAACTCCAGCAACCAAAGTTAAAATGTTTAATTTATAACTACCAAAGAATCACCTGTAAAAGAACTTTAAATATCAATTTTTTGTTTGAGTTCCGGTAATTTTATTGTACTTATTTATGGCACTTCAATATCGTTCTTTATTTATTACAATAACTTAATGCTTTGACGTGCATTTGTATATATTTTTTTGTTGATCCTATTTGTGAATGTATGGGGTGTGGGGGTGTGGGGCAAATTGAAAAGCCATTAAAGTCAATTACTTGCTATAACTTTGACAAATTTTCGATAATGCTCAGCAGAGCGTCATCCACGTGTATGTATGGAAATGCGAAAATGTGTTTGTGCGTTTTTGCGGGGTATGAAAAACCATAAATAATAAACGATTTTCATGGCGGGCGCAATTGGAAATCTCTTGTGCTGACAATTAAATGCAATGGAATTAAAGTCAATTTTCGCATCGGCATTGTGGAGCATTTTTAATGACCAACCGCCTGCGTCACTTGACTTGTCCGGATCCGGAAGGGGATGAGGATGAGGATGAGGATGCGGATGCGGAAGTGAAACGGCAACTGTTTGCCATTGCTTGTATCCTTTTATTTTCAGTTTTTTTTTGTATTTTTTGCTTTTGTTGGTTACAGGGATTTACAGCAATCGTCGATTGCCTCCTGCGGTGAAAAGCGTGGAGATTGAATTGAAAAGCTGGAGGATTGGAGCGGAGGTCAGTGAGATGTCCGGCCTCCTGCCGACTTTTAATTACGCCATAATTTGAGCGGCTCTGATACAGCTCAGATCGTTACACTGACAAAGAAAACTAATAATAATATCATTTAATGTTAATAGAAAAAATCAAGATAATCGAACTTTATTAATACAGGCACTGAACGCAATTAATTTTCAAAAAATTGGTCAGTAGATTGCTAATTTGATGCAAAAACAATCTATATAGTATCACATTTTAGAAAATAATGTATAAACAGCTTAAAGGATATTTTCAGACTCTTTCATTAGTTTCTATAATAAATAAAGGGTTACATTTCTTTAGATAAAGATAATTTGTCATAAAACATAAAATATATTGTATCCTCAATGCTGTAGTAAGGATAAATTTTTTTTTTTTTTTTTTATCCTCACAACATCACCATTTATATATTCTTCTTATAATTTCTAATAAAATACTTATGAAAATATACCTCTTTTCGCTTACAACTTTTTCCTAAACGTGTGTCCTTACTCCTTTGTCGCTGGGCTTTGATCCGTCAGGAACCTTGTCTCCGCTCCGAGTCCAATTCACGCATTGTTTTTTAATTATTTGCCCAACTTTTGTGGAGTTGTAAAGGGAATGCATGAATGGTATGGGGGGAGTGGGTGGCAGGATCGGTATTGGGCGCTGTTAATGAGCCAACATTGTTGTGTTAATTTGCCAGGGCAGAGTTCCGCAGACGCGGACAGTGTCAGACCGTACAGTAAGGTTCTCCGGCAATGATGGGGAGAAGGAGAAACACAGGGACATCATGGGTCTTTATGGTCATTGTTTTTGGAGTTATTAAATTGACATTCGCGCTGCCTGATGACGCGTTGATTGCAATTCCCGGCAGAAGGACATGTAATTTTTATGGCCCGCCATTTTTTGCCGAAATTCAATTTGTCATTTAATTGATTTTAATGTGCGCATTGCACATTGCACATTGCACATTGCACATTGCACACTGGACATTGCAAATTTTCGCATTGCCACACGGGTTATTGAATTCGTTCTGGTCTGGGCCTACTATTTGTGTTTGTATTTGTGCTCGGTTTCCAGACCGGAGAGCCATCCGAGTGCCGCAAACGCGGTACGGAAAATGCAAATTTCCCGATGCCAAAAGAAAGAAGGAGAAAAGGCGTCACCAGAAAAAAGATAAAGATAAAAGAAATGAGAAAAAGAAAATGCGAGCAGTGAGAGCTTTAACAAAAACCGCACGCTTAATATTTTATGCATATTTTGTGGGCATTAAAAATTAAATTAAACAAGCAGATGTATTTGTGGTGCGGCCGAGTGTTTTTTGTCGTTTATTTATTGCTTTTGCCTCGGGGGGAATTCCCAGGCCCCCAAATGCGCCTTAAAATATGCAATGCTATGCACAAGCACTTAGTTCTGTGAGTGTGTGCGAGTGTGTGGGTGTGTGTGTAGGTACAAATGTTGTAAAAACATTTTTCAAAAGCTTCGTCGGGGGACTACGACAACGGCAGACATTTTTTTATATATATATATTTGTTGTCTCACCAAAAATTTTGTTGTTGATTTTATTCAAATAAAAATAATGTTGGTTCCATATCAAAATAGTTGTTCACATAAACTCGTTTTGTCCAATTGTGCGCGCGTATGTAAATATATAAATTTTATTGTTTCTACCGCTCCTGAATAGAAATGTCTAGGAATTTATTTAATTGTTTCACACATTTTTTGCACCTGAAATTCCCAAGGAAATTTACAAAAGTTAAATTCATGCAGATCTGTGAAGTGTCAGAAATTTACACTTTTAATGCTGTATTTTGCTATTTGTTTACACAAATACTTACTTTAAGAAGCTCTTAAATCCGGGTTAAGCTTAAATCCTTTGCACCTAAGCTGAAACTTAAATAGTTATTGGCAACTTTGGCAAGAATTTATCAAGAAAATAATTTGTGTAGAAAGATTTTTGTTTAAGTTAAGGCAGAAAGCACTTTTTCTGGAGTTAAAGAGGCTTAGAGTCTTAATCAAGTAATAAGAAATGTTTTTAAATTAATTAAACTTTTCTGCAATTAAAAGTTTATACTAAGTAGATTTTCTTTCCTAAAATAATCACTTTTAACTGCAAAACAATACAATACCGCTTTAACTTGTACCAAAATCTATCTACAAATATGTCCTGCTAAAGGCACACAAGTTAAAGCCTCATCCAGAATTCATATATTTGGCATAATGAATTGCCATCGTGTTGCTCACTTTTTGGAAAACAATTGTCCAATGCAATTTCGCGAATGTTTACCTTACATTGACCCTACCAAATTGTTCAGAGTTTCGCCCCCATTGATGAATGTAATAATACGCTGGCAGCCAAAAGTTTATTTACCATGCGAATGAGCAATATATATATATATATAGAGGTCTATATATTCGTGTTCTGGCCAGAAATTAAACATTTATGGTGTTTAGGCTTTGATTGTACGAATTGGTTAGGCCGCTTCAATGTATTTGTGCATTGTTACATGGCCAAATGGTTTAGGCCAGAATGTATATTTGACAATAAATAAATATGTTGTCAGTTAATTAGAAATTCCATTGAGTGAGACCATACTGTTTGGCTTATTAGCGAGGCGCTAATTTGATTTCATTTGATTTGATTCCGTTTCGCTTACAAATTTATCAGTTGTTTTTGGCTCGTCGTCGTCGTTGATTTGTTCAAATTGGTTGTATAAACATACCAAATTTTCTGCGGTCTACGATTCTGACCAGAAACCATTCAGTCATGTAAATATGAAGCTACAAATTGAGGCACTGCGAAAAGGTTCTATATCTAACAACTGATTTAGCAATTGGTTTGAATGGTTAAGTCTTGAATATAAAAATATGAAACTCTTAGGGAAAAGATCAATTTCTTTAAAGACTATCTAAGCATCTAATGTTTTTTGTCTGCTTAAAAGAAACATTCAATTAAAAACAATAAAAATTTGACAAAAGTTTATCACACCTCCTTCATAATTAAAGGCTTAAATTTATATCAAAAGTTAATAGATTTATCTTAAAGAAAAGATACAATGTTACAGTGTTTCTTACTTACTTAAAATTAACATTTAATAAAAACCAAAAAAAAAATAAATCTTTTTGTCTCATAAAATTAAACATTTAATTAAAAACAATGAAAATATAACAAAGTTTATGACTTCTTCTTAATTTAAGCCTTAAATCTTTACCAAAAGTTTATAGATTTATATTACAGTCGACTCATTAGTTTTCAGCTTTTTATGTGGAAAATATTTGCGATTAAATACTTTTTACACATACTCCAGTTATTTGTTGTATGCAACAGCAGCATGCCACGATTTGTTTTATTTATCTTTTCGTGCGGATCGAGTGAATTTTTTCACTTCTGGGCCATATCTCTGGGCCCAAGTACGTGAGTGTTGAACGCATTTTTTTGTTATTTTGTTTTTTATGGCTTTTTACTACCACCCATCGACGGGCTGATATTCCGATATTCCATTACAGCGCCACCCACGCGCCTTTATTTTATTTATTTATTTTTATTTTCTTTTTTTGCCGATTGCGAACTTTGGATCGCCTATCAGCTAGAAGTATATCTGCTGGGTTTATAGTAGATATATATATATACTTATATATTATATACATATGTATATGGTCGGGCCATAACAGTTTCTCACGCTCAAAATATGGTTTTTGTTGTTTCGCATTGTCTTGGCTATGGCTTTTTTACACTTTTGTTGTTACTACTACAGTAAAAGCTTGCTATATAATATACCATTTAAATAATGAAAACAAAAACTAAAACATGATTTCACAAATTATTGGAGATGAAATTCTTGTTTAAAGTATTTAATATTAAAAGGCATCATTAAATTTAAAATAATTTCTGAACAAAGTATAGGGAAATATTTATATTTTTAAAGTTTCTAAAAATGATTTTATCTACATATATTATAAATATAAAGATGTAATATCAATAAGAATATTTAAACAATTTCCTTAAAGATACGAAAAATCTAATTCATATTAATATTTCTTTATCCTTTGGCAATAAATTTTAACTTTATACCGATTATTATATATCTTTTGATCCTTATTTTCTTGTAAACGAGTGGCACCATCAATTTCGGTTAATATATCATAAATAATAAATTTAATTAAATTGTTATTTAAGGTATAAGATTATATTTTGAAAATATATCTTCGATAATAAATCAACTGTTCAATAAAAATAACATTTCTAATTTAAGATATAAACTTAGAGACAAGAGTGCCTTTTTTCCACTCCTTCGAGTATTCACTGTATTCCTGAAGTTGTAAACTGACTGGTGGCAAGAGAATTGCCGTTTATGGGCGCCAGAAGGTTTGGGTGACAAAAAATACATAGTTTTGCTTAGTAATTTTTGTTGCTGTTTAGTTTAGTGCATCTTTTTGGCACGGCGCATGCGCCACAGGTTACATTTGAGGCGAGTGTGTCAAGGCAGCAGCGGCACCCTCAAAAAGGCATCGCCGGCAAATGCGGCCTGCGATTTGAACTGCAAGTGCCAGTCAGGCTACTGCCGCCGATGCAATCGATACTCAGTTCATTTGGCTTCGATCCTAACTCAGTCCACCTCAACTATACCCAAGATCGATCAGATCACCCGCTGATCAGTCTAACTGCCTTTTAAGGGGATTTTCGATGTTTGTGGGACCTCATATTTAATGGTTGCTAATTTATGGTAGTCACGCCCGTCGTGGAAGGTATCGGTTTGAGGCGGTTCTAGATCACGTGCTTAAGTCGGTTATATTTCTCAAAAAATAGGAATTATTTTTAAGAATCTATATATGTATATATTTTTATTCTTAAATATTTGAATGTATGCAGGTGGACTCCTAAAAATTGATAGATTAGAGCTCAAATCACAATCTACAAACGAAAACTTGGGACGTCATTCCGAATTTCAGAGATTACGTATACGCAAAGTGTACCTGGTACAATTGCACGTAAACCTACACTTAAAAAACAGTTAAACTACTTTGACTTTTAGATTAGAAATGTACAAAGTTCTTATAAGGAATTTTCAACTGATTTGCAGATTTCTGTATTGTTTTTCACTCTTTGTTTTAGTGCGTATTTCCTCATATCTTTCTTTCAGTTTTGGCACATAAAAATTAATCTCTTTGCCTTGCGCTCTTTTTCTATCCGCCCTTTGCTCTGTGTCCTAATTCTCGTCCTCTGTCTTTTCGATCTTTCCTTTGATAAAGCTCGCCCAGAAAAGAGAGAAGATGATGGAAGATAGAGAGAGATAGGCTGCCCTCTCTCTTTCCTGCATTTGCCTGCGACGCAAATACCGTTCTTTATTTTCTCCTGCTTTACGCTTTTCGCATAACTGCTTGCGTATGTGTGTGTGTGTGTGTGTGTGCGCGACTGTTTATTTAATAATTCGCCGCTCTTTTCTTTTCTTCTCTTCTCGATTATGCGAACTGCGACGCTAGCTTCGCAGCCGCCGTCGCTGCTCTGCCGAAGCGCTGCCGGCATCGCAACGTTCAGTTGATTTCTTTTCTAAGCGGCATGCGGTTGTAATTCTTCTCCTAATCACATTGGATTTTTCGCACTCAATTGTCGCGGTTATTACGGTAATAATATCGCCCTCCCTCTTGATCTCAGTCTATCTCTGTCTCTGTCTCGCGGATCGTGCTAAAAAGTGAAGTTGTCACGATGACACCAAAAGCTGTGACTTGTAATTGAAGTGACTGCGTGACTGCGACTATAGCTGTGTGTGTGTGTGTGTGTGTGTGATAATAATGCGTATTTATAGCGCCTAATCAAAAGTGATTGATGATTGCCGAGCTTTAGCCCCAGTTACATTAAGCGATCAATCGATCGAGCGATCAGGCAAAGGGTCAGTAAAAGAGGACCCTGATAAGAGAGCATTTTGCAAAGTACCCAAAGCGATTGATTAAAGCTCTTTACTTTGCTTTATAGTTATTGATTGCCAAGGAAAGTGTTCTAAAGTTTCACATTTGCAAGTTTAAAAAGTAACAGTAGCCCAAGATAATAAGATAAGATAACTTTTGTAATTAGAATTGAAATTATTTGTCATACATATTCCCTTTTTGAAGAACTATTTACAGATATTGCATAAATGTAGTTTGATATGAGTAATGAAGTTTGACATTGAACTTGAAATGTTCTTTTTAATTTCTAAGTATTTAAATATTTTTTTACTGATAAAACAATCAATTAACATTTTTAAGATTTTGATATTGTTTTCTTCTTATCTTAAATTTCTAAAAAAAAAATTAAATTAATACGTACTAAAACAAGGAAAGTTTTAGATTAAAAAAAAAGAATAAAATGTTAAGGAATCCCTTACAAAACATGGATGGGCACAAAATATCAAGCTAGGAGCCCTTTTAGTCTAAGGAAAAACCAAAGTTATTCTCAATTTTCTCTGAAAAAAATCTCTCAATTTTGAATAAGATCATTATTATTTATTTCAGTTAACAAGAATCCGCCTTATGCTTATAAAATTGTTAACAGAACTCATTCAGTTTGCCTTGAGAGATAGGGCTTCGCTTACAAATAAGTTAAGCAAACAAATAAATTAACAAGTAAATTACATAACAAATGTTTGCACAGAACATGGCCCGTAAAAAAAGGTTCGGTTAGATAAATTCCCCCAAAAAAAAAAATCATGATAAAATAAGTACGTAAAAAAATAAAAACCAAAATAGTTTGAGAGCCCTTGAGATTACGATTTCAACCCACGCACGAGGATTATCTTTACCGTTATCACAATAAACACAAGCCACGCACACGTACAAAATAATTTGCCAGATTTGCGATTCATTCATAAAGCCCTCCAAATGGAGATATTTTCCGATGAGCTTTACAGATACAGACATCGGAATCGGAATTGGGAAGATATAGTCATCAAATTAGATCAGGGCAAGTTTTCGCTGTGTATCAAAAATGCAAAAATTCTAAATTTATAAAAAAAGAGAAAAAAAAATAGCAACAGCAGCAGCAACAATCAAACTCGCACACATGTTTCGCACATGTGTGTATTATGTATTAAATTCACTAACAGCTACAACAAATTGGGCTCGCCAACAAGTGTGCGCTGGTGTGAGTGTGTGTCTGTCTGTGTGTGAGTGCCTGATCAAGGCAGCGCAGTCGACGCTGACGTCGGCCGTTAAAAAATCAGCAAAGTGAGCCCTACACGCGCATGTAAAGTTGCCTCGCTCACACATACACACACACCCCCGTACACCCGAGTGTGCCAAAAATAAAGTAACAACAACAAAGGCAACAAACAGAAGTGGCGTCGACTGCGACTGCGACGCAACTAACGCCATATAAAACAGGCGGCAGCAACAAAAACCATGGCAAAAAAAAGACACAAAAAAACGGAAGATGAGGGCCAAGCGAAGATTTAAATACCCTTGCATATGTAATGCAATAAAATTAATTAAGAAGCTATGCATAAATAATAATAGAGATATTTATGCTTCCTGAAACTATTTTTCACATTTTTATTACCTGAACATTGCAGGAATGTATTTTAATCCTTTTTTTTTTGTACAAAAAAGTTGTAATACACGTAGTTACTCTTAAACAGTAAAAAGAACACCATAAAGTTATTTTTGAAAATACTTGTAGTACCCGTTATCCCTTTTTAATAGCAAAGAAAACACGATAAAGTTATTTCTTATTTATTTTCAAAATATGAAATGATAGTTATCAAATCTATCATCATCTTTTTATTTTTTTAGACAACATTTTTCAATTTAAATTGTAATATACGCAATAAACTTATAGGACATTCGTTTCTTATTCCTTATAAATAATTGCTTCTGATTGCAAGATCAATTATTAAATTATATGGGCAATTTGAAAAAATATTAATTAAGATAGCAGATTTTAAAGTTTTCAAAAGACATTAAGCCTGGAATACAATTTAAGCATTGATTTATGAAATGAAAATTGTAAAAAAACATAGTTCTAATAACTCTCTTAACAGTTGTAATTAAAAAGTGCTAATAATTTAAATTATTAAATACATAACTATAAATAGATAATTAAATCAAATATTACAGGAATCCAGTAATTTTATCATATAAATATTGATTAGAAGAGACTTTAAAATTGACCAAAATTGCGTTCGAAATTGAAATGCCCTCGTCAAGGGTATCAGAAACACACATTTTTTTGTGCTTATGGGTCGTAAAGTTGACCTTCAAACAGCAACATTTGCCGAAAAAATACGAGCAACCAAAAAAAAAACACACACACACACAAACACCCATGCAAACATGCGAAAAAACACGACGAACGACAATCCGACGAACACACACACACACACGCACACACACGTGTGCGCTCGGAACACACCAGCCAAAAATTGGCCAAAAAATTGCAAGCTTTTTTATTGTTGTTTTGTTTTTGGGCTGCGCCCCTACGAGCACACACACTTACACACACACACACAGGAGCCTATGGGCAGAGGGGGGGAAGGGAGGCATTGCGAGGTTGTAGCAGTAACGATGATGACGCTATGTGCATACCATGATACCGCTTTGTTGCTGTTTTTGTTGTCTCATAAAATCTAATTTGGCGAGCGCATTTTTACAGAGCAACAAGACAGCGAAGGAGAGCGAGAAGGAGCCACAGAGAGCGAAAGAGATAGAGATAGATAGACAGTGAGCGGGCGATCGCTGTCGGCGTCGCAGCTGCTGCGCAGTCGTCAGTTTCTTAAAAGTCTTTCGATGCTGTTTTACATTTTTTTTATATTTTTTTTTGCACTTTTTTATGTCTTCCTAAATTATTTCCTATTTACTAAAAAATTAATGCAAAAAATTGGTTTCTAAATTCTTTTTTGTTTATAAATAAATCTAGTGAACTTTAGGCTTTATTTTGATCTTCTTTAAGTATAGTTTTAATACCACATAAAACTACAATTAAAAAAAATGTCAAATATCTTTTGATGATTGTTATTTATTTATTTTTTTTTATTTTGATATTTAAATTGTATCTTTATAATTTGTTATTAATTCTGCAGTGATTTGTTTTATGTTTTTGTAACTATAAAAAGTTTATTTACACTTGGAATTTATTATCAAAGAGATCTATTTTGATGTTTAATGGAAACTAAAAATAACCTGGTAAAAATAAAAATAAAAAAATACTTCTGAAAAATTGCAAAAAAAGGGAATTTGTAATTTGATTATAATTCATTTTTAAAGCTTAATATACAGTAAAGGCTAGAAATGTTTCCTGTAATCATGATCAGGATCGTAATAACCTTATTCTCATAAAAATATTTCTGAAAATTCTTTCCAATATAATATAAATATTTGATCGATTTTATGTAATCATTGACAATTTGAAGTATTGCATAAAATATTATTGTAAAATAATTTAACATTGCGGTAATTCTCATTTGTTACAAATTCCCTTGTTAATTGTTATTAATTTAATTGATAGATCTAATTTTTTTGGCAAACATTTCTTGTGAACTGGCAAACATTTTGCGCTTTTATGCTTTCCACGGTCTCTCTCTCTCTCTTTCTCTTTCTGCTCATGCTGTGCGAATTGCGAGAGAGACAGAGAGCACATTTTGCGAGCGAGAGAAATGGCGCTCTTTTGTGCAAAAGTTTGCTCATGTGTGCTTTTATGTGTGTGCTTTATGAGTGTGTGTGTGTGTGTGTTTGCGAGCGGCGATCGGTATCAAGGTTTTTGGCAATTTGGTTCGCGTCCGCCGCTTCAGTCGGTTGGTAGGTCGCTTCTCTGTCGCTGCCTCTGCTGCCGTTGCTGCCTCAGCCGGCTTCGCCTTTTTCTAGTTGCGTTGCTTTTTCTGCGTTTTTTTTTTATTTGTTTTCTTATTTTTATATTCGCTCTTTGCTTCTTCTGTTTTTGCGAATTGCCGTGCGGAGATCAGCGAGCTCGCGTGCGCTCGAGATACAAAAAAAAAAAATTCACAAATCGCGCTGCCGCTCTGCCTGCGCCCACAGCGCCGTCGACGCCAGCGGCGACGCACGTTTCGCGCGGCACTCTTAACCTATTTTCTCGGCAAGCGAACATTAGTTACAATTTTGTTGTGATGTTGCGCGGCAGATACGCGGCGGATTCGGACGGGTTGCGTTTGCGCGGATTCTAAACTCACACATACTCTTACACACACTCACGCACACACGCCCACGCTCACGCCCCCCCCATACACACACACACGCATGGATCGGGCCAGTAAATAATTGCAACAAAAGTGCGGCGAAATTGCAGTCGGAAAAGCTGCAAGGAAAATTCTTACAATAATAAAGTTGCAAAATTATAAAATAATAATTAATCATAATCGATTTCTTTACAAAAATAGTGCTAAATTCAGTGCCTTAAAAAAGCCATAAAATAATAATTATCATAACGTCGAAGATCACAAAAGATCAGTGCTGAGAAAAATGTGGTGCCTTGATAGGATTTTAAAGTTTTATGCTTAAAACTGCGCTGGGCAGCGTTAAATTCAAAATTTGTACATATATATCTCAATATATATTCAAAACTGAACCCAACTGTACCAAAAGCGATCATCGCAAATAAAAAAATAAATAACTAAAAGAAGAAACAACGCATCAAATTGGATTACACAAACTTTTGGCTGCTGCAATCACTCTGGGAAAGGTTAGTACCAACATCCCATATCACGTATACGACCTGTCTCAACGCCACGAAAGCGAAAGGGTGTAGAAATAGTGTGTGTGTTTGTGGAGAAGCCAGAAAGTGTACCGAGAACGGAAAGCGAAAGTGACCGCGGGTGTTGCGCATTAAGTAATACGAATACCCATACATAGAGTGCTTATAATCGCATACTGCACATACTATACATATAGTGTGTGTGCGGACAAGTGTACAAGATAAGGTTTATTTTTCCTGCGAATTTCCAGCCGGGCATTCCTTAGCATTACTACACACTCCATAGGGACAGATAGGGAAGGGTATCTCTCTATGTAGTATTTCGCAGATAAACGTTTTGAATTGCGCTCTTTGAAAGTGAAAATCCGATTAGCTAAGCATCATCACAGCTCATCCATCCGGTGAGTGTGTTGTTATATAATAATCCCAAGAAATGTGTCGAATGTCAGAAATATTCTTTTACCTCTGGCATTTTTTTTATCGTGGCCGGAAGACGTGAGATATCTTTTTGGCTTACCTGATCTTCAGGGTGTGTGTTCTGTAACGATTTTTACAAAAATCTTGGATAAGAATGGTATCTTAAGATAGCTTGCTGCTTAAACTACTCTGATGACACTTTTAATACCTATTAATAACATTAATTGTGTCTTTAAATGTGTGCCAAAGTGGAATTTTTGTATGATAAATATTTACATTTCTTCTTTGCAACATTTAATAGATATTATATGGACATTAATCGACTGGTGGTACTTTTGATACTTATTAAAAATACGAATATTGGTTTACATTATCTTTAAGATGTTCTAAATTGAAATTCTTTTATAGTTAAAATTTGTATTTCTTTTTTGCAACTTTTAATTGACTTTATATTGACACTTATCAAATGACTGCACTTTAAAAACTTATTAAAAATATTAATTAAAATACTATTATTTATTAAAAGTGGTCTTAAAAATGTTTGAATGTGAAATTCTATTATGATTACTCTTTATAATGCTATTTGCAAATTTGAATAGGCTTTATAAAGACTTTTAATACCTATTAAAAATATTAAAATCCGTTTACTCTCTCTTAAAGATGTGCGGAAAAGGGAAATTATATTACAATTAAAATTAATATTGCTTTATTGTAATTTTTAATAGACTTTTATAATAATATTCATAGACATAATCGTTTTAAATCACACTACCCAAAGGGTAACTCTTAAGAATATTATTTTAAATAAATCTTTAGGAAATTAAAGTTGTAAAACAAAATATAGAAACCCAACTATATCCATTTCCCTTGTTTTCTGCCAAGTTTTTCCCCCTTTTTATGAGATCTATATCTGTGTGTCGGGGACCTTCAACTGTCCTACACTGTCCAAAACGGTAGTTTTTGCTGATTTTTGACATTTCTTATCTGTCAGAAAAGCACACGGGGACATGACATATAGAAAAAAATAAAGTCTCGGATCACTTACATCACAATTCGATATGGCGATTGAATTGGAATCCATTATGTATGTATGTATGCGGAAAACCCTACCGATTACAATGGCAATCCGAGCGACTATCTATTATCTTTCGGTATGTGAGTGTGGGTATGTCTGGGTGGGGTGTAAACCGAAGGTATTCACCACCCAACCACCCACTCCCATCCCCCTTTACCCTTACGAAAATTTAGCATATCAAGTCATGCGTAAAAGTTATCTCTAAAAATATACACGAAAAGTTCTAGCACTCACGCGCGGACCAGTACGAAAAACCTAAAACATGCGAAAATTATCTATAAATTTAAATTTTTACAATCTGTGCGCGATTATAGAAACAACAACAAAGAGTGCTACCAAAAAAAAAGGAAAAAAAAAGAGCAACAAAAAGGAATAATAAAGAAAAAGCTTTGAGCTGACGTCAAACGCGCAGCGACAGCTACGCTGGCAGCGCCAATTTATTTTACACAATTAAGGGTGTGCACGAAAAGCAGGCAGAGAGATCGAGAGAGATATGTACATACATATGTATATATATTGTATATTCTATATTCTATATGGAAGACATGGGCGATCGCTCATGCCAGCACTCACACACAGTACGCACACACACAATCATTACTATGTGCCAATTTAGATTAAAGGCAAACGAGCGGAACCACGCCCCTTTCACAGCCCACCCAGCAAGCAAATAATACATGTTAGGGGAACAATCGAATACCAACAAAAAAAAAGAAAAAAAAAAAACCCAAAAGAAAGGTTATCTAGAGGGTGGCGGGTTTGGGTTACAGGGACTATAGTCCCGAATTTCAATTTCATGGAAAAACCATCAAGAAATGTTGTGCTTTTTGAAATGCAATTCATTCATGGGAAGTAGAATTTCTTGGAAATTTTTAAAGATTACAATAAATACATTTTTTTTATAAATAAAAAATTAAAAATAATAATTTATTGTCAATGTTTTAATAAGAAGTATAAACATTTGTCAATATCCTTTGGTTCAAATCAAAAATGGAACAATAATCTTCTAAGAAAAAAGTTTTCCTTTATTAGTTTTTTTATAGAATTATAATTCTGCATACTACATACAATTTAATATTAGAAAAAAATGTTAATTTGTTTAAATTTTTGACAATTATTGCATATTTTGACCCCTTATAAAATAAACAAACATTGATCAAATTTCCCCCCCCCCCAGAGATGGCTAGATTGACTCGGCTGTTTGTGCTGATCACGAATATATATATATATGTATATATGTATATGATTTATAGAGTCCTTTACAGAGTAACAAGCCTCTTGACTAAAATTATAATACCCTGCAAGGGTATAAAAAGATAGAAAAGATCCAAAAACAAAAATGGTTATCTAACTTATTTACTGATATTCTTTTGATTATGTAGCCTTTGTTGACAAATTATAAACTTTATTAAAAATTAATAAATTAATTAATAAAAACTACTCCATTTTTTTATATCAATTGAAATTATTTCCTTATAATTCCGATAACTAAGACATTCATAATTCCTATTTTGTAAGGGTTATTAAAAGCTTGAATTAAATAATGGCACAAAAATAACACATTTAAAACTATTAAAAAAACGCTTTTAGTATTTTAATTTAATAGAAATTTTAGAAAAAACAGAATAGTAAAAATAAAAAATTAACAAAAGTTAGGAAAAACAGATTGGTCTTAAAATAATAAAAGACGAGAATGCTCCAACGCACAGAGCCGCTGCATTGTTACTCTTTTGCGTTGTGTTATTTATTTATTTATGTATTTATGCAATATATTTATTAAACATTTTTTTATATTATTATTGTGATTTGTATTTATACGACTCCCGTGTGTGTTTGTGGCATTTTCTCTGTGCGAGTTGTGTTCGCACCAACTGTGTAAATATGGTGCGCAAACGGCGCTGTTATTGTATAAGATGGTATAAGAGTCCCAATAGGGGGGGAGGGGAGAGGGGATGTTTCACCCTATTAGCTGAGTTATGGTTATATCTTTGTGTGCGGCACACATATCGGCCAAAACCCAGGGCCAATCTAGACCCTCATTCCCTCATTTTCAACGCTAAAGATCTCTTGCTCCCTCAGAATTTGTTCGTTTTTCATTTTTTTTGCTCCCTTGGTTTATTTTCGTGTATTTCGCGCCAACTTATAAATACTTTCAAGAGAGAGAGGAGAGGAGAAACTGAGGATAAAAGCTTTATAGTATGTATATATAAACATATATATACATATATGTTATGGGAGCCCACCTCAGGAATCGGAAGACATGCCAAATGCGAATACCTCCCAAGTATTTGCAAACAAAAACATAAATTATTTTGTTTGCCTGAATGGATGCATATTTATAATTTGCGTTGCGAGATCTTTTGGACTATTTATAATCCACAGTTAAGGGGTATGTTTTGTTGGTCAAGTTTAATATTAGATCTCTCCAAGGAGGAGTGACTTATTGACATTTGTTAGGGTAAAATAAACTTTAACATTCATTAATTAAATATTTGATTTCTAGGATTTAAGGGAACTTTTCATATTTACAAATAGAGTTTAGTCTTTATTTCTTCAAATTTGCTTTTAGATTACTTACGTTTTTTAATAACTTCAAATTTATTTAGTTTAATCTGTTATTTTTTAAGGTTTTAGGGCATATAAGATTGGTTTAGGTGGGCTCTTATCATGGGAATGGAATGTTTCTTTTAAAGTACAGTACATTTCTAGAGTAACTATGGATATAAATTTCTAGTTTCAAAATTTACTTTCTTTTAATATATTCATATTTTGTGGTATTTTAAGGTTATAGGGCACATAAAATGGGTTTAAATGGGCTCTCATCATGAGAATTAAATGTTTCTTTTAAAGTTTTAGTTGTTTTTATTAATATTTTTGTAATAGAATTTCTTGAGTACCGAAGGATGTCAATTTCTAGTTTTAAAATTAACTTTCTGTAAATATATTAACATTTTGACGTATTTTAGCTAACAAAACTTAATTCATTGTAATAGTTAACATTTCAGATACTTACTTAAATTTAATTGCTAACATTTCAGACTTTGAATCCTACTGGAAGTTTTTTTTAAACTTATTTTGCAGTTTTTTAAGGCTTTATCTTAAGAGTTTCTAATAAAGATTTTATTCTTGAATGGTAATATATTTACATATAAAATTATAGTACTTTTCCAGCTCTTAATATTTACAATCATGCCCAATTTTGTTTCTAAATTTGATTAGTTTAAGAGATTATTATTTTGCCCATAAATCCTAATTCTGTAATTCCCTTTTTTTTCCTGCACTTCCCACCTGGGAATTTCGCAGTCTCAAGGCAGTGGCACATGTTTCTCAATTTGTTTCTATTTTCTTTATTTTTTGCTGTTCAGTTTAAGTATATATATATATGTTTTTTTTTTGCATGAATTAGGGCCACATGTCGGCGATCGACGTTACCAGAGGACCGAGGACTGTGAATTGGGGAATTGAGTACTGAGTACTGAGTACTGAGTACTGAGGATCGAGGGGAGGAGAGACTGAGGCTGAGGGTGAGGCTAAGGCTGCGGCTGCCCACGCAGAAGCGCGCGCGATTTGTCAGCCGGCGAAAAGTCTTCGTTTATTTTGCCGCTGTTGCCGCCGCGCACAGTGTGCCTTAGTGTTTATTGTCGGTTCTTGCTCATGTGCCGCTGCCGCTGTGCCTGAGGTTGCTTTTGGCAGGGTTTAAGTGGGCCCACATATACGCGTATATATATATGTATCTCTATATAGAGGTATAGGTACGGCGATATATACGCCTTCGCGCGTCTGTTTGTTTTGTCATGTTGTTTGCGTGTACTTAGTGCTATCCAAGTTGTTGTCGCTGCTCTCTCGTAGACAATTTCTAAGTGTGTTTCGTTGAATTTGGGTCAGTCAGCGAAAAGTTGCCCCTCCGGGCCCCTCTTTTACGCCACCACCATCAACTCAGGCACAGCCACAGCCACAGCCAGCAGAGTGTCATTGTAATTGCAAATATCCGAGGCAGGGACAAAAAAGATACAGATACAGAATCTGGCGAGCATTTTGCCGGGCATTTTGGCTGCCCACGCCTGCCTGAAAACTGTCAGAATTTGTGCATCATCCTTACTTTTTTCTTATTTGTATCTTTTGCATAAATATATATATATATATACATATAATATACTGCATAGTATCAAGGGGAAATTAGCGCATTTAATTGCCCAGAGAGAGAGTGTCTGACCACAGACACTTGACGTAATTGGCCGGCCAAGTCGTATTTGTTTAGTTCCTTTTCGGTTTTTCGGGTTCTTGTTTTTACTTTTTGCACCACTTATGCTCTGTCTGTGTGTGTGTGTACGTTTTGCTGGCTAAAATTGAAATGAATTTGGCTTTTGATTATTTCGATAAATGCAATTTGCATGCATTCTGTTCGTTTGGTAACTTGTGCTAATTGAGTTGCGTTTGTGCGCCACGTGACGTATGCGCAATATATTAAGCATACGCCTCGTTTAATTCAAGCAGCACGATCGACGAAAGCTCATCACTTAGCAGCCAATAAAACGATGGAGAGTTTTATGATTATTAATATTGTATTTTTATGACCTTTAAGGAATGCCCTTTTTTATTTGTGGGGGAAACTGTCAAAATGCTATAAATTTAAATCACATAAATTAACAGAAATCAAATGTATATATCCGGTTATTGGGATTTCATTTGAAGAGTTTGTCATAGGATTTTACAATAGAAATTATATACAAGTATTCTCGTCTTTTAAATCCTACTGAATATAATTTAATTATAATAATTTATTTATAATTTAAAAGTTTGAAAAGAAATATTCTTGATAAAAGGGAAAACCCCAATATCTACAAAAGATTCTTGTAAAAATCACTCAAATCAATCGATGCTGGGCTCTTTCTGCCCACGGGCTTATTTCGACAATTTCGATGACAGAACTCCTCGAGTTGCGGACAGATTCGGTGCCAAAAGTCCAAAAGGCACTTGAAGTCCAAGGCAAGATCGAGTGGTTTCTGCTGGCCAGCAGACTCCAGTTACCAGGGTTCCAGATTCAAGATTCCAGGTAACCGATTATTGCCTTGGGCACCCACAGCCGACATAACTGTAATCGTTACAAGCGTTGGCTGTCGGTGAATCAGTATTGGAAAGCACACTGAGAGAAAAAATATGGAACATAGAGAAAATTCTTTGCACTCTTAGTTTAGGGTGATTAATGATGATATATGTGAAATTTCTAATTTGTTTCTGATTTAATTTGATTATTTAAAATTTTTGAACTAATTTTAAAAGTATTTCATATTTAATTTGAAATTTGTTGACTTCTTTCAATCCATAGTCATCAAGCAAATTTAAATGCATAAATAATAATTAGATTTAAGTAAAGATAAATATGAGCACAAATTTCGAAAAAAAAAATTCTTTAACCTAAGAATCTAATAATGACAAATATTGAAAATTAAATAATGTCTACAAATTATATGTATATTATTTATTTCTTTAGTTTTTACAAATTTGAATGCTTTTGGAAAAATCATGTTCTTTAACTAAGTTATCTTATTTTTGTACAAATTCATTACTCATACTAAAACATGTTTTCTTTCAAGAAGTGATATATTTTTTTCTTTACTTTCATTTACTTTTTTTTAAGAATCTAATTTTTGCATTTTATTTTTTTTAAAAATTAAATTTAGTTTCAAATTTTTTTATGTTAATTTCTTCTAAGCTTTCTTAAAACATTGTTTCGTACAAACAAACATGTTTTTACAGTTGTCTAGTTAGTATTAATAGTGAGTTAGTTTAGTCAGTTTGCATCGATAATATTATCATATGATTATTATATTATTATGAATATATTAATATATTTTATGCGTTTCTTTCATAATTTTTCTCACTGTTCAATGGGTCCCCATTGCGTATAGTATGACATCATCATGACCTGCTAACGAGTGGCAAGTCCAATTCACCTCCAATCATAACTCAGCCTATGTTATGGAGGCCTCTTTTTACCCGCTACCCGTTTCCCGCTACCAGCTACCCGCTACCCGTTACCCGATTCTCCAGTGATATACATATACATGAATGTGTATATATGTATGTGTGATAGTCGGCTAATTTCATTTGTCGCCTTTTACACTATTTCGCACTTCTTTGCCGCCCACACACGGCTCGACACAGTTTCGCACTAATATGTGCTCGCATCCCGGCCTGGTCCGGCGTAAACTGCAGAAACGGTTTCTTGCGTGTGGGCGTTCTATTCCTGGCAACGCTGGCACGCACTCAGTGCAAGGCAATTAACACATTTGTATCTGACAAATGTAAAATGTATCTTTTTGGTGCACTGCACGCCGCTGAATGGACTGCTCCGGCCGCTGCTTAATAATGCATTTCTCTAAAAATATATATATCTCCTCAATGAGCGACAAGTTAAATTATTATATTTGCCCGCGTCGCCATGTAAACGCCTTGGAAAACTTGTCACAACTTTTCTTTTTTTGTTTCTTATTTTCCATGCAATTTTTAACGATGAATGCTTGCAACAATGAAGTGGTAAACAAATTAATTAGGATAAGGAAAATTGTGTTAATTAAATAGTATATGAAGTGGAAGGAATATGAACGTTGAAAGTAGATGAATGTTCATATACAAAATATTTAGAAAACTATGAATAGTTTTGGTGTAAAACTTATGAAATATATTGAGTTAAATTTATTTAAGAATATATTTTATTAGTTTTTAATTTAATTTATTCCCTGAGATAAGTTTGTAGTAAAGTTTTAAGGTTTATACATTTTAAATTTAGAATTCATTCTTTTTAAAATGTACATATAGCTTTTTAATTTATCTTAATTTAATTACGATATAATAACACATAGCGTATTTCTAATAACACAATAAATCAACTTAAAACCAATAATAGTTAACATTACATTTTATACCCCATTTATTTAATACCTTTTGTCTTACCTAATTTAAACCCTTTTTATATAAGCCAAAAAACTCTCACTTTTTAGTGTTATTGATGGGTCTAAAAGGCCCGGATCCCCACCCTTTCATGAGATAATTAAGCAGGTAAACATTTGATTTACTTTAACGGGCACGTGCATAAATCAGTTTGGCGAACGAGCCCATTACCATTACCCTAATATCTTATCCCAAACTCCCACAATATCGCCCACAAAACTTCGAAGTAGCCAGCTATCCGGCTTCGTGACCCAGTTAGCCGCTGCTATTAGCCATTTTGCTATTTTCCCAGTATCCAAGTATCCAGTGAGCTGTATTCCAGTATTCAGTATCTAGTAACCTCCTACAGCTGACCTTGCTCAACATTTTTCGCTGCTTTTTATTTGTATTTTAGCCAAGCCAAAGCCAAGCCTCGAGCCAAAGGCTAAATGGAGTTTTTGGCCTCAACTTACAGGCCGCGCTCAATCAATCATGATCTGGTGTGGCTGCATCAGTATCTGTATCTATAGCTTTGGTTTGCTAATGTATCTGTATCTGTAACCGGTGACCTTCATCTTTTACAAGCTGGCCAAACCTTTGGCAAATGCTTTTGGCCAGGCTGATTCATTTGAGCCACGTTTGGTTGTTGTTGTTGTTGTTGTTGCTGCTGCCTTAAAGTTTACTTTGCGGCATTTTGCACATTTGACCATTGAGTCAAGGTGAACCGCGATCGCGCTAATCTTGATCTCGTTTGCCTTCTGCAAGAGTGTTTCTCTAGATGTATCTGTAGCTGTAGATGTATCTGTAGCTGTAGATGTATCTGTATCTGTATTTGTATCTGTTTGCATTAGCAAATTTAAAATATTCATTTCGGTTATCTGCGTAAAATCATCTCTTCGGTTAGGATTCCCATTGATTTATAACTGATCCGGTTTTATTGAAGGGCAGATGCTTTTCAGATACCTTAAAATTTCTATAAACTGCTTTACATATCTTATTAAAGTAAATATTTATTTGTATTTTAAAAATTATATAGTAACAAGAAAGAAAGCTAACTTCGGCACGCCGAAGTTTATATACCCTTGCAGATAGAACTTCTATGACTAGGAATCCATACAATATAAATTATATATATTTGTGTTAAAAAACAATGAAGTAATACCTGCTTTCATTTCATTCTACAATACATATTATATTTGCAGTTTTACATTCACAGATTTGCATTTTTCCTCTACATTAAACGATCGTTTGTATGGCACCTATATGATATAGTCGTCCGATTTTCATGAAATTTTACACAAAATTTAAGACTAATATAAAAGTGCTATACCTCAAATTTGATGAAAATCTGTTGAAAACCGAAAAAGTTATAATTTTTAATTGTTTTAATTTCTCGATCGTTCCTATGGGAGCTATATGATATAGTAGTCCGATTTTCATAAAATTTTATACAAAATTGTAGAGTATAGTAAAATGGCTATATCTCAAATTTGATCTAATTCTATTGAAAACTGAAAAAGTTAAAATTTTTTTTGTAAACATTTTCCGATCATTCCTATGGCAGCTATATGATATAGTCGTCCGATCTGGCCCGTTCCGACATATATACGAGTGAGAGTATATAGAAGGCTAACTACAAAGTTTCATTCAGATAGCTTCAAAACTGAGAGACTAGTTTGCGTAGAAACGGACAGACGGACAGACGGACAGACGGACAGAAGGACAGACGGACAGACGGACAGACGGACATGGCTAGATCGACTCGGCTGTTGATCCTGATCAAGAATATATATACTTTATATAGTCGGAGGTGCCTCCTTCACTGCGTTGCAAACTTCTGACTGAAATTATAATACCCTGCAAGGGTATAAAAACCTTGACGTTACACACATAACATATTTACCTCTTGCTTTGTGTAATATTCTTTTTCGATGATTTATTTGGCGCCAAAAGGGCGCTGATTTTCTTTGGTGCTGACGGATACGGATACATCGAGACTGATCAGATACAGGTATGAGCGATGCCGTGTAATGACCATGTGGGCGCTCATTATTTCTAGCCAGGTTATTTTTTTGTTCTCTGCGTTCGTTGAACTCGCAACGGTAAATTTACAACGCGAAAACAACAACAACCTACGCCAACATGTAAAGTTCTAAAGCAAAAGATAAACAGCAAAGCGAAAATTGAAAACTAGCAGCAGCAATAGCAACAACAACAACAAAAACAAAAACGAGAAGATCAACAAACGTCAAACGTCAGCGTCAGGCAGTCAGGCACAACAAATATCAACAAACTACTTTGTATTTATAATTATTATCGCTCGAGCTCAAGTGTGTGTGTGTGTGTATCTGCGAGTACTCGCGTATCTCTCAGATACCCGCACACCCTTGCGTTCGGCTTTGCGCAAACTATTTAGAACGTGTAAATTGAGCGCAGGCAGCGGCAGCGCAACAAAAAAAAAATACAGAAAACACAAAAACAAAAATGGGGGAAACAACTATTTCGCTTACAGCTGAGCGCTGAGCAACGACAGCGCTGCCAGCGTCGCCGTCTCGCACGATAAGGCGCCACTAACTGAAAGTTGAAGGCCATTACTGATACGCCCCGTGCGCCTCATAAGTATTATTCTGTCTCTCTCTATCTCTCTCTTGTTACGTTTTTCTACCCTCGCAATGGGTATGATAATAACGATCAGATGCTTGGCGAAGCGGTTTTAGAGATCTGAGATCTATAATGTACTCTGTGGAATTATGTCATTGCATGACACTTGGTTTTATATATCTTTACAAATATATTTTAAACATAAAACAGATTAAAAAAGAAAGGAAGCTATACCCTCTCAGTTATAATAATAACAATTGGCAATTGTTATTGAAGTTGAAAATGTAGTAATTCTGAAATGGTTACAAATTTCCATATATAAAAGTATATAAAATTATGTTGGTTTATTATTTATTTAATATTGCTTTTGGCTAAAATCGTGCTTTTGATTTTATAAAAATCGAAGCCGAATTGACCAAGATTCTGAAAAGAATATTTAATTATTATTTTATATATTTTGTATTATTTCTCTGATTACCTTAAGATATAGTGACCCAAACAGTTCTGTTCCGATATATGCTTATACTACATGTAATACATAGAAGACTATTTGCCAAGTTTTATTAAGAGAGCACTTATACAGAGTAAGTAGTTTTCCTAGAAACTTAAGGATAGACGGATATAACATACATAGCTAGATCAACTTGTCTGTTGATGCTGAGCAAAAATAACTTTATAGTTATTTAGACATTTGTCTCATTCACTGCGTTGCAAACATGACTAAAATAATAATAATTTTTGCAAGGGCTTATTTTATTTATTCTTCGAGTTTACGTAGAGTACCAGCAACTGAAATATTTATTTATAAATTCCAAAAGCTAATAAACTGCTATTCTTCTAGACTATTTGTAAAAATCTAAGTAATTAATTTTCAAGCTAAGTGTATTGGTGTATATAATATATTAAAATGTATACTATACATAAAATAACATGGGAAAATCTATATAATAAATATAAATATAATAATAAAAACAACTTTTCTAGAACCTACAAAGATTTTTTCTATAATCAAAAAATTTTAAATTAAATTAAAATCAAAGTCCAAGCTTTTAAATTTTTAAAGATTCTGTTTTTTTTTATAGTTTTAGAAAGAACCTGTTAACGGAAATAGATAAAATGGTCATTATTAAGCTTTTTCTCTTTAAAGATACATATATATCCACGATCTTTGTAATTATTAGGGTATCCTAACTTCTCCAAACTCGCTTCTCCTACTTCATTTCTTTGGGCGGAGTGTTGTGGGGTTTGCTTGTTGTGTGACTGGCAGTTAGCGTTGATTATCTAAGTATGCTGTTGACGCGTGACAAAATGCTTTTTTTTTTTACCTTATTTATTATTTTTTCATTTTTTTTTTTTTATTCTTCTGCTGCTTATCTGTATCTTGGCTGTGTGTATCTGCATCTTGATATCGATTCGCTGAGCGTTACACCAACACGTCTTAGTTGATGATGATGATGATGGGCCGGTGAGCGGCGTTTAACATATTGCGCAATTTGCTGATCGCCCCCGTCGCCCCCTTCAGCTGCCACGCGAGTCTCGCTGATAAGCTTCTAACATAGTATTTTTAAACAATTTACGTAAGCGAGACGCCGCTTCTGCTGTGTTGTTTGAAAGTAAGAGTAAGAGTTCTCATTAATTAAACAGAGGCGAGCGGGCACAACAACAACTTTGTTTGCATTCGCAGCAAAATTTGCATTGAAAGCGCAAGTGTAAATAAAAACTGCAATCGCATGCAACGACGCTGACGCCGACGCGACGCTGACAGCGACGCCGAAGTCGAAGCCGAAGCCGGCACCTCTGCTGGCGTCAACGAAAACGAAATTGAATGAACAAAAAAATTCTTAAATTGCTTGGCTTTTAGTTATTTTTTTTTTACGTTGGCGCCGGCGCTGGCAAAGTTGCGTTCTACATTTTTTAATATTTTTTTTTGTTTTGTTTAACTTCCCTGAGTTATTAAAGAAAGAAAAAATTAAGCTAAAGTGACACAATTAAATGGGAGGCAGTCGCGCTTAAGAGATTTTATATATATTTTTTCAAAATGATTTATTGCATTCTGGGTTTTTATTTTATTTTGTCACTGCTAAAAAACCAGTTGGGAGATAATCTTTAAAATAAATTAGCTTGCTATAATATAAATAAATTTGTGTAGGGTTTGTTATTATTTTTATTTTTTATTAACAGTAGGTAAAACATTATTGCTCAAGTTAATTAATACTTAAGCTTATTCATGACGTAAACGGAGAATATTGACGTAGGTCAGTAATATGAATACTAATGACAGACATTAGCTTTGCCAGTAGACCTTTACCTTTACCTGTATTCTAAAAAAGCTCTTTCTAAAATAATTTGATACATTTACAAATAAAAAGTAAACTTACTTCGGAAAGTCCAAGTTTTTTTATGCAAGCACATAAATAATATGATTGAATCGGAAATCAATCATTACTAAGCTTAAAATATTCGAAATTTATCGATATTTTATATGTTAATTTTTTCCACAAATCAAGCTTAAGAATATTATAAGTAAGCCAAATAATCATTCATTCAGGAAGCTTTTATATTATATTTTTATTATGTTAAATAATCTGCATAATGAATTTAATATTAAAAAAATATATAAATTAAAATTTTAGCAGATATTTTTTATTCAATTTTGAAATATTTTGTAAATATATACTGATCAAGAATATATATTTATAGGGTTGGAAATGAATCACCTTAACAGCGTTACAATCTTCTAGGTATATTATTTAACTTTAATCAAAGCTGAGCCCCGTATATTTGTCATATTTTATTTTTCTCTTTATGAATCATAGTTTTTACTATGTGCAATGAGTGACAATTTAAATAGATAACTTTTGGGTTTTGGGTCTTTGGTTATTTTCGACATACAAATTTATTGCCTCTGTAAAATTTACTCATAAATTATTTTCTTATCAAAGAAACCATGGGAAATCTATAAATTCCAAGCAATATAAAAAATAAATCAAACTATATTTGTATTAAAAGGAAAATCAAATAAATTGTTTATATTTAAATTACAATTAAATTTGTTATACTTTTCTTTACACATGAAATCACGTGTTTTGCGAATACAAATTCGTATTTAAAATGCACAACTCAATTTGCCTTGCGAAATATCTATATATACGGAATATTTATACCGAATAATTCTGATCTATATGCATATAATTTTACTACCAAATCAAAATCAAAGAAAAAAGAGAAAAAGAAAAGCAAAATAACCATTTACAAAAAAGATAGATAGAAAAGGAATGCGAAAAGATTTGCTCGAATGAAAATGAAAGTTTACTTTTGTTGTAGCTTTTTCCTCAATTCTTTTTTTTAAACATAAGGCTGGGAGAGTGAGAGAGTGAGAGGGGGAGGATCGCCAATAAAAAACGCTTACGACAGCGGCCCCCCACACGCACACACGCTGTAATTGTTATTATTGCTATAAGCACAAACATACATATACACACTATAACCGATCTAATCTCTCTCGCACGCGCGCCCCCACTCTTCCTCTCTCTCTTTCACTTCGCCGTTGGGTGCCTCTTTCTCACGGTCAGCATTCGTTTGCGAAAAAGTTCTTTGACGCTTTGTTTATTTATTTTGTTAAGCGCTAAGCGTCGCCGGCAAAAGCTTAAAGCTCCGGTGTTTCTCTCTCTCTCTCTCTCTCTCTCTCTCTCTCTCTATCTATGATTCTTTACAGTGTATTTTATGAAAATTGTGGGTATTATGATTTTGTGGTTAATTTGATAATTACTTAAAATTATAGTAATCAAATATTTATTAGACTTTGTGCTTACTTTTTCATAGGGTATTTACATATTTATTGATAAAGTAGATCATTTATATAACTGTTAGTTTGTTTATTGAGTTTTTGTATATTTTGGACTTTGACTGTAGAATTTGTCGTATAATTTTGGCTTAAAATAGGTACAAATATATAATTATTTATAATATTTACGATATTGATTGACTTTTGATAAAATTTTTGAAATTTTACTCCAGGCTACAGTTATTAATAAAATTGTAAGATAATTTTACTCATTGTAAATTGAAAATACTATATTTGTTAAATACTGGCTCTCTCTTACAAAACAGGAAAAATGCACTAAATATTTATTAAATATAAAAGAATTTGCATATTTTAAACAAGATTTATATATATTTCTTATTATTCAATTCAAAAAAACAAAACTTTCGAATTGAAAAATACTTCATTACAACAATACAAGTGTTGATAATGTAATACATCTTAATAATTAAATTAAAATGGCCATTTTATAAGATCATTTACCGGGTGCTTAATAGTCGTGGTACATCTAATACTAATAATCCATTTCAATTTAATTGAATACAAAGGCATTGCAAAAAAAAAAAAAAAAGCAAAAGTGCTTCTTATCAACTTCCACCGCCGCACTCATCCCGCTTAAAGAACTTTGACCAAAGGCCGTTAAGATTAGGATGGATTCCAGGCAATTGTAATAAAGAAATATCAACATCAATTCTATTCTTAAAACGACACACTGTAAGTGGGTTTGAGGGCTCCATAAATCGTGGCATAGATAAGCCCCGGAATACCATACATTATGCTCCCTTCTTTTTCTGGCCGACAACTTGCAATTTGCATGGATTGCTCGTCTATTTGGCCGAGTAATTAACAGTTAGCCAGCAGCCAAAACATGGCGGCAACAAATGGCAATTAACACTCCACATACACAACCCACATGCTGCACTAATACAGTTGCAACAGTGGTGTTTTTGGCCACGAAAGCAACAACTACACACACAATGGTGTGCGCTTTTGTTATCACCAAACGGAAATGCAATAAATAATTGAGAACAGCCTCGGGGCGCTCAGCTTCGGCAATTGTAATGAGCAATTGTGTTCAATGACAAATTATCATTGGTATTTCTTGTACAAACGGTTTACACACGCCCACAACTGTGGTGAGCCGCCGGCGATAACGATAACGATAACGGTTCCGACTGAAAATCGAATTGCTTCCGCTTCCGTTTCCGGAAGCATTCGAAAAATGGAAGTAACTAAATTTAGATACTTTTGGCTGCGGTTTTATTATCTGAATAAACTAGAAGAAGCAATAAGTCTCCTTTAAATGAAATAACTATTTAGCAAAGCTTCTCCTATGACTTTCTATTAACAGAATTTTTCTTCGATTACTATGCAGATTAATGAAGTCTTTGAAAATATTAAACACTTTTTATTTTGACTACCAAGTATTACCTCATATACTTATGAATTTTATCCTAATTTACAGGTACAACACTGACCAAGGAGCGATGGACCAGCAATTCTGCTTGCGCTGGAACAATCATCCCACAAATCTGACCGGCGTCCTTACCTCCCTGCTCCAGCGGGAGGCGCTCTGCGATGTCACGCTCGCCTGCGAGGGCGAGACAGTCAAGGTGCGTACACATTGCTAAATATATTTATGCATTTATAAACAGTCACTAAGTTAATATACTGCTTGCAGGCTCACCAAACCATACTGTCAGCCTGCAGTCCGTATTTCGAGACGATTTTCCTACAGAACCAGCATCCACATCCCATCATCTACTTGAAAGATGTCAGATACTCAGAGATGCGTTCTCTGCTCGACTTCATGTACAAGGGCGAGGTCAACGTGGGTCAGAGTTCGCTGCCCATGTTCCTCAAGACGGCCGAGAGTCTGCAGGTGTGTGTTCTTTAATAATAATGATATGGAAAGGATATAAATAACCGGAAGTGCTAATGAAATCACTTAAAAAGGCCCTCAAAATTATGCTACACAATTTTTACACCATAAAAATCAAGTTTACAATGAATTTGTTACATCAAAATATGCCTTTTTCCATATCTTTTTAAAGGGTTCTAGAACATCCTACAATATGTGCTAGATAACAACGTTTAAATAAAGCAGAGATTGCACTTTTAGTCTTCAAATTATATGATTATTGTTATAATTAACATCCCATTTCTCTTCCTTAATCTCTTCAGGTGCGTGGCCTCACAGATAACAACAATCTGAACTATCGTTCCGACTGCGACAAGCTGCGCGACTCGGCGGCCAGCTCGCCCACCGGCCGCGGTCCGAGCAATTACAGCGCCGGCCTTGGCGGCGGCGGCGGTAGCGGTGTTGGTGGTGGTGGCGGAAGCGGCAGTGTGGCCGATGCGATGCGCGAATCCCGCGACTCCCTGCGCTCCCGCTGCGAACGGGATCTGCGCGACGAGCTGACGCAGCGCAGCAGCAGCAGTTTGAGCGAACGCAGCTCAGCGGCAGCAGCGGCCGCGGCGGCAGCAGCTGCTGCGGTGGCAGCTGCCGGCGGCAATGCCATGAATGCAGCGGCCGTGGCCCTTGGCCTGGCCACGCCCACCGGCGGCGAACGATCTCCGAGCGTTGGCAGTGCCAGTGCCAGTGCTGCGGCAGCGGCAGCAGCGGTTGCAGCGGCTGTTGCAGCCGCTGCCAATCGAAGTGCCAGCGCCGACGCGTGCAGCGATCGCGGCAGCGAGCGTGGAACTCTTGATCGTTCCGATAGTCGCGATGATTTGTTGCAATTGGATTATAGCAACAAGGATAATAATAATAGTAACAGCAGTAGTACTGGCAACAATAGTAGCAACAACAACAATAACAACAACAATAATAACAACAACAATAACAACAGCAGCAACAACAACAACAACAACAGCAATCGAGAGCGAAATAACAGCAGAGAGCGAGAAAGGGAGCGAGAGCGGGAGCGGGAGCGTGAAAGGGATCGGGACAGGGAGAGGGAGATGTCCACCACGCCCGTGGAGCAGCTGAGTAGTAGTAAGCGCAGACGTAAGAACTCATCATCCAACTGTGATAACTCGCTGTCCTCGAGCCACCAGGACAGGCATTACCCGCAGGACTCTCAGGTGAGCAAAGCATTTCTTTTCTGCATAAGTTTCTGAAAATTAATATATTAAATATTAATTACTAAATAAATAAAGTTAAATAAATAAAGTTAAATAAATAATTCAATAATTTAATATTTAAGCTCCTACTAAAAATAATAATTTTTCTTAAAAGTATATTATTACGTATACGTAATATTTTAGAATATTATATAACGTATACGCAGTGTTGTGCATGCAATATCTTGTTAATATATTTTTTTGTAATATATTCAATTTCTTTAAAGTAAGAGTAAACTATGACAATGCTTTTTAATAATTATATATGATTTTTTGTATATTTTATATATTTTTCCCTTAATTTTACAAAATTTGCTTGGAAATATATAGTTCAAAAAGATATTTTAAATGTAAACAAAAAATTGATCAATTTATTTTAAACTCTTAATCAAAATTATATGTATTTCAAAAAACATCTTTATTTTTAATACGTATACGCTATAGCCTGAAAAATTACGTATACGCAGTGTTGAGCTTGAAATATCTTAAATATATCCTTTTTTTCATATTTTCAAGTATACTTATGTTTACAAATAGGAATAGTATGAAACATTTCTTAATAGTATTATATATCTTATTTATATTGCCAGCATTTTACAATTTATGTCTGGAATTACATTAATTTACATTATATTTTAAATGTTACCAAAAGAAACGCAATAAAATTGATTAATTCATAATTAAACTTTTACTCAAAATTATACATCTTTTAAAGAAATTCGTTATTATAAATACGTATACGTAATATTCCTAGTCCGAATTACGTATACGCAGTGTTGATCCTGAAATTACTTTTGAAATATTTGTTGTATATTTATAACAAGAACAGGAAAAATATGCAATGTTTTACTATAATTTTCTATATTTTATATATTTTTCCTAGATTTAAACTATTTTTTTTTTGAAGTATCTACGGCCCCAAAATTATATATATATTTTTTTTTAAATATAAACAAAACAATTTCAATTTACATGTGAACATTTATAATTAAACGCTTACACAAAATCATATTTATTTAAAAGAAATGCTTTATTATTGCGTATAAGTAATATTCATGGTTTAAAGAAATTACGTATACGCAGTGTTGAACTTGAAATATATTTTTAAATATTTAAAAATTACTGCGGAATAAAACTATGCAATTATATTATTATTAAATAATTTAATATAATAAAATACAATAATTCTAAATATAAATTCTCATTTTGCAATATTTAAAGTTAATTATATACGTACATTTTTAAGTGCTTTAAATGACTAATATGAAATCCCTACTTTAATATGTAATTCTAGTCTACAACAAAATGATCCTCATTATACGGAATCAAATTCAATTACCTAGAATCTCCCCGGCCTATTATACATTTTATATATTATTAAACAAAAAGTGAACTCACAAAGGCAGTGCCAGTTTAGGAGTCTCCCAGCTAACCTTCCGTATTTGTTTAATTGTTTTATTGGCCAGTACATTGCCCTGTAATTAAATTGTCGCTTTTTCTGGTTTTTTGTTTCCCACAGACCAAAAACCTAAACCATTTGAATGCTTCTCTGTCAGTCAGTCATTCATGGTGGAATTCCGCATTTGAAATTTAAAGCACATTTTGTTGGTGTTTATATGTATATGTATACCTTAATTGCCAGACAATTAAATTTAATTAGAAAATATCACACATTCAAACGGGGCGTCAAATGTTTATTATTTAAAACATAATTACAACTCCATATTACTATACTATGAATATGTTATTTATATTTATATACTTTTTAGCAACTTAGTATATTTTTGGCTTAAATCTGATGGTAATTTAGCATTTTGTACTTTTTTGGAAACTATAAAGCAATGATGTGTTTTGTATGCTTTTACATCGTAACATTTTAATTAACTTTGCGGTTGCATGGTTTACTGTACTTTTTTAATTGACATGTAATATTGTAATCATTGTCCTGAAATTGAATTATTACCTTACAATGTGTAGTAAAAAAAGGCTTAATTTCCGTAAAAGAGTTATTTTTTTTTTAATATATAAATACAGAAATTGTTTGTAATATAACATAGATTTTAGGTGTTGAGATATTGAAGCTTAAATTATACAAAATACAACGTAAATGTAATGTTTTCCGATCATTTTTGAATATTTTGAAAGCTTAATTCTCCACTTTTCTTAGACTTCTTTGGCCATAATACAAACCCCATCTATAAGTTAACCTTCACGGCCTTATGGCTTATAAGCTTGCCAAACTTTTCGCTTATCGGACGGGCGGGTGGCATGCAAACAAACAAAGAATATCAACATTTGTGTTTTGGCATTTACGATATGGATGAGGAGATGGTCTTGGATGGAGGGCAGGGCAACTGGGCACACGCTCCGCTCGCTCACATGACTCCGGCTATCAGTTGGGCCCGGTGATCTGCGATCAAATAGTGTTGTGCTGGCAGCCTTTTTGGCAGTTATTTCGGGCTCTTATCAGCGAGAGTGGGGTCTTCGTGGGCTAGGCACGTGCCGCTCTCCCTTTCTTTTCGCTCTCTCTGTGGCACGTGCTGATAAAGGCCACCAATATGAGGCGTATTTTATGGCCCTTTTAGTGGTATTTTAATTGGGCAAAAGATAGAGACAAGTTGTTGCGACAATACCTACATTGCATATATTTTTAGTTACTAGTTTATATAGTTTATTATAGTTATATAGTTTATTTCCAAAATTTCTTCTTTGTTTACATTTTACTCATGCTTTTACCTTAAATTTCAGGCCAACTTCAAGTCGAGTCCCGTGCCCAAGACGGGCGGCAGTACATCAGAATCGGAGGATGCCGGCGGACGCCACGACTCGCCGCTCTCGATGACCACCGGCGGCCACCTGGGCAGCCTCGGCGGTGGCAATGTGGGCGCGGCCAGCGCCTTGAGCGGTCTGAGCCAATCGCTGAGCATCAAGCAGGAGCTGATGGACGCCCAGCAGCAGCAACAGCAGCATCGTGAGCATCATGTGGCCCTGCCGCCCGACTACTTGCCGGTAAGTCAACAAATTGCATTAGATCTCTTCGATAGGTTCCACAGTTTGATTAAGTTTCAATTATGATTTTGATGCCGCATCGTTTGTTTTAGTTTGTTAAGGTTTTTTCTTTTTTTGAAGCGGTTCGATGGTTCCAGCTACTGTACAGAACATTCTTGTAAAGCCTTTTTAGTTTGTTTTGTTTTGTTAAGCCATCATCTCTGTCTCTCTGTAGCTAGCCGCCAATTGCAAAATGCTTGCCACAGAAAGCCCGTGAATTGTAACCAACATATTGCTCAATCTGTTTGTTAAAATGTTTTAGAAATTCAAGCAAAATGGGAACAGAACGAAGGATTGGTGAATTGCATTTAATTGAGTTTTCCAAATGATCTCAGCGGAATATATATCGGCCAAAGAAAAGAAAGAAAAAATCTCAACAATGCTGTTTAAAGTAAAAGTAAAAGTAAAAGTAAAGTAAAGCAAATCCTTCCTTCTACTCAGACCCACAAATTTTCTCAATCCGCCGGCGTGTAGGTGAAAAAGTCAGAAGCGTTTTTAGGCAGCACCAAGTCGATGCACCAGATGCTCTTGCACCAGGCCATGGAGGCGCAGCTAAAGAGCCTCCAGTTGCACTATCAAAACGAAAGCCTGGACTCTGCTGTGCAGAGGCTGCTCCAGCAGCAGCAGCAACAGCAACAGCAACAACATCAAAATCATCAGCAGCATTCCCAGCAGGACCAACACCAGCAGTCACCGCATCCTTCGGTGGGCAAATCATCGCTTTCTGCCCTGGGATCCAGCTCCCGGAAGAGCGGTCGCTTTCGGGCCAACTGGCTATACCAATTCGAGTGGCTGCAGTACGATGAGCGGGCCAATACCATGTTCTGCCGCCACTGCCGCAAATGGAGTGGCGAACTGGCCGACATTCGCACCTCCTTTGTCGAGGGCAACTCCAATTTCCGGCTGGAGATCGTTAATCACCACAACAAGTGCAAGTCGCATCGTCTGTGCTACGAACGTGAACTGCAGGACCAGCAGCAACATCAGACTCTAAATCAGACTCCGAGTGGCAGTGGTGGCCCATCCAAACGACGTTCACCCGATGTTATCACCATAAATGTGGGCAAGGAGAGCTCATAGGGGGGGAGAGACAGGTCCTCGGAAGAGGCAACCAACATATACACCGCTCAGGATTAGCCATAGGCATTAGCATAAGACTTTGACAATAACAGAATGTATGACAAATGAATAAAGAATATGTATGTATTTAAGAATAAATTTCGAAAATTAAGAACTATGAGCAATATGTAAAGGTGGCTTTGTGGCAGCATTTTGTAATTGTAGGGATAATTTTAGATCTATCAGGAATTTGGTTTTGGGTTTCTCAAAGAAATGGAACAGGAGGTTATAGATGGTGTTTTTGGGTAATATTGAAATCGTTTCAGTCATACAGGAATAAGGAATACTAGGGATCTCTGTTACATAATCATATTATTACTATAATACTTTTTTTAATATAAAAAAACTCAGTTTAAGACACTTTACTTAACAATATATTACCTTAAAGACAACTACTTTAAACTAAAAGATAAGTTGCAAACGTACAAAATCTATAGGAAGTCATAAGTTTTAAGCAGGGTTATTCGATTGTCTTTTTTATGGTCACGTTAGCCAATTTAAGCCCCTATATAGTACCCAGATTTGTCCTTGACTTACCCCTATATATATTCCTCTCTCGCACTTTCTCCCTTTCTTCTGCTGCACCCAAAAAGAGCGCCGCCTTGAAGTTGCACGCGGAGGACATGTCAACGTTGCTATCGCAGCACGCTCTGCAGGCGGCGGATGCACGGGAGGATCACAACGATGTCAAGCAGATGCAGCTGGATCAGACCGATAACATTGACGGTGAGTACTGCTCAGGTGGAGCACTGCCATTTAGCCATTTAGCCATTAGCCATTAGCCACTAGCCACTAGCCATTAGCCATTTAGCCAGAACCGAGCTAGCACCACAACTACAAATACTACAAAAAAGAAAAGAAAAAAGTAAAACCACACATAAAGAATCTTCTTCTCTCTGAGCTTTTGAATACCTTAACGCACTCGAAAAAAAACCGAAAGAATATCTTACCCTATATTCTGTCTGTATATTGCGTATGTAATTTGTTATTAGCTTTTGGTTAATCTACAATCTGTTTTTGTTTGTTTAACCAAAACTTTGTTTCCACCACGCGTTCAAAACTATTAGAAACTCAAAGAAATGCGAGAAATAAAACCCCGCCAAAAAAAAGAAAAACAAAATAAGATAATAGAAAAACTGTATAGAAAAAACTGTAGAAAATTCGTAGCTTAATTTCTGTTCATTTTCCTGACCCGCCCCTGCCCTGAACCACCCCGTAATTAAAATCTAACCAAAAAGAGCAAAACTATTCTAATCTAGATGGTTAAGTAGAAGTAAAACCCATTGAAAATAGTCAGAAAATTGATGTATAAATTGGAAATGGTCCTGGATATAATATAAAATAATATAAATATAAGTAATGGAACCTCAAGGACCATCTCCAGGTTATACATGTCTCTGAATGTTCCTGCATGCATTTATATAAATACCCCTTCACATCCTGAGACAAGTAATACACTTAATTAATTACCTCCCCTATTTCGTATGCTTTTGTAAGTACAGTATTTTAATTTGTCCTATGTATTTATTTAGCTAAAAATATATATATTTCGAATGATAATCCTAAGAGAAATAAGACCCAAAAGTGCTAGCTAGAGCAACAGATCAACAACACCTCTCCTACCGAAAAATTATATATTATATATCTCTGTCTATCTGTCTTTACATGCATATCTTTATTATTTCGTTGTTTGTCGTATATCGTATGGTATTCTATATTGATAAATATATACTATAAATTTAGCTTCTAGGATGAGTTTTTCCCATTGTTTTTTTTTTTCTTTGGGCCGAGACTGGATTGTGATTTCGATTGCTTTCCTAGTTTTTGCTGTACGTTTGCATGTTGCATGCTTTTTTTTTTAAGTCCTTTACACATACATAGCCATACATACACACATACACACACATTTGATACTCACACACTCCCACATAGACACACACACATACGATTATCGTTTATGTATCGATTAATTTTTAATTTTGATATGTATTATTTAAAACTTATCGATTGATATTCATCTACCTCATGCCGCCATATTTTAGTCATAAGTCAGTTTCCAACAAACATATATACCCGGAATAATTCCAATTAGTTTGTAGAACTCAAAATGCCTCCGAATGACATAAAAAAATCCAACAAACAGAAATCAAACAATTTCAGTTACTTAGCTCGATTGGCGTACACATCGGCATTAATTCAAAATACATAACTAAAAATACAAATAATATCAAACAATAAAAACATGTAACAAATTTCAAATTCAATTTATAATTTCACTTAAATATAAACACACACACACACGCGTAGTTATTTTCCAAGCGCTTTCCTTTTGGATTTAACCCCATATTTAATCATTCTTTTATTGCCTCCTAAGTACATTTAATTTTCTTCAATTTTTTTTTTTTTTTTGCCATGCTTCGTTTCAAAACTGCTGAAAAAAAATATAAAACAAAAAACAACAAAATTTAATTCCGAACAAAGAAACAAGAAAACCTTCTAAAATTTTTCCAAATCTCTTTTCGTCTTTAATGTTGCAACTTATTGTCTAAGAAATGGAAACAAAAAACCAAAAAAGCAAGCTTAAAAAAATATGTATGGAAACTTTCAGTGTGAATACGATAAAAAAAACAAAGCTTCCAAAATCGATGTGTTCTTTTTTTCCGTTATTTCCACACAAACACACTCACACACACAGACACACACACTTTCGCAATACACACAGGTACAGACTGTACTTTTCGTCTTTTTTGGATATTCCTACTAACTAACATTGCTGCATTTATGATTTTGATGTCGAGAAACCGTTGAAACATATTTTGGTCACACTGTTTTTTTGTAACGAGATAACCGTAACTGACTGTCTGTGTTTTTACCAATTGGTTATTGCCAAGCTAACTAAGTGTATTCCAATCTATCTTTCTTTTGCCTACACTCTTTCTATATCTCTCTCTCTCTCTCTGTCGCTCTCTCTCTATCTCTATCTCTCTCTCTGTTTCTGTACTTAACTGTCAGTGTGTGTGTGTGTGTGTATGTTTGTGAGTGTGTGTTGCACTTAACCTCAATTAATGTAAAAAACGAGAGCAGCCTCAAAGAACTGATTTGAAACAAACAAAGGGTAAAGTGAAAAGGAGAGAGACACCAAGCTCGCACATTATTGGCTCCCGATTGCACATAAAAAAGAGTATTTAAAAAAAATCAAACAAAAATCCTTAATTGAAATTAAATTGAAATTGAAATTACCTTACAGCTAAAAAATATAAAAACAATAACCCTTACCCAACGCCCCAAAAAGAAAACCCCTCACCACCACCTTCAAAACCAACAAAATATATGAAAAAGAAAAACGAAAAAGAACTGGAATTTGCTAAACTAAAAGATATAAACAAGTGTACAAAAAAACATTACAAATAAAATTATATTTAAGACAATCTATACAGCCCAAACATCTGTTGCAACATTGAAGTACTAAAACGAAAGTAATCCCACAAAAACAAACCACAAAGAAATGAATATTTTGTACGAAAAAGAATGTATTATAATGAATCGAATCTATATATTATAATAAGCCCAAAAAAAGAAAACCGAACCAATTGTTGATGCCACAAAATGACACGAAACCGAAGTTGTTGTTTACCATTGATTTTGATTTAATTTTGATTTAGTTCCTCCCAATCCGTTTCACACCGTTCACAACACACTGTTGATTGATTGATTGATTTGCTTTGATGCAAAGTACATATATTTAATTTAGCTGAATTGTTTTCTTAGAGCTATTAAGTCCCGCCGATCCGAGTCGATGCCGCCTTAGCTTTAAGTCCAGCCTTGGTTTGATTTGTTTTGTTATATCTCCACAGACTCTGCCAGCCGTATGATTAAGACTTCTTTATTTGATTTGAATCCAAGCCCCTTGCCCACGATCGAATTGTAAATTTTAATTTCCAGGCTTCTCAAAGAAACCCAGTACCATTATCCATTATCCTTGCCGATCACCAATTGACTTGTGTTTATGTCCTGCGTTTATCTTTCTTATTATCCTTTGATCACAGCAACACTCGCTCCCCAAACACACAGTTTGTTTCGAAAAAATAAATGCAAAATGATATGGCCAAGTCCTCACATTCAAAAGCATTTAAATCCAATATCGTAGCTGATCCATTCGTCTCGCATTTCCCTCCTCAAAGAAACAAACTTAAAACTTGGGGGATGCATAAACTATAAAGATATACCCTGTTTTAGTGTGGGCCAATTCCGTCAGCTTATAAAAGCAAATTTTGAAAAATACAGATAGCAAATATTGAAAGCAATGATAGCATATTGTTAAAACAAATTTTAAAAATTAAGATAGCAAATTGGCTACTGGGGTGTTCAAAAAATGATTAGTTTTTTCTAAACCCGAAAACTATGTCGACAGAATGCAATGCAATTTTCAAGATTCCAAACACAGTATAAAATTTTTATTATAGCCTAATTTTTGAAACAAGTAAATGTCAAAGATTGAAAACTTACAAAACAATTAACAAGAAATTGTAATATGCTTCTGGTTTTAAAACGTTAGCTGTTAATGATATTCTTCTTGATTGTTTTTAGTATCAATAAAATTCAAAGAAACAATCTGAACTAATCTAAAATCAATTTTAAGCTTTCGTAGAATAGTACGAAAATTGGAAAATATAAAAGGGAAAACTTTGTTAGGTCTTTTTTTTTTTTGTAAGTCGATATTGGCCCTCCCTAAGCAGTATATACTCAGGTGTAACAGAGAAATCCCTAGGACTTTGAAACCTTTAAGGTATCTAAAAGTATGCAATAAAATGCTTGAGGTAGAAAAGTGCCATAGCATAGTTTTGGTCACACTTAAAGCCCCTGAGGATTTCTACGAAGCCTGCGATAAATATTTTTATACATATGCGCCATCCAACACATACTTTTTGAATTTATGCCCAAGTTTTCAGTCCTCCTACTTAGTTGAACTTAGTTTCCACCCACACAACTCCACCAATAAAAAAACACACCCGAAAACCATTGGCTTTAGACCACTGTGCGCATGGAATGCAAGCGAGGCGCGATCGAAACCAATCTCTGTCTCTTTCTGTCTGTCCACCTGTCCACCACCCGTCCATCTGTCCACCCCTGAGATCCCACACCCCACAGTGATGACGCCTAATATGAAACGAAGCAAATGTTTGCAGGTCGCGTCAAGTGTTTTAACAGTGAGGATCGGGAGCGGGAACGGGAGGAGCAGGAACGCGATAGGGAGCTGGAGCACGATGTGCAGGTGCATCACGATCGAGATATGGATGCGGAGGATATGGAGCAGCAGGACCAGGAGGATGTCGATGAGGAGTCGGCGGCAGCAGCGGCAGTCTATCATTCAACGCCGCCGAAATACCGCCGAGCGGTGGTCTATGCCCCACCCCATCCCGACGAGGCGGGTGCCTCCGGATCGGATATTTATGTGGACGGTGGCTATCAATGCGAGTACAAGTGCAAGGAGCTCAATATGCGAGCCATCCGCTGCAGCCGACAGCAGCACCTGATGTCCCACTATCCGCCCCATCATCAGCACCACCGCTCCCTGATGGATTGTCCCGCCGAGGCGGCCTACTCGCCACCGAGTGTGACCGGCAGTCAGGCCTACCTGACCAGCAACGGCTCGGTGCAGCAGTTGGATCTGTCCAATTATCACGGACACAGCCATGGCCATCACCATCATCCGTCTACCCTGCCGATACCACCACCACCGCCCAGTCACTCTCAAGGATCGCCTCAACACTATCCCACTGCCTCGGGTTCCGGCGGCTCTGGCTCTGGCGGGATTTCGGGATCAGCATCGCTAACGGGTTCAGCTTCAGGTTCGGCCACATCGGCACCGCCATCGGTGGTTACATCGGCTGTCTCGCCGCAGCCCAGCTCCAGCTCCAGCGGCTCCTCCTCCTCGGCGGCGGCGGCAGTGGCAGCGGCAGCCGCGGCGGCGGCCAATCGGCGGGATCACAACATCGACTACTCCACCCTGTTCGTCCAGCTGTCCGGCACTCTGCCCACCCTGTACCGTTGTGTGAGCTGCAACAAGATCGTGTCCAATCGGTGGCACCACGCCAATATCCATCGGCCGCAGAGCCACGAGTGCCCGGTTTGTGGTCAGAAGTTCACCCGCCGGGACAACATGAAGGCCCACTGCAAGATCAAGCATGCGGACATCAAGGATCGGTTCTTCAGCCACTATGTACATATGTGATCACTTCTCTAGGCGTCTGATCGAGTCGAGGCAAGGGCAGATCCAAATCAAATCAAATCAAATGATTGAAGACAGGTTTTCACCACTATTAAGAAACGTATACGTAATTTAATGCAAGCTAGAGTGAGGAGCCAACGTCTTGGCAGTTGGATGTACATCTATATATCTATTTATAATCCTTATATACACACAACACACACGCATACACAACACACACACACAGGCAGACAGACACACCTATGCTAATCGTAGTTGACTTCAAGACTCTGAACTATCTATTATTGTTAAATCGTCGAAACCTCTATAGAGCTGCTTCTTTTGTAGATCACACATAGAGCGAACCAAATGGATAATTATCGATTATCAATTATCGAGATGAGATTCGATAATATCGAGTTAATTTTGCGAATTATAATGAATACCGAGACCAGTACTCAGTGGAGGGAAACTTTGACAAGTATTATATGTAGAATTCCAATCGATTTCCGCGTCAGTTATTATTTTATTTACTTACTTAACATGTGCTGTAGTGAATGTTGACTAATTTTCGTTCGTTCGTGTCATTTTGTGCCATATTAGCTAATCTCTCTTCTAGTCCATAGGCCCTAAGGTCGCTAAAGATAACGAAAGGTTAAATAATTAATGGTTAATCTAGGCAAAATCGAGTGAGGCAAGCAAGCTTGATCAACGTGAAGACTTGAACCAAAAAAGGCAATGCAAAATATATCGACTATTTTTGAGAATCTCCATCTCTTTAAGGTCTCTAGTCTTGTCTCAAATATTTTGTCCGCAAAGAAAAATTGAGAAAAATTATATAATTCGGGCAGCGTCCAACTTCAAACCGTTTATGCCGAGCCCCCAGAGAACATCATCGGGTAGCTGAGGTTGGACGCTCTCCTGGACTACATGTGAATGTATATCTTTGGCAAAACACCCACCGAAGTTGGTTACAGATAATTTACTTATTCAATTCATTCAATCTACACAATTCAGTGCTTTGCTAAAGATCAAACTTAAATCGGATTTTAACGAGAAACGATGTACTTAAAACCTTAGAAATAGTGAAACCAATCAAGCAAAGAATCCAATTAATTAACACTCAAATACAAATATATACAAGTACACATATGTATGTGAAACGGATAAATCAATCTTTAACATCTTTAACTTTACTTAATAAATCTCTTTCAAATCAAATTCCAGTTCTTTTCATTCAATAAAAAAAAAAGCAAAAGAAACTTGTTGGTACATTAAACCCTCATCCCTAGGTACTAAAAACCACTAAACACAATTGAATAAAATATACAAAAGAACATAACTCTTACGATTACGAATCAAAAAGAACAAAAGAAAACCAAATCCAAATTTTAATACAAAAATTTAAACATCAAGCGCACTGTCTTAACGGTAAGTTCAAATTTCTAAGATCTATTTAAGCACAAATACCTGCTCCCCCTATAATTTAGACTTACGTTACCTAAGTTAACTCTATATACACATACATATTTATATGATTTACGTCTTATGAACTCTCAAAATCAACAAATTCGAACAAAAATAAATTAAACATAAAGAAAAGAAAAAAAAAACAGGAATTGGCCAAACGATTGAAAATTTGATTTAGTTATTTGAAAACACTTGCCTCTACTCACTCACTCACTCACTCGATATATATCTATCTTGCTCTTTAGCTGTATTTCTCTCTCCCTCTCACACTCAGTCTGTCTCGCTCTCTCTCTGACTATCTCTTTTTTTTAAATTACTGTACACACAGTCTGTCTCGCTCAGTTATATTCAGCGAGACCCGAAATTTGTTTTTGTTCTGCCAGGCAGGAGGGGTGTTGAATGAAATGTATTCGATAAACGATAAGCAATAGGTCACGTACGATGTTCGATATACAACGTGCAATATCCGATACTTATCGTTGTTGCTGCGCTACAGTTATTTCGTTAATGGTTTTTAGCAGTCTTCATCCCAGAACTCAGTCATAATTATTTACCTGTTTTGTCTCATTGTTTCTTAACCTCATCTGCGTTTAACTTTTGTTTTTTTTTTTGTACCCCCTCTCACACTCTCTGTCTCCCTCCAAACTTATGTACATTCACCGAAAAACAATAAACAAAAAAACTCCACCCCTCTCCGCATAAGCAAGCGCAACCCCAGTGAACCCTAGCGCAATAAAACAGTGAAAGAAATTAAACACTAATACGGTTCTTGGGCTCTCTTGACAACAAATTTTTAATAATAAAGAAGCTGAAAAGAAATCGAACTGAATTATTTATAAATATTAGAAAAAAAATATATATAAATCATTATTTTAGTCCGACACGAATCATTGCACATACATACATCAGTATATATAATTTGGTTTGGGTTCCTCAAAGAAAATACAGTTCCGGTCCCCTAATTCTCATCCAATTATTGTAAATAATTTTATTGCGAGTATCTTTTTAAGTGAACCATCAATGAAATTTCAGCGGAGACAAATCATTTGATTTAATAATAATAATTTTTTACCTCGTAATATATTGTTGTTCCTCCCACCCCACCACACCTTCCTATCATCATTAAAGTGCTGTTGTTCTGCATTTCTCGAGCTCTCGAAATAAATTAATAATAATAATAATAACCCCCATGGAAAAAGTAGTAGTTAAAAGGAAAACAAATTTTATTCAAAAACTGTATTTATTTACCGTGATTTTTTTGGGTGTAACAAAATTTGATTGCGAGCAATTATATATTACACATATATTTATATATATTTAACCCCACAAAATACCCGATAAAACCCATGTCTCGGCGATGTGAAAAAAAGAGTTTCAGTTTTTAATAATCATTCTTTCCATGGCAAAAGAGATAAAATAAAAACTAAAAAAAAAGGAAACAGAAATTACGAATATATACTACCACACATACACGCATAAAACACATACACACCAATACACCAACACACCAACACACACACACACCAGCAGACTCTGAAAACCATCTAATTATACAGTTTAAGAATTATTATAAAAATGATTTTTCTGTTTCTGTGAATCACCAACAACAACATTGTTTTTCTCTTCTTTTTTTCTTTGCGCGTTCGAACGAACAAATTAATAAATAAAAACAAAAACGAAAACCGAAAAAAATACTCAAACTGAAACTGAAAACGTAAATAAAAACAATGCTAATAAATATAAACAAATCAATCAATCGAATCAAATAAATTGCATTGACGCAGGCTCAAAGGCCTGGCACATGCGGCTTACGTTCGAGCGCCTCTCCGGCGGCTGCAACCTGCACCGTTGCAAGCTGTGCGGCAAGGTCGTCACCCACATCCGCAACCACTACCACGTCCACTTCCCCGGCCGCTTCGAGTGCCCGCTGTGCCGTGCAACCTACACGCGCAGCGACAACCTGCGCACGCACTGCAAGTTCAAGCATCCCATGTACAATCCGGACACGCGCAAGTTCGACAACCTCATGTCCACGGCAGCGGCGGCGGCAGCATCCACGCCCACGGCCAGCCAGCTGGCTGTGGCCTCCCAGGCAGCCATGGCGGCGGCAGCTGCAGCGGCCTTCAACGCGGCGCAACAGCAGCAGCAGCAGCAACATCAGCAATCGCAGCAGCAGCAGCAGCAACAGCAATCCCAACAACAGCAGCAGCAATCGCAGCAGCAGCAGCTGCAACAGCATGCCCACAGCCTGGCCCAGCAGCACATGCTGCATCAGCAACTGCAGCCGCAGCACCATCAGCAGCAGCAGCACAATGCCACGAGCGAATGATATAGCCAGTATCTGGGCTGGAACTATGGAGCCTGGCGCCATGATGACCAGAACCTCAAGCAGCAGCAGCAGCAGCAGTCACATCGCAAGGCTCCGCCCTTTAACTATTATGCACGCGACTACTACTACCAGCAATCCCAGCAGCAACAGCAGCAACAGCAGCAACAGCAGCAACAGCCGTTCATAAGCAACGGCAGCATGCGACCCCAGCGACGGCAGCCTGCAACGCAGACGATCATCATCGATGAGAGCGACACGGAGCTGGATGAGGAGCAGCAGATGAGGTTGAACTTCGAGCGGTATATGGAGCAGCTGAAGCAGTTGGCGCCGTATGATCACCAGGAAACTATGTGCAATAGCAACACCAACAACACCAATATAAATAATAATAGCAGCAACAGCAGAAGCGACGCAGAGCCCACAAATGCCAATCAAATGGAAGCTACTACAACTACTACTACTAATAGTAATGATAATGCTAATAATAATAATAACAATAGTTATGCTAACAGTGCTAGGAACTACAGCAAAAGGCAGCAGGAGGAAGAGGAGCAACAGGATAAGCAGCAGGAGCAGCAAGAGCAACATCCACCGTAAATAGAAAAAAAAAAAACAGAAAAAGCAAGAGCAACCAATTGATACTCAAAGAAAAAATTAAACATAGATGAGAAACCGTAAAGTAGGCCACTTTTAGGTAACTTTGAGGGTAAGCCAAAAATTTAATTGTCAATTATGTAGGCGAAAAGGTGGACAAGGAGTCGCTACCCGAGGAGAGGAGAATCCAAAATGCTGATCTGTGGAGAAGGAGGAACATCCAACCACAACCACACATTGTCACATGGTTTCAACCATAAACTATAAAATGGATGTTGCAGTTGCACTTATACATACAGTTTAGTAAGAGAATTTAATCGTAATGAGGATTTAAATTGTACAGAGTCTTGTTCGAGGAACAAAGCAACCAGAAAAAAGGGTTTCCAAGGCAGCTAGCTAGGAGGAAGAGGGTGAGGATAAAGCAAAGGTTTTAATTAGCAGCACTCCAAACAAAAATAAAATATTTACACCAACTAAGCTTAAATTAAAACTAATTGTATTTCAAGAACTACTCACATATGGAATTACAAATTTTACAAAACTCAAATCGTTGGACCTGTCACCTGACATTTGTGCCAAAAATCTCTTGGTGGTAGTGCCACAAATTCCTTGGCTGCACACTCTCTCTCTTTCTATCTCTGCACCTGTTTGTTGTTGCATTTAACACTAGAATGTGCACACCCCACCCACACCCATCTGACACACCCACTAACCCACCCACCCCGGGGAAACCAACCACTCTGATACTCTAGAAAGGTTAGAAGAAAGTTAGGAGCTAACACCGAACACTGAAGACATTTGAAACGAGAGATTTCTATGCTGCTAAAACACAAACAAAACAAAACACTTTACTGTTTTAAAATAAATGTTTTATTATTATTAATTACGATCTAGTGGATCTATGCGCAATAACCAGAACTGTAAAATATCATAAAAATATTAGCGTAAATGAATTTAATCGATATTTATACACAACTATTCAATGGGATTTTCTACACATATACGAACACATATATGTGGTATCTATAATGTACAAATATCTGTGCGTTTGATCGATGTTAGTTGACCTTGAAGAAGACATGCATTACACGGCAAACCCTAATCTTAGCAAAGCAGTTTTAACTCTAAACTCTAAACTAAAATAAACTACGACTAATTCACTGATTACGGATACTAAACTAATGTTAATTTATTTATAACCAAACCGAGAGTGTGTGCGAATGAGTCTCGAACTGAGGTGAGCGGTCTGTTCCGATCCGATGTATTATATATAGTTATCGATCGATCAACTGTCCGTGCATGTGGCCGAGTTTGTTATCCAGTCTCTATATATATATAAATATATGATAATAATAATATTAATTAGTTTCGCAGACTCTTCTTGCGGTGTAAATATGTCGATGATTCTCCCTCCCTCATCCGGTTTCTGCTAGTTAGTGTATATTTAAAGTCCGTTTTCTTTGTAATTCGTTGTTGTACATTGATTGCCAAAATCCCAAAAAATAAAAAAACAAAAAATATATATAAACAAAAGTATAAAAAATATACAAAATATTGGTGCGCACACTCAACACACACTCACACAGACACAAGAAGCAACAAACACGCAAACACAATTGTCTTATTGCCTAAAGAATTAATGCATAATTCGATTAAAATATATTAAATTTATATAGTTATCTATATATATTAAATACACATACACATATATTCATAATATTTATTTGTTCTACTTCTTAACATGAAATGTTTAGTGATTAAATTTACAATTATTAATAATTATAATGCTACATCAAATACTGCCCCCGACTTAATGTTTGTTTAATGTTTATTTTTAACGCTGTTTTGTTAAACAACAAATTTAAGAAATTTATCTATATATGATGTGATAACTATAGTAAAACTAAACACACACACACACACACACACCCACACAAAATCACACACTCATACACAACACACACAAACACATGCATTACAAATTGAAATTATGTTAATTAAGCAGAGGAAGAGTAGAGTGAGTTGAAGTTTTTTTAAAAAACGAGTACGAGATGTTAATCTTTAATTAATTTGTGTGGTGTGCAAAATGGTGCTAAATCCAAATATACTTTAAAGTATAACGAATAGGAGATGCAAAGGAGCTAAAAGGATTTTAAGGAGGCAGTTTTTAGCAAAGGAAGGACAAGAAAGAAGGCTTCCTTTGAATCGTATCGTATGTGCAATATGACTAGTTTTCGTTTAAGCAGCAGCAGGACTTTGACGTTGACAAGACCACGCAAATAGCAACAAAACAAAAAATATATACATAAAAAATGATAAATGAAAAATTAAATTTAGAGATATTTGTAAATAGAGAGCGGTGCTTAGGAAATGTAATTCGAAAATGTCACAAAACGCGCCAGAACTTGGAACAATTGAAATGGAAAGACACCGCCTAGAAAAATAACACTAAATAAATGTTAGCATATCACTATGAATATGATTATATATACATCTGATATAGCAGCAGTTAGTTAATGAGCAACTTTTCGCTACTATTTCTGTGTCTATTTACAATAAATGTCATAAAGCTTATCAAAAATTGAAGAAAACACACAGAAACACCACCAACACACAACCCACAGCCAACACTCTCTCATATATTTATTTTGGTGCCCTTTTTTCAAAAACACTTTCCTTGTCCTTGATTTCGATTTTTGACTTTGACTTTGTTTAACCAATTAATAACAAACAAAATAAGCATTTTTGCAGTCGATCAAGCGTTGTTCGAGCCTTTAATTTTAATGACGTGCTAGTTTCAATGTAAACTTAGTTTAATCTTATATTTTTGTATTAATAATAAATGCAATACAAACTATTTTTAGTTTTATTTATAAAAAAGAGAAGGAAAAAAACAACAACAGCGGCAGCATCAGCAACAACAACAGCAGCAGCAATACAAAAGCTAAAAATATAAAAGAAAACAAAAAACCGAATAGAAAAAAAAATATATATGAAATCAGTTTAAATTAACGTTAAGCAAATTGAAGCAAGTCCAAAAAAATGCTTGCAGCATTTGTTACAATTTATATATATACAAAATCTCTCTCACACACACACCCACACACACAAACACATATATAAATATATATATATATTACAATATTTTTTAAAACAATTTTTAATAAACATTCTATCTATTATGGCAGCATCTTTCAATGAGCGAAAGAAATCGAATTACTAAACCCAAAATAAAACCGTAATAAAAGCATATATAAAAAGATATAACCGAAGGATACCAGGCAGACATAATATATACACAAACACACTGACAGACAGAAGAAGAACACAAACAAAACAACAAACAAACAAAAAATAATTTAAAAAAAGAAATCAAAACTAAATCAAATAAATTGAATTTTATGGAAAACAAAACGAAATGGTGATCACTTACTTGCTGAATCCTTATTATTTTGATCCTCTGACTCTGAGAAAGCGAAATCGATAAGTCCTTTGCGATATCGATACCGATACCGTTATCGATAGCCAGTCTCCAAGTCCCGTTCTGCTGTGCGCTTTGAATTGTGCTTCCAAATACGTTAGGGGTGCCCATGAAAAGTCGAACTATTGTCTAAGAAACTATACCCATTATATATCCTACTATATGCCAACACACTCACCTGCACATATGTCTACACACATGCGCGCACGCACACACAAACACACATATATACACACACACCAAATGCCATATATACACATAGAGAATTTTCAAACCTCGGCCCAATTTCCTGTTTTTTTTATTATTCTTGTTTAATTTGTATTTTCTTTGTATGACTTTTGAATTTGTTAACCTCTCTTTTGAAAGATTTTCGAATACCCTACTTTAATTCAAACTAAATAAATAATATATGGATTTATTGTATGTATCGAATTATCCTTTGAGTTTCAGCCCGATAAAGAATATCGCTAAGTGTAAGTGTAATTCTTCGCACAAAATAAGTTACACCCAAAAAAATTTCAACAAAATATATTTAAAAGTAGGTTAAATGTGCGAAAGCGAGGACTCCCCTATATCATTTGACCATAAACGAATTGTTTTTTTTTACATTTGTGCTATAAAAAGTATATACATATTTCATGTTTAAATGAGTATGCCAAATAAATACATCTAAATGTATGCGTCAATTGTGACTAATTTCATTTGTATAAAATTAATAAAATTAATTAAATAAAAAGTAATTCCGGATCAAATGAACTTTGCAGGAACAAACGGGACATTTTCATAAGTTAATGTGTAAACGAGCAGGGTGTCGCCTTAAATTGAGCAACACTCTTAAGATAAATTATATATTGACAAGATTAAAGTTTAAATTTAAATAATATTATATAGTTTTGCTCAATTTTATGGCGACCTGCTCACCTAGCATATATTTCCTAAACGCTTAGTTGTAAAATGAGCGCTCTCGTCTTTATATACATCTATAATATATATATATTTTATGAAACTATGAATTATATACATTATATTATTTAATGGAAAGTAAAAAATATTTCATTTGCACGCTGAAATATGTACGTGAGGCAGCGGAAATGAGTTGAACCGAAGGTTCGATGAGTTTCCTGTAATTTGGTTATTATTTATGTATATTCTTTTGTTGACCTAAGTTGCTTGAATTGTAGTTAGTCGCGTTTGTTTTTTAATAGTAACCTCTGTTTTTTTAGTACTCTATCCCCTTAGTTTGTTTTTAGTTTAGTTTTGAGATTTTTTTTTCATTAAGTTGCCCAAAGTACACAAATATTTTGTTGTTTTTTTTTTTTGCTCACAAAACGAAACTCTACCTATCTCTGTCTCAAGCCATATCTCTCTCTCTTTCTATCTGTCTCTCTGTCTCCGTCTGTCCCTCACACACACTCACTCTTACACCAAACTCTCTGTCCCTTTCTATTATAAAAAAAAAATACATAAAAAATACGAAAAAGCAAAAACTACAAACCAAAAAACCAAACAAAAAAAAAGAAATCTATTTCTCTGGGCTGATTTTCGTCCCGCTCGACGGGCTGTTGTGTGTTCTGTTCTTCTCTTTCTCGTTCTCGAACCGCAGGCAGCAGCGCCCGCCACCACCTGTCGACCCCACTGTCGACCTCGTCCTCGGCCTCGCCCCCGCCGCCGCCCTTCGGTATGCATTTGTCGGCGGCCCTCAAGCGCGAGTATCCGCTGCATTACATCGCCGCCGGAAACGGTCATGCCGGTGGCACACCCCCAGCCCATGGGTACAATCTGGGAGCGGGCAATGCGCCCAATAGCGGAGCAGGAGCTGGTGTTGGTGGAGCCGGCGGAGGAGGAGCCGGAGGAGCTGCCGGTCACAATTCACATCACACCATGTCGTATCACAACATGTTCACACCGTCCCGCGACCCGGGCACCATGTGGCGCTGCCGATCCTGCGGCAAGGAGGTGACCAATCGCTGGCACCACTTCCACTCGCACACCGCCCAGCGGTCCATGTGTCCCTATTGCCCGGCCACCTACAGCAGGATCGACACATTGCGCTCGCATCTGCGCGTCAAGCATCCGGATCGTCTGCTCAAGCTGAACTCGTCCATTTAAGGGCGTGGCCGGGGCCCGAATCCAGCCCATCATCGCCAGCACTATTATCAGCCACATCAGCAACAGCAGCAGCAGCAACATCACCAGCAGCAGCAGCAACATCACCAGCAGCAGCAGCAACATCACCAGCAGCAGCAGCAACATCAGCAACAACCAGCTTACTACATCAGCAGCAACTTGAGCAACTTCAGCAATAGATACAGCAGCTTCAGCGAGAGTTTATTGTAAATCGCTATAGCTTTTAGGTGGATTCGTTTTCTTGCATTTACATAGTCGTCGTGTACCATATTACCCACAGAGCCTAGCCCAGCAATAACAATAACCCAAACACTAGTAGAACCGAAGATGCTAATTACATAATCACACCCATACATATATATATATATACATAAAATATAATATTAACTTTAACTATTTGACACAAACGTCCCATCAATTTATAAACTACATATATGAAATGTGTATAACTGAAGAAGATTAGGAAAAGGTTTCAGTTGCTAACTAAGACGGAGGATAGCTATGCCCGCAATGAGCAAAAAGAGAAATAGTAGAGTCAACCGTCAACCATTTCGAAGGTTTCTAAATGTTGTTTCCTAAAATTAAAGTAATATAACTACTACAACTATGCATAATGGTAGGCAGGAGTCGGAAGCGGAGCCGGAGAAGGAGCACGACCATGTGCAGGAGCAGGAGCAGGAGCAGGAGCCGCCACAGCAACAGTCACCCACAACTACTACTCATACGAAGAAGGTCGTCACACTAGGTTTTAGTTTTATGTTTACCAATCTTAGATCGTAGTTCTTAACCGATATGTTCTGCAGAGTAAGCGAAGGAAGGATACGGAAGGGCTACTCAACCAACTACAAAGAAATTTTCATATACCTCAAATGCATTTCAGTTTTATTGTTGATTGCTTAATTTTAATCTACGTAGACCGTTAGCACATATACATTTAATTTTGATGTAATCGGTTCCAAGAATAATTCAACGATAGCTGTTTTTTTTGTACTATTATTATTATAATTATTAATATTGTGTTCTCCCATTCTTTTTGTCCTGATTTGATGATGATCCTATGTCCTAGGCTAAAGTTTATTTAGAATTAGCTCGAACCACTTGAAACCACCTCAATTTCTTGTTAAGCTTGTTTATATTTATATGGTCAAATGTTTATTTTGTAAACCCTAGTTGATATGAGATGGCTATAAAACAACAACAACAACAAAAAAAAAAACCATATCACTGAAAATCTAAAAAAAGGAAGAAAAAAAGAAAGAAAGTTGTTCGGATTAATATGTATAAAAAAACATTTTATTTTATAATAATACCTCTTAACCTTCTGCTCAATTGGCAAGAGATTTGAGAATTGAATTAATTACAATTTCAGGGTATAATTATCGATTATCTTGCTTCTTGATTACAATAACCAAAACGTCCTCGCAGAGACGGCAAAAGTAATTAATTTTAAACATTTTGTGATAGACAAAATTATATGTTTCGGCACAAAATTAAAAAAAATACCTATAATAGAACGAGATATAAAATTAAAAAAAAAAAATCAATGTGATATTTTCGGCACAAAACTTTACATAAATAACTAAAGAACCATATAATACAAGATGAAAATTACAAAATGAATGCAAGGAGAAGCAACATTTTCGGCAAAGGTTGCTTGCCTTTCGCATATTTATTTAGGAAAAGATCTTTTGTTATAGCATTATTATTCAAAATTGTTATCTTTCGGTCCAAAGCACAAAATGTATAAAATTACTTTCTAGTTTATCCCCTACAATTACTCCTACTTTAACTTTAAACTACTTACTTGATTTCCTAGTTTTAAGTTACGTGCTCTGTTTCGTATGTACGCATCTGCGTGTGTATATAATTCATTCAAAAATATATGTATACATCATAATTTTATTTAGTTTTACATTGATTGAGTTTGCGAAACTTGAAGCCAATAAACTACAGCAAATATTCGGAAAACAAAACAAAAAAAAAAACAGCACAGATGTTAAGGCAAAACCCACACTACTACACACAGATTTATGTACCAAAAATGTAATAAATATGAAATTATATAAAAAACAAAAACAAAACGAGAAACAAGCAGCAAGAAACCAAAATCAAACCAAATCGGAGACGATGGATTTTTCTAAACTTTTATCCCACATACTTAAGCGTAAACACGAAATATTTTTGTACATCCATGTTGTAATCAACCAAGAGTCGCCCGAGATCCGGGACTGGAGAGGAGAGGATCAGGAGGGTTGCTCTGTGGCATCAGGACTTGGACATGAATCCCATCTACGCGAACGGAAGGAACAACGCCGAGTTGTTACTTACATTTTTGCTCTACACTCACACAAAACTCAATTAATCAATATGCAAATGCAAGCACACATGTGTCGGAGTGCAAATATTATTAACAGTTTTTCGTCGTCTACCATTTTAAATAAATCAATCCATAAAGATCTATATATACACATATATATATATATCTCAACCGGAATATATGTACACATATGTATGTATATCTCAAATTTATTCAAATTAAAATCCAAATATAATTCACTAGCAGCATTTAAATGTCAAGCAAAATAATAGCAAATAAAACCAAATAAAATTTATGATTATTATTATTACATATACCAATACCAATATCGTTTCATATTCTCTCTATCGCTCTCTGCCCTTCATGACCACGTCCCTACTTGGAAGCACAATTCAAATCGTTAGGTTTCGGGATTGGGATTGGGATTGGAATGGGGTTTTGGGTGTCCGGAGGCCCCTTTCAGGGTGAGGGTTGCACGTTGCGTATGAGCAATATTACTTTTCAGGCAAAACAAACAATTGAACCACTCACCCGCTGGGCACAAAGTAAGTACTTGATGTGTTGCGGTAAGTAAAGCGAATAATTGAATGACCGAAACACTCGAGTCGTGCATTTGTTTGCCAATTAAGTTAAGATTATTTATTTTATTGCATTTTTATTGCCGATGTCCCTTGCTGTTTGCAATCTCAAAAATGTTTGACAAGGAAAAACAAAGTAATGGCTTAATATTTCATTTTGAAGTTTAGAGAATAAATCATAAAGGCTTTTTCGGGCAGCAGAATCTTGTATAGACTAGCAGCTTGCAATTGAATCCACTAACAATCGAACCATTTTGCAATCGAACTTTTATTTATTATCATAGTCCATTATATTATTAATTATATTGATCGATTCATAAACAGCGCCTTAATGTAGTCCTTAAGTATTCATTAAATTAATGTAAAAATTCTAGTACCATAAAATAAATTATTTAAAGTATATGAAAATATGTAGAATAATGAAAAAAAATAGTTTTTCTTTTAAGAGGTTGACACACGAACGGCCGTTTTAAGGACTTCTATTTAATCTTTTTTTTTTTAATTCCGTCCTGGTATTAAGTAAATTTTTCGAGATAATGAGTGCCATAGTACTACACTGAAAAAAGATGCTGTCATGGTTCAAGACGATCGAATAGGAATTTTTTGAGAAATCTTGGAAAAACATGGTTGCAAGAAAAACGCATTTAAAAGTTTAATTTCGAATTACATCTTGGAATCGTGCCCTGCTATTAATCCAAGATACAGGTACCATAGAAAACACCTCTGCTTCGATTAAATCAGTTAATGCTACATGGCTGGACATCAGGACTGGCGACATCGGATAAAAAACGTAAAATATTCTTAATTGTTTGAATGAAAGCTATAAGTTATAGTGATCTAACCTAGAAAGTTTGTATTCAGAATCTTCCTGTAACTACGAATTTGAAATTGGATAGGTTTAAAGTTGATACATCAAAAATAGAGGTATCTAATATAGTTTTACGTAAAAGAATTGTTCTTCAAAATAGAGATTCGATCCGAATATCCGAATACATATATATTGTAATATATATATAACAAGGGTTAAAGAAGCGTTTCATTCATTAATCAAAAATATTCTGTTTTTTTGAAACTCATTTATGGATCAACCCAATTCATTTTCCATCTCCATAATTTATGTAGTCGGCCGATGTGCTCGGTTCTTTCATGGAAATAAAGAAATAAAATTCCATCAGATACATCTGAAAATTCTTAGAGTTAAATATATATTTTCTTTGCTGTGTTGCAATTAAAATTAAAATAGAATAATAAATATATATTTTAAATATGTAATAAATAAACCAATAACCAATTTGTCTTTTATTATTATTCTTTTAATGAAAACAGCGCCATTAAAAATACTTTTGTAGGTTAACAATATGTTTATCCTAAAAGTAGTATCGTCCATAGTTTATATTACAAGAAAAAGAAACAGTGTTTATAATAGCCGAGTATACATGTCTTTCATTCTTTTGGTTTTAAAGAGAACTATCAAAAATCATATGGATTCTAAATTCAAAGGAGCTAAATGGTCTCGGTTGATCCTGGTGCTTGCAGTCACAACATTGGCAGCCCATGCGGTGCTTCTCCTCAAGAACATCGCATAGCTTCTCATTATCGCAGATCTTATATACAAAATGAGTTGAAACAAAAAAAGTCTTATTTTTCATTTTAGTGTTCAATCTAAAAAAATTAATAGAATAAACTACAATCCAAATTATTTAAAGAGAGAACACCAACAATTTCCATGAAAAAATAACTGCAGCTTTGAGTTTCAACAAATCACAAACTATTTACCTTACATTAAAAATTAAATTCATTATGGATTTTTTAAAAGCCGAATATATATTACTGTTTTACCATTTTATAAAAATATATGATAGGCTATGAGAAATCTATGGCATTGGTTTTACTTGTTAATGTTGTAAAATATGAAAACAGTACAAAACCTGAATTATTAATATATATGTATATATATAAAGTTTTAAATTACGATATTCGAAATAATCTTTTCCTTAATGAAATTTTTTTGTATGCCTTGTTTTCAGAATACTTAATTTTTAAAGCCCATTTTCCATTGTTAAGAAATATAGACAAATTTATTTTCCCTTAACCTTTCCGGGACAATTTTTTATATGTCAAAATATTATATTTAAAAATGCGCGCACTTCCAGATATGGTTCGAGTCAGCGCTGCTAAGCCAAGCTTCCTACCAAGTCAAGTTGTATGTCAAATGACAATTTCCCTTCGTCATGTAAAATTCGATCAAAGTTTCACACCTTTTCATCAAAGTTATCCACCTTGTCCGATAGTCTCAATGAGGCCTTTGGTCACATTGACAAACGGAAAATAGTGGGAATATTTTCGCAAGCCTGCCATGGTCACATTGGATAAAAGAAAAACAGAGAAAGACCGAAATTAGCGGGAAGTGCAGAAAAATCGCCAAAATTTTCACGCGCAACTATTAAGAACCAAAAACAGCGTAAGTAGGAAAAATGTGGAACCCAATTGCAACGCCAAACGTATTGCGCGATGCGCCAAAAATTTTTGCATAAATTTTGTGAAATTTTGAGCGCCTGTGTGAGTGTATGTGTGAGTGTTTGTCTGCGAGAGTGTGCGACCCGAGTGCAGCTATATGTGAGTGTGTGTGCTGGTGTTGAAAAAATCTATCTCTTCGCTACGCATTTCACCCCCCGTTTTTGCGTATTCATTTGATCTCTCTTCCTCTTCTTGTGTATCAGCGTAGCCGCCTGCGTTAGTGATTGTGTGTGTGTCTTCGGTCTTTGCTTTCGTTTTTTAATTCTTTGTTTATATTTACGTATAGTTTGTTTGGCGTCCCGCACAATTGTTGTTGCCCGACTTGGGATGCTCTTTCCGCCTAGATCTGCGCCGAAGTAAATGAGTGCCCGAGAGCTTTTCCCTTGCCGTCTGCCTCTGCACTGCCCCCACACACACAGCCGTTAATCACAGTGCCATAATTTTTTATGAACTGCAAGCAGACAATCCGTATATCCGTATCTTTTGGATTTCGTATTCTATATTTTAACATCGCGATAGGTTTTAAAAGGGCTCTCAAGTCAGGATAGCCTTTTTGATTGGATAAAGATTCAGTAATTAAAAAAAAAATTTGTGACCAGTTTGTTAAAATTTATAATACGTATTTTTCGGAAACATCTTTGCGGCTGAAATATTGTAGATTATTAAAATAATTTATCTGATACCTTTCGGTTTTTTTACCATCAAATTAAAAAATTCAATCGTTGGGCTTAATGGAATATTTTATTAAAACGCCAACGATTTGAAATGAAAATTGAAATCATGTGAATATATAGTAGGTTACAAAGAGTTAGACCCAACAAGACTAAAACTTACATGGATTTGCGTACTTCTGGATTACTTCCAATATTTTAGTTATTATATCTAAATTTTAAAGTCTCAGACTTTCTGAGAGATATTTAACATTAAAAAGTATAACTAATTTATTGATTTACACTATTACGAGTGACATAACTGATCAGATTGCCATGTGGTATTGATTTTCAGCAATTTCACAAGTTTTTAAAGCATCCGTTTCCTCTGCTATATTTCCGTCTTTATCTGTAATATTAGGATTCCATATCTGTTGTCCATATTGCACCTGTCCCAAGGTGATGTCTTGATTACTCTTGTTCATAATTTTGACGTAAATTACCGCATTTAGAACCGCGGGTAGCCGCGGCAGGCACTTGCTCGCATTATTTATGAGCCGCCTTCCCATACATGGGGGATCTTCATCCGCACTGCCTCTGGATTTCCCGCTCAATCGCTCACTCTCTCTGTATCTCTCGCCGCCTTCTGGGAAGTCTTCCCTCGAAATAGTTTTCCTCAGTTGAATTTTGGCGCCCGCGTGGATAAGTCGTTCAGCCGGAAGGAAAATCGTGCGTCTTTGGGCTTTGGAAAATGTGCCGTGCAAAGGCGTTCGTTTATTTTTAGCCAACGTGCCGATATTTCCACACTCCCAGTGCTCCAAATTGGGCCGACAATCGACAACTGCCAAATTAATTGCAGATGAAAGGCATCGTTTGCCCGTGTGGCTTCAGGGAAGAGTTCCAGAGACCTTCAGCATCCGTGGAATCGATTATATAACCCAGGAACGATTAACGATAATGCCCAGTAAATTTCAGAGGAAAAGCTCCCCAGCCACAGGAGGAGGTGGAGGTGTAGCAGTGGGAGTGGGAGGGGCGTCCTCCGTTTCCTCCACGCCCAGCAATCAGCCAAGGAAGCGGGTGAAACGATGCTGCCGGAACTTCGTCACCTTTATGTGCACACAGGTGGGCGTGGGCGCCCTCATTGTGTTCTACGCCATCTGCGGCGCCTTCGCATTTATGCACATAGAGCGGCAGTTCGTGGACGAGACCGCCGGCCATGTGATTGAGCTACGCCAAGACTGCTCTCAACAGCTATGGCGGATCACGGAGGAGCACAACGTCGTTGATCGCCTACGCTGGACCGAGGCGACAAATGCCGTACTGCAGGACTACCAGGTCAAGATAGCTGGCGTCATCAAGCACGGATATGTGGGCCGGAGTCCTGAGCAGATCTGGAGCTTCCCGGCCGCCTTGATGTTTTGCCTTTCGGTGATAACCATGATCGGTTACGGGAATATGGTGCCCCGAACGCCGTGGGGCAAGGGATTGACCGTGATCTATGCCACCTTTGGCATACCCTTGTACATTCTGTACTTTCTGAGCATGGGACGGGTGCTGGCGCGCTCCTTCAAGTTCCTCTACCGCTCCATGCACGACTGCACCCAGGAGCATCCAGGTCTGGATCGCCTGGATGCTCTAGAGGGTGGTGTTAACCTGCCCCGCAAGAAGGTTATTGTGCCCTCGACGGCCTGTCTGTGGGTTATTTTCTTCTACGTACTCACCGGCACCGTCATGTTCGCCAACTGGGAGAAATGGAGCTTCCTGAACAGCTTCTACTTTTGCATGACGTCGCTGTGCAAGATCGGTTTCGGTGACTTTGTCCCGGGAGCCTCGCTTACCACCGCAGCCGACGTCAACGCCGCCACGCACAAGTTGCAGGAGGACATAGGCGCTGATCCGGAAGAGTTGGCCCAGCTGCAGTCCGTGGCCGCCGATCAGCACTCGAAGCTGGCCATCAACTTTGTGTACATGCTGCTGGGCATGGGCCTGGTGGCTATGTGTCGCAACCTGATGCGCGAGGAGGTCCGGATGAAGATGCGCGAGATGCGTGAGGACGCCAAGCTGTGCATGGAGGACACGAGGCTGCGTTTTGTCGGTTGCTGCGGGAATCCCCGGGATGCCTACGAAAGCGATTACTATTAGGGTCACTACGAGGAGTAGGCGGATGTTAAGTTTGATGTTTTTGGATAAACAATCCGCTATTCACGTTAAGTTTTTTAACTTGACTATCAGGACCTTTTTGTTGGCTTTAGATTATGTATCTTATTTAGGAGAACTACGAATTTAGTAACGATAGGGCTTTATACAATCTGTTAGATATAAAATGTGTATGAGTGCAAAGTGTGTTAAATGTGTCTTACTGTGTGAACACATCCCCAACGGCATCAAATGTAATCCAATCCGATCCTGCAGCTCACCATTGATCAATTCCTGCAACTGCAAGAGCGGATCCGTAACTTCGAGGGAATGCTTGGCGGCGGCAGCGGGGAGCGTTTGTGCACGCCAAGCACTTCGGCCGGCCCCTTCCGCATCTTCTCTGTAGCCGGATTCCAAAACAGGGCCAATGACATCGTCTACTGCCCGCCAATTGTGCGCCAGCAGCAGTCGCAGCATGTGCCGGAGGACTCCACGGCCATTATCTACTTTGGCGGCGACGTTCAGGATTTTCCGGAGAGCATGGAGACGAATCGCGACAGCAGGGGCTACATGAAGTACAATCTCGAGAATTCGGCCATTCTGTTGCGCGAGGCTTTCCCCAGGTCCCACATCATCGTCATTCGGCCGGTTCGGTGAGTGTTTGATAAATTAATATATTATGTAATAATAATAATAATAATTTGCCACATTTTCACCATACAGCATGGAGTTCAAGACATTTAGCTGCTTCGATAATTTCGTGAGAGGAAACAATGCTGGAGTCCCAGATCACACTCCCATGAACCATGCCCTCCAGCATCTGGAAAAGTGAGTTTGAATACTGCCAGAAGCCATCACTTTACTACTTATGATTACACGTCCTTTCTCGTCCCTAGATTATTGCAGAATCTGTCGCAGCGCTTGATCTCCATACCCGAGAACGAGATCCTTGATCAGGCCGCACAGGCGGCGGCTGCAGCGGCGGCAGTGGCTGCTGCAGCTGCGGCCGCTGCCCTAACGCTATCTAATGCCACCGTCACCTCGGAGTCCAACTCGCAGTCGGCGCCCGCCTCCAACGACAGCAGTCAGGAAATGGATATAGACATACTGCAGGTGCAGGAAAATGTGACCGTGGATGCAGACGGGGCTGTCATATTCCCTATTGTTGGCAGCGAAGTGGCAGAGACAGTCAATAATGTCACTGGAAATAATGGAAACATTGGCGGCAGCAACGAGGCCAATACGAACAACCATCAGGAGGAGCAGGCGAACAATCAGATCCAGCAAACGCAACAGGCGGCTGCCATCAAGTTGACTTCTGCCACCAACAACGTCGAGCACTACAATAATGACTGTGCCACGAGGCAGGTTCCTGCAGTAAATGCAACTGCAGCGTCTGCGACGGCAACAACCACATCAACAGCAACAGCGGCGGCAACCAGCGACAGCAATCCACTTTGGTGGCGCGAGAATCTTAACCTGGACAAGTCCAAGCTGGTGCTGATTGGCTTCAGCAAGGGCTGCGTCGTGCTCAATCAAGTGAGTCGCGTTTGGTTCGTTAACTAGTTATGCCGGCGCTCCAATCCCGTTCAGAACTGAAGCATGAATCCATCAATCAGGGTCTGAAGGGGTTTTGGGAATCATTAGCTTGGTGACTATTAGCTAATCCTTCATTTTCCTTCGTTATTGCAGTTCATCTACGAGTTCCATTATTTAAAAACCCTCACGCCCGACGACAGCAGCATGTGCCGCTTGCTTTCCCGCATATCGGACATGTATTGGCTGGATGGAGGTCATGGAGGTCAGAAGAACACATGGATCACATCACGTAGTTTATTGGAGACGCTAACGCGCATGGGTAAGTGTAGAGAAATCATCGTTTCAAAACCTCATTGACCAACGGTTGGGACTCTTTAAGCAGGTATGAACATCCACGTCCACCTGACGCCCTATCAGGTGCAGGACGATCGACGGCCCTGGATCCGCAAGGAGGAGAAGCTGTTCACGGAGATGCTGAGGCGTCTGAATGCGCCGATCACCCGGCACCTGCACTATGACAACCAACCGGCCAACCTTATGACCCACTTTGAGGTGTTGCAGGCCTTTTGCCAGCACGTCCATGCCCTAAACCAGCAGCAACAGCAGCTTCAGCAACAACAACAACAGCAGGGAGTGGGGATAAGCGACCAGTCGGCAGTGGCTACCAACAACGGCGGGACCAACAACAGTCTACTAGAAAGCGGCGAGGAGGCAAAGTGACAGCTGCAACTGCATCCGCACCACCATCACAGGCGTCGTTTGCATGCAATGCGCAAGGGAACTGCCGCCCTGAAGCGCCAACAGGTGGCCCAGCTGCGTCAGCATCATCAACAGCTGCTTGCTGCCGCACCGGAGCTAGCATTAGCCTCCTCATCGCGCCTGGCCGCGGCCCTGATCTCGTCGGCGGTGGCCCTGAGCAGCGCCTCCTCATCCGCCGCCGGGAGCATTGTAAATAATCATCATCACAGCCATATGCAACAACAGCAGCAGGAGCAGCTGCCTCAGCCACCGCAGACACGCCATCATCAGCATCACCAGCACTCCCACAGGCATCACCACCACCACCACTCGCACCACCATTCGCATCACCACTCGCACCATCAGTGTCGCTCGAAACGCAAACTGCAGAAACTGTATTATACGCTTTGCCGTTAGATCTGTAACTTAACTTTATCGAATGTATACTTGTACGAGACAGTTTCTTAGAACCACCATTAGCAAGCACCTAACTTTTCCCAGTCAATTCCAAAGTGTCGTTTGTATGTCTATTTTTTGTGTATATGTATTTATTTATTCCCATTTTTTTTACTCTTACATCACGTCATTTTCGTAATTATTGGTCCTAAAAGTGAAGAAAAAATCTCATCAGTGCAATAATGTAGGTAGATACGTCTACAAGTATATATATATTTATACAAATATGTATGTGTATATGCTGATTTTAAAATCATCTCTATGTATACAAACACTCCAAGCTAATTTATTTGTAATCGAAAAACGATTTGTGATTTGCGCACATGAACTAAGAACACTTCGCAAGGCAAGCATCCTCCATTGACTCAAGCAATTATCGTTTTAAGTACCCCCAAGGAATTTATATGTACGTCGACGCAGTAATCTAACCAATCTTAGAACACCCCCCGACCCCACACAAAACCCCCCTCTGATTAAGTATTACTTAGCGTTAAGTGAGCTTTAAATTAAGTTGCAAACTGGCAAGGATCCCACGACAAAATGTACTTTACTTAGGACGACGATCCTCAGATTCGATTGCGCGAACTGAGGCCGAAGTAACAAATTCGCGAGAAGCCGAGAGATAAGCTCTCGTGTAGAAGGCGTTCGTGGTACACGTAGTTTTTTCTGATTGTGCTGGACAAGTCAAGGGAAAAGTACTCAATGTGGGAATTAAGTGAACTTTTGCCAAGTACGATCCAGATGCGATAAGTAATTGTAATGGCGCGCGTTCCTTATACCAAAGAGCTTATAATAACAAGATGCTTAACGACCATCATTTGAAATGTCAAATTCAACCGACAAAAAATTTTATAGCGTTATTAATTTTGTTATTATAGGGTCTTTGCTTATACACTATTTAATCGATATGGAAATCATCATTACCGCTTCCGCTTATCCAACAAACAGACAAACCGATCAAACACAAATCCAATTAAACTTATATAGTGCATAGAGAAACGAATAATAAATTACACAAAAATTTCGTACCTTTGTCGAATTTGCAGTTCAAAATTGCTTTACGAGAGTTTTGTCAATGTAAGTTGTACGGCTTAAAAGTTCACATACACTTTAGGCAAGAAATCTAATTAATAAATGGATACAGAGAATGATACAATGGAATGTGTTTTGTAGATGTAAATTAAACCATTATAAATGATAAAGAAAATCTGCTGCGAATTTGATACGAAACGGAAGAGAGTTCTAAGAAGAAAGTCAAGCAAATAAAATCTACTAAATAGAGAGTTCCCAATGTAAATTCTACTGATATTTGTGAGTCTGCTAAATAAAAAGCATATAATATGGATAAAAAGTTTTAAAATTAGTTATAAAACTATATAATGGTATTGTAAAATGTCTCGTTCCTAGTCTATTACGCAGTGGGATCTTTAATGCCGACCTTTCCACCGTTGAAAAAGTCTTAATCGTGCTAAATCTATCACTTGTCTGCTTCTCAAGAAAACAATTTTCCACCAATCTGAATCTCTCGCTTGCCACATGATTTGTGTTAAGGTCATCTCTTCTACAGATAAGATTCAATCTCTACACGAAGCAACGTCCGACTTTAATGCACACTTTTGTATGCGATTTAAATTGATATTAAATCCACAACTAATTCTGTGTATCACCATTCGAGTTAAGACCAATCCAGACTTCATCTCGATACGGTCGATCGAAAATCGAAAACAAGAGTGTGTGAACTAAAAGTCCAACTAGTCAATAGTATTCATCGGACTTATTTCTTTTTAATCCATCTACTTATTTTAAAAATAAATTACAATTCTATTGTACTCGTACAAAAAATATCGCTTGTGATGTGCCCGACAGCTACATCATTGAGATTGAGGTCCTTGGTGCGCACAGGTGGTGGGGAAGGTGGATGTGGAAGAGGATAGCTGTCGCTGGACTACGCACAGTTGTTGGGGCACTTGACCGCCGTCGTCCACTCGTCGCTGCCGTCACAGCAATCACACACGTGGTCATTTATCCGGCTGCTGGCCACGTAAACATCCAGGCCCCGGCCTGTGATGTGACGCTTCTGGTAGCGGCAGTAAAATCGCCCCGCGGAGCAGGCGTTCGTGCTAGGCTCATCGCTGCCGTCGCCCTCGCAATCGCAGTAGTTGTCGTTGAGATGATCAAAGAGGATCTCCTTCGTGCCATCTAGGCACCTGAACTTTCCCTCGAAGTTGGGCTTGTAGGCATCGTAGTCGAAGAGCCGGGTGCCCCTGAAAGCAGAGCAAGGTCGAGTGAGTAAAATCGTATTACTGGTAGCCAATTTCACGCTTACCTTATGATCTTGATTGGATCCTCGTTCCCGGCTCCAGCAGCCGTGCCACCGCCCACGGGTGCAGCTGGAGCCACCGGACCGCCTCCGCCGCCATCGAAATCGTCGACGTCGCGCTGTTTGCTGCCCAGCGACTGTCTCATCTGCTGGTGCTTCCGCTTGATCTGTTGCAGGTTCCATGGCGTAGGCACGCCCGGCAGCTGGTTCAGCGAGAAGGCCTAATTATTGTTTATTTTATTCGTTAGCGGCCGCACTTTAAACCCAAAGTATCCCCTCGCTTGGACTCACCTGATAGGCGATGAAGGATATGCCGACCAGGAAGATGAGCAGCAGGAACATCTTGGACTTCTGCTTGTAGAAAGGCTTGTAGTAAATGTTTTCTCGCTTCACCCATGTTTTTCGCATAATTGCCTTTTAGCTGTGGGAATGGTTCTGGTTCTGTATAAAAAATATGTTTTGTTTATTACACAGCATTGTTGTTGTCCAGAGTTGCCATCACCTCAAGAGTATGTTTAAGTGTGACCAGCTAAGTAAACATTTACTCATATTTCTGTGAAATTTAATCAGGTTCAAAAATTGAAAGTGCTAATAATATTAATAAATAAATTTAAACACTTTTAAAAACGGAGATTTGGATAAATTCTGGTTCTGGTTACGTTAAAAAAGATGTGTGTGTTTAAGTGGGACCAGCTTAATAATCATTTTATTTTATTTTTCTGTGAACTTTGATCAGGTTCAAAACTTTAAATATTTATAATTACATTTAAACGCATTCAAAAACGAGGACTTTGATCAATTTGAATATTGAAATCCAGATTATAGTAAGGAAGTGAATGTAAATCGTTACAGGCCCCTTTATATAAATATAAATCTTCAACCTTACAGCTAAATCTGGTTAATTTTCATTCTCTCTTATACAGACAATATGTTCAATTCTTTTTAGAAAATACATTTCCCGTTTTACGTTACCTACAAACTTATAAATATAACTTTTAGGTCAAATTGCAAACATATTTTCTTTCATTCCATTGACTTTTATTTAAGCTAACACCAAAAAGATAAGCTTTTTGCTCACAAAAGATACCCAGGTCATCTTGCAGAGGTTTCTTTTTCATTCCATAGACTTTTATTTGAGCTTACAGCACGTAAAGTGAAAGTAATATGAGGCGCGAAAGGAAAATAAATAAGTGTAGATGGGAATGATAGAGTGGCAGGGGTTGGAAAATTAGGTGGCCTTCAGGGAAGACTCATGCTTGTACACTTCGATCACGCTCTCAATAATCTCCCACTGGTGCTCTCGGGTAAAGTCCTTGACCAGGGGCTTGTACCACATGGCTGACTCATCGGACTCATCGGTGAGTGGCACCTGGACGCCGTAGGTCTGCAGGGCCAGCGATAGACAGCCGATGGCCACATGGGTTGGCTTGTACTTGAGGATGTTGGCGCTTTGGTGGAAGTCTTGCAGGTAGGAGGCTGCAGCCTTGGCAATGGGCACCGAGTTCCACACCTCGGCGCCCACCCAGTCTTGTAGGGTCTTCATATAGTAGAGTAAGTACTGCAATATAGAGATTTGAAGGTGGTGAGTGATTTTCTAGGACATGTAGCAACTGCTACCTAAAGTTCTTACCTTATGTGCCAGGTCGATGTTGAGATCGAAGCCCAGGGTGCGTGTGATGAGCAGCTCCGCCTGCACGATGGCATCGCGCATGGACCAGTACTCGTCGTTGAGATCCAGCGGATCATTGCCCCGGTTGAGGGTGCAATATGCCACGTTGATCACATCGCGTATCTTCACACTGTCGTCGTCCTTGATTTTGCCAGCCAAGTACAGCGAGGAGGCGGCAATTAGCTGTTTTGTTTGAGGATTATGTCTGTGAGATGCGTTACACTTTTAAAGGAACCCAATACGCACGAACTCATCGTAGTCGCTGGACTTCACCTCCCGGAAGAAGCGGTGGTACACAATGGCCGCACAGGCAGCCGTCAGGGGTTTCATCTTCAGCTTGGCAGCGCACTCAAAAATGTACAGGGGCACCAGTCCGGATTTGTTCAGCTTCCTGGTGGAATTTAAGCACGTAAAATTAGATCAACCAGTCGTCGTCATCTCCACCTACCTATAGTCAATGGGCTTTACGCCCTGCGACTTGTTCGAATCCACGTGCTGCTGCAACGACATGACATCTAAGACGTTCTTCATTCTCACAGGCAAATGCCGAATCGGGCGTATTTATTGAAATTGGGGGTTGGGGACAGCAGCAGTACCAATTTCGATTGCGAGTTCGTTGGCCCACACAGCAGACTGGATAAAGCAAGACTGCAGGTCAGCTGGGAGCTGCGAGCCTATATGCGGAAAGGAGACACGCCGAAAAATCGAGAGGCGGTAAACCGGTTTGGACTGCAGCGGCGGTGCAATTGTAAGACGCGGTGCACACGGAATGGGAAAACTAACGGGGCGACCGGCGAGACGCCGACAGCTGATCCGATTTTACTTAAAATGGTGGCCAAATTAGTTCAAAATCACCCATTTTCCCAGTTTAAAAGTAGTTGACAAACCGGCTCACAGCTGTTTGACTTTGGAAGTGTTGGAAAACTGTAAGCTTCTAGTTTAAAAGCTTAAACCAGAGAAAGTAACTTAATCAACATTAACTTAAAAAAAATTGCAATATTCATTTAAATTCATAAACATGCTATGAATATTTTTGTCTAATAAAAATTTAAATCTTTTGATATATATTAAGAAACCTTCAGAGTTTTTTCCCCAGTCATGACCATTAAATGTACCCCTTATTATTATAATCTTTTCTCTCTTATTTCTCTCAGTGCAGTAATTGCCGATAACTGTGTATCGATAATTACCGATTACACAATACACATCCCTATCGCCGCCAGCTGTTCCACTCTGTTGCCCCCGCTCGCCCCTCTCGAATACATTTATTATCATTGCGAAAACCAAGTGCAGGCAGCAGCAAAAACAGCAAATCCATCGCAACCAGGCGAAAATGGATCAATAACGCGCCAGCCAGGGCTAACTCGCTAACCCCGTGACCGCTAATTGGATTCCATTGTGCGCCCAGTGACAGGAAACGGAAATCTACAACGGCCAGCAGCAAATCGCTTGCGAGATACACAAAGAAGCACAAACAAACCGAAAATGAAGGCGACCAAGACGCGGGCTGTCCGCCTCACAAGCTTGACGGAGGACGTGACCAGTGTTCCGGAGGATGCTCCCTTCCGGGCACGCCTCCACTTCCTGTTCGCCCAGATCGAACGGGAATTCGAACAACTTTACCTGGAGAATCAGAGCTGTGAGTGTTATGGGACTCTAAGTGCTCCCACTAAATCTGTGTAATTTATAAAGAATCCGCTTAATAAAAAGTTTATCACATTTTTGATTAATTCCAGTGCAGGATAAACTGGACATTGCCACCGCCACCAAGGAATCCGTGGTCCAGCAGGAGCAAAGATGTGCCGCAGGAGGAGTGCTGAGCGCTCCATCTTCCTCCTCCGCTTTGCCCACTCCGGCCACCCAAACAGATGAAGTGGGCGCCAGCTTTCTGGCCGCCGCTTCCAGCACACACAAGAGCTTGAAGGCTAAACTAAGCAGCGCCACCGGCGGCAGCAAGGCGAAGGCCAGCAACAAAATCAAGGCCCAGACTAGCCGCATAGTGTCCAGCTTCAAGGCTCCCACAGTGGTCAGCACTGTGGTGAGAGAGTTTGGTGGACATAAGGATGGCATTTGGCAGGTGGCCGCAAAGGCAGGACAGCCTATTATAGGCACCGCATCCGCCGATCACACAGCCTGCATCTGGGGTGTCGAGAGTGCACGATGTTTGCTGCAGTACCAAGGGCATGCCGGGTCTGTCAACTCCATAAAGTTTCATAAGCAAAGGGATCTCGTGCTCACAGGCAGCGGTGACGGAACAGCCCACATTTGGCAGGCAGCCGTTAACTGGGAGGTGTCCAAGTAAGTGTCCGCATCGTGACGTAGCCCATGAGTTACAATTTTTTGCCTTTGCCCAACAGGAAAGGTCATTCATCGGAAGAGGAGCTGGACGACAGCGATGAGCAGGTAGAGGACCGTGATCGTGTGGACACCTTGCGCACACCACTCTGTGAGTTTACAGGCCCCGGTGGCCACCTTTCCGTTGTGGTGGCCGCCGACTGGCTCTCCTCGATGGACCAGATCATCACCGGCAGCTGGGACAGGACCGCCATATTGTGGGACGTTGAAACAGGCCAGCCACTGCAGCCATTGACGGGACACGACCACGAGCTGACACACGTTTCGGCGCATCCCACACAGCGCTTGGTAGTGACCGCCTCCAGGGACACCACGTTCCGGCTGTGGGACTTCCGGGAGGCCATTCCCGCGGTGTCCGTGTTTCAGGGCCACACGGAAACGGTTACCTCCAGTGTGTTTGCGCGTGATGACAAAGTGGTGTCTGGATCGGATGACCGCACCATCAAGGTGTGGGAGCTGCGCAATATGCGCTCGGCTTTGGCCACGATCCGAACGGATTCCTCGGTTAACCGCCTGGCCGTTTCCAGCGGTGGGATCATCGCAATACCACATGACAATCGTCAGATTCGACTTTTCGATTTGAATGGACAAAGGGTGGCCAGATTGCCCCGCACCAGTCGACAGGGTCATCGGCGGATGGTGTCCTCGGTGGCCTGGGCGGAGGAGCCGCTGCTCGACTGCGACCTCTTCTCTTGTGGCTTCGATCGCCGCGTCTTTGGCTGGTCCATCGTCCTACCGAAGGACAATTGAAGGCGGTTAAAAGGGGGAGCTGCTCCTAAAGAAGGATAGGCCGGATGAGCAGGCAGCCCCCTCGGAACGCAAAACATCTCTCGAACAGAGCATCCGCTAGTGATGCTCGTACTTATGTGTGTAGCCGTTAAAATTTAGATCAAGTATTATGCAGACATTGTTCAAGATGTTCTAGATGTCGATCACTGAGTGTAATTACTGTTGCTTTTTGCCAAATAGTCGCGGCACATCATCAAGTGTTGCTATGTACTACATATTATCATTGTTATAACGTATATGCGTGGGGATTGGGCTGGACTTCCGAAGTCCAATTCGTATTTTATCTGTGTTTTACTACCATACAAAACATATAATTATTATAGGTGTCTAAGGCATTGACGTTATTAGCGAACATGAATAAACATAATCAAGCACTTATAGATGCATTAACTACAAAATATACATGGATTATCTTTTATTTTTCAAATTAATTGGATGTATGCGGAAGTTATAATTGGCTGAACCATAAAAGCTTTGTTATTTGCAGCTTATAAATGCTATTTTTTAAATAACAATAATCCACTCTAATCGCGTATTACCTCTTTTATTTCCATTTCATACACATTCAATATACTTTTGATATAACTTAAAGTTAAAGTTGGCTAAGGCGTAGGTAGACATAACAATTTTAAACGTAAAAATAGTCCATCGATAATGCGTGGCTATAACTTTGGAATACAGACGCTGCCCCTCACAGGTGGGCAAACTTGAGCACCAGGAGACCGATTAGGATGCCCACCTCCAATATGATGATGAGTATCAGAATGATCTTGTTGTAGAGCACCTCCCTGCTCAATTTTCGAATGATGGCACGGGACTTGGACAGATCCTGATCGGCGTCCTCCAGACGCCGAGTCGTGCGCAGAAGTGACTCCCTCTGCTCGCCCAATTCGCCCAGCACCTGTTGGGATGTTAACATATCTACATAAGCTGGTGAATACCCTATTAATATGTACTTACCTCCACTCCCATGTTCTCCGTTTCGATGGCAATCTGGTTGGATCTCTGGATGCTCTCAGTCGTGCGTTGCAGCACATCGTTCATGCTAGCCGACAGCTGCGCTTGGCGGCTATCGTAGTCGCCGCCGCTGGGCAGTTGGTGGTAGCCGGCGTTGGACATGATTTTGGGTGAGATTTTAAAAGAAATTAAATGCGATATTGGTCAGGTTTCGAAAAACAAAATAAAAACAAAGGCAGGGTGTGACCGTTATGGCACATCAAAAAAATACCCAAAACGCCATTTAGAGAGGGACTAACGCATTTTTAATGACAATTATCGATGATTTTAACACATCACTAAATCGAACCGTTATTGTTCTTGGTTTAAAATCGGTTTCAATTTTCTATTATTATTTTTAGATTTAATGGATAAATATATGTTTATTCAATGTTCTAGCACAGAACAAGCTTTTTTTTCGTTTTGATCACAATACGCCCTCTGATAGGATTTTTTGTCATTGAGAAAAAAAACACCTATTTAACAATACAACTTTTTAAGTCTCAAAAACAAAGTTTTAACAACTTTATGGTCTTCTTGGAAATATTATTAATTGATTTTTAAGGTTTGAACACTTCCGAGAAACAATTGGGCTGAACAGGAGACAGCCGTTAACTCAAAAGTCAAGAGGCTTGCCCATAAATAGAAAGGGTGGTATAAATTTATCAACTACCATTTTTACCCCTACCGCTTTGCACCCGTGCACCCCCCTGACAGTTGCTAGGCCGACAAGAGGAGCGATTTATAAAGGCTGACAAAACCAAAACAAACAGCTATCAATATCAGGTTGTCTTATCTGGAACAGGGAATTACTCGGCTGAAGCGTTATTAATTTAAATTGATAGCTAGTGGCTACGCAATGCGGACCGTACATATGTAGCACTCGAAGAGTTTTGACTTTAGTGCGGGTATTTGTCGATTTTTGATTCCTGATAACGACCTCTGTTGTGCTGCCTCCCTGATCATACATGGCCGACATGGCAAGCCCGCCCGATCCAAAGATATAGCAACTATGTGTGTGTTTTATACAGAGGGAGAGAGTCGATTGGCGAGCAAGTTCTCGAGTCGCCACCAAATTTAAACGCAGTCGATCGCTGGCGGTGAGCAGACGTGCGCTCCGCTTGAGATACAGATACTCAGGCACTCAGTCAGATACTCTCGGTCGGCAACAAACAAGTTCTAAATTTATCGCTCGTACTCGCGGGGAATCGAATCTGTGCTGTCTTTGACATTCTAAAGCGTTTTCGGAGCTGCGAAGGTAAGCGAATCCCGGGCGAAGACCCCGCAAGACTCGATTAAACCAGTGGGTTCAAGGTGATCCGTCTCTCGCTCTCTTGAGCTGGACCAAAAAAGTGTGTCATAGTTTTCAGACATCAAAAGATGCAAAAGCCTCTCGGAGAGCACGTGCTCCAAGCAGCAAAGCCTGACATTTGGCACGTGACGATGCCCAGTGATAGCTAGTTAGTTAGTTAGTTATTCTGCGGGGAGGGGGGTCACCTCGCCTGTCATGGGACCCATTGTGCAAACGGCGCTCCCACCTGTCCGAAGTCACAGGTAAAGTCAGAGCGCGCTAGCTCCGTCTCTGTCTGGAGCCCGCGAGTATCTCTGAGATACGTCGTGGTCGTCGTCGTGCGTGTCATACTGCGGCAGTGTGAGTGTTGGTCGAGCACACAGATACTGCGCCAGCATTTGTATGTATGAATATCTGTGAGTCGCGCTCTCCTACAGAGTCGCGAGTTTTCGAGTTTTATGCAATCAAATAATACGGGTATCATGTGATCTCCGGGGCTTGTGGTCGGCCTAGAAAAATCTTCTGCCAGAACGGAGGAGAAACGAAACCGAGAACCAAAAGCTGAGCTCGATTGAGTACTTCAATAAAGCTTCGAGTAATTGCTCACAATAAATTCCAGTCGATTATGATTTATGGATCACTCTATAAATTCCCCGTCGTCGTCGTCGCACTTCCCATCGATCAATCAATAGCTGATTAGCCCATCAGCAGCACTAGCAGCAGACCCCGTTTATGAATGGAAAATCTGAACGTTCGAGAAATCAGGAAATCCCAGATCTCAAGTACGAGTGCAAATAAGCCTTATAAAGCCCCGCACTCGAGTCCCCGATCTCCAGTTGCGCAACTCCCCAGCCAAAAGCTTATCGGCATTATGGCGGAACTTGCATTGCAATCAAAATATTGCAATTTTCAATGAGCTTTGGTTTTAAAGCATTTGTTGAATCACACTTGATGTTTTAAAAAAAAATTAAATATGATTGTTGTGTAACTTTATGTTCATTAACTTGACATTAGAAGCTATACATAAAACGGTTAAAAGCCATTTGTTTAACATCAGTGAGTTTATGGTTCGCGCTTCTGTTTTACAACTCCCATTTATTTTTAGTTCCCTACCACTAATTACCTTTTAGATAAGTCTGTGCCGTATGGGCACAATTGGGATTTTTGACTTTGCTCCCACAGCAGTAGTTTAGGGAAATCAATTGAATTGACAATTGACGTTAATAAATGTGAGTGAAGGCCTGGGTGTCTCTTCTCCTGATCGCCTCTATCGTCTCTGGATTCACATAGGAATTATATATATGTACATACATACATATATACATATACATAAATACATACATAAGGCAAGGTCTTAATTACCCGCAGAGGAAAAAATGGAATTGTCATAAAAACGAACGCTCTCAATAAAAAGTAGAAGTTATATTCGCATTTGAATTAACAACAAATAGCAGCAAGAGAGTCCCGTGGATGGGAGAGCCGGAGAGAAGAAAGATAGAGAGAAACAAACAAAACAGAGCGAAAAGTGAACGAAACTTCGAAGCGTAGCGATATTAGCTTACATGGGCGTGCGCCCGCTCCCAAAAAGGGGGTTGTCAATGTCACCGCTCTCCGCCTAGTTTTTTTTCCCTCTCTGTGCTCCTCTCCGACGATTAAATGTGATTAAGGCTCACCCACAACTCGCGTGTGTTAGACAGGAGCAACAACAACAGCTGCATTTTAACAACAGTGGAGCTTCAGTAATATGAAATTATTGTCGACTTTGGAAACATTAATATACAGCTTTTAAAACTATAGTTTTCATGAATTGAATCTCAGTACTGTCACTGTTGAAAAACTTTTTTGTTTTTTAAAATCTAGTGTTAAAGTATGAATTGAATTTCCTTTCATAAAAACCACGGCCTACTTATTGGCGCCATTTTTTTTTTGGGTAAAGTATTTGAGAATAAAATCAAGCTTCCAATTCAATTAATTTTCATAGGAAAGTTAGTAAGATTAAATATGATTATCTTTAAATTAAATTTATTAGTTATTATATACGTCTAACTGTATTTGGAGGAGGTTCGCACCCACACATACAAGGCACGCAAGGCTAGAGTCCACTCACGAAAATGACCAGCAAAGAGGAGCGAACAGAGAGAGGAAGGAAAGAGGCGAGAAGCGGATAGCAAACAGCAATGGCTACGACGTCGCTTAGCGCCTAGTTGTTGTTTTGAAGTTGAACTGGTTTACAGTTAGCGCAGCTGTTTCGCCGCCTCTGTGTTTTTAACGTTTTCAGTGTTTTTTTGGTGTTCGGGCTGTGCGTGAGCGATATTGGGCAATTGGGAATTCGAAATTCCAGTTTTCAGTGAATTAAATTTATTAAAACGAAAGCAGCACTTGAGCAGGCGAGTTCAATTGAAATAAATACCTGTTTTCCAATCATCGTGTTACAAAAAATTCAATTCAAGAGAAACCAATAAATATTTAGAAATACAGTGCTTTGTTTGTCCTCGTCTGGATATTGTGTTTATAAGCAACGATTGTATATAGAAGTACATACAGACATACATACGCATATATGTATGTACATATATATGTACATATATGTTTATATAAAAGCCTGATATCGTATTGCTACGTACTAACAGGGTTCGAGTCCGAGCTGTGGTGATTTCCGCCTTGAAGCGATAAAACCTTCTAAGAAAGCAACCCCGCCCTTTTGATTAAATTTTAATCAATTCAATTATAAATAACTGTACAATAAGAATTTCCTTAACGAAAATCCACTCAAGCCCCCCTTTTGAACATTAGAGTGGAGTGGGTACTCAAATGTATGAGTATTAGTCCATATTTTGTTTAAAGTGAATTAAAGCTCTTAAAGTTATTATTTTTTTTATAAAACACCTAAGATCAGTAGCGGCTGATTACAAACTTTTCATTCTTTGAAAACCATAAATCCATACATTTATTAAGTAAAATATGTAAAAGTTAGGCCAAAACTTAATGATATTGCAAAAAACAACAAAAAGTTGTAGTATATGGAAAATAAGCCTTAAAGAATACAGAAATATTCCCATCGTAATGAATTTGAGAGTGCAAAAGGTGTAAGTTCGTTAATGACACTGAAAAACAGTTTAAAATGCACAAAATGGCATTGTAAAAATTAACAAGTAGCCGCCGTAATATTGGAACCCACTCTATATGGATCTCCCTCCTACGTCCCTGTTTCGGCACACGCCCAATACTAGGCTAATGAAGCAATAAAAACTACAAACAATTGAACTGACAAACATTCTAAAACAATCTTTAATGACCCGACAATTGGACTCGTATTCGTAATTAATAATAAGAGCAATTAAGGCTGCGAATTTCATGACTCTGCTATTTTTAGCGAACTGGCGACAACCGGCCAAAGGCCCAGAAAAAACCAACAAAGTGCCAGCCACCGCCACATTCTTACATATTTGTATAAGTTGGCCTGATAAAAGTGCCAAAGTAAGCGAAAAAGCTGAAACCAGCAGAAGATATGAGCAACAGGCTTTGTTTGAGGAGCATCAAGTGGATCCCATTTCCCATTCCTCCCGGGAACTCGATAGCACAAGTCAAGGGGGAACTCCAATCCGACTTTGGCTACTGCAGTAGAGATGTTAGTGGTCATGTCATGTGATTGATGGATCTTTGAGAGCACTGATGGTTGGATGGGGTTTTCGTGAATATCCATGACGTCCCCTGTCTCTAGCAGCTGGCCAATTGTCTGGGCCATGTTGTTATTATTTTAATGCTGTTTTACAAATGACTCGAACGCCCCTACACAGTGAGATAATTATCAGTTTTGTAAAATTGATAACTAATCTATTATGATATATAATGAGATTTTAATTAGAATACATAGAAAGTACTTGAATTCTCATATCTCAAATGTGGAAATTCTGACTCACAATAGACATTCTTTAATTGTAGATAAAATATCTTTGGAAAACGTAATTTAAGTCTGAGACTCGGAAACTATTCCCAAGCAAGTCATTCTTAATAGTTGGTTTTATTTTTATCAAAGTTTCATTATATGCTAAGCGTTTGAGATCCTGTGATCTCTGCTAATTATGAAAAATTAATAATAGAAATGAGTTTTTTAGACTATAGAATAGACTCTTTCTTTAATTAAAGAAATGTTTATTAAACTGCAGGAGACTTCGATTGAACTTTAGAATAAAATAATACCTGTTCATACCACTCATTTAGACTGAAAATAGAAAGTATATTTTCTGTTCAGTGCACACAACGTTTGCATAAATATGTGTCCTGCATATAACACATCATACGTTTTATATCTACCGCAAAAGCTAATTCTTCTCTCCTGTCGGGGAATGGGAATATGGGAATGGGCATTTGGACGGGATTCAGATACAGTGTGGGGAGGAGAACCCGGGACCATGTGTAGTCCGTGGGACCATTAAAGTTCGATAATGTGCGAGGCTGACGTCGCCGTGTCGTTGACTGTTTGGCTGATGATGTCACTGCAAACCTTGATGTCGTCTGTGTGTACACTGCGAACTGGCGAAATGCTCTCGAGTGCAGACACTGCCCTGCCCAGGACCTCGCCCACCTTAACTCCGACCCGCCCTCAGATGCGTCAGTGCGGAGGCGACCCAATTAAGCCAAACATTACTTGCATTATCTGAGTTCCACCGATTTTTTTTGGGAGAAGTCAGCTCTGTTTGCACATGGCGGGCCAGGTCTGACTGACAGTTCCTGATAAACTGACAATTATCAGTTAATTTGCCATAATCATAATTTATGTATGTAAAAAGCCCCCATATGTTTTGTGAGTTTTGTGGGGCTAAGTTTTCTTGAGGAAGTGTCAGTGCATTTTGGGTCGACGCAGTGATAAGAGTTGTGTTAGTACTTAAGGTTGTAAACTATATTGCAGCAGTATCGAGATAGGTCTGGTAAATAAGTTAAGTTTGCACAGTTGAATAAAGCCATATGTACTTCAGAAAGTGACATTTTGGGAACGGAAAGCTACATTCTTTCTCAACTAGATAATACAGGTAACAGTAATAGGGAAAAAAGAAAACTTAAGATATATTTAAAAATGATTTCCCAAAATAATGTCTTCATCAACTTAAAATAACTCATGCCATCTGGCCTGACAGGAAGGAAATCTATCAACAATGAATTTGACTTTGTGTTGAAACTAATCTTTATGGCTGTGTTTATATTTGGATCATAAATCGGTAGATTCCACGAATTGGAACTGTATTTATATGCACACATCATAATACAATTTTATGTGTGATCGCATTTTGTATCGGTTTAAAAGTACTTCCGTTGCTTAAGGTCTAAATAATTAGGCTTATTAGTTCTTCAATTCTTAAGATAGCTTTCTTAGCCTTCTCTTGAATCTTTTATTGTTTAAAAAGTTTGAAAATTCAGTTATGTTCAGTTTTCGATTCCTTCACCCTTGAAACCCACACAAAAGCAGCTCTACCAGTCTAAAATATTTGTTTTCTGAACAATTCACTTGGAGTTACGTGATTTCGCTGTTAAATTCATTTAGAACGTGACTGGGTGTTGTGATTAAGAAGTCGAAACTTGTTTGGGATTTGTATATGGACTCTCCTGATTCAATTCTCTGGTTGTGATGATAGCCCCGCCGGGCCCGAGCACCATATGGAGCTGAAAATAGAGTGATTGCTTTTCCACACCAAAGAAAAACAAATAAAAGACAAATAAATAAATAGAATCATTTGCAGAGCAACCTAGCGAAATTTTGTACATAAATATGTCGGGTTAAATAGGGGGCGAAGATGCACTGAGACAAAATTGCTTTCAAGGTACAAATAAAATCTCAAAAAAGAGTTTTGTAATTTTATAATTTATTTAAGGATTTCAAAATGTGTTTTATTAAAAGCTGATAAAGGAAAGCAAGGCATAATCTTGAAGAAGATGGAATATCTTCTAAGACAAGATATCTTTTTGTTTGTTTAACAATAATTTTAATAAAGTAGGTTTTTTAGTTCTGTATTATTTTTTGGCCAAGTGAAACTATTGTTTATAGCATATTCCCTCTCTTGACTAGACGCCAAAGCCAAACGATGGCGAAAAACAAATCGTGGTCGCTATTCTTTATTTTAATTGCAAGTCTGCGGAATGCTAAAACAAATCCCCTTGCCACCTCTTTCGTCCACAGGGAACGTAAACAGTCGCCAAGATGGGGGACATGTTCCGAAGTGAGGAAATGGCACTCTGCCAGATGTTCATTCAGCCAGAGGCCGCGTACACCTCCGTATCGGAGCTGGGCGAAACCGGCTGTGTGCAGTTCCGCGACGTAAGTACGGATTGTAGTTGCCCATTGGCACCGCCAGTAACCGAAGATTCTCCTTCCAGCTAAACGTGAATGTGAACGCCTTCCAGCGGAAGTTCGTCACCGAGGTGCGTCGCTGCGATGAACTGGAGCGCAAGATCCGCTACATCGAGACGGAGATCAAGAAGGACGGCATCGTGCTGCCGGACATCCAGGATGACATTCCGCGGGCACCGAATCCACGCGAGATCATTGATCTGGAGGCCCACCTGGAGAAGACCGAGTCGGAGATGATCGAGCTGGCCCAGAACGAGGTGAACATGAAGTCCAACTACCTGGAGCTCACCGAGCTGCGCAAGGTACTGGAGAACACGCAGGGCTTCTTCTCGGACCAGGAGGTGCTCAACCTGGACTCGACCAACCGGGCTGGTGGCGTGGACGAGGCCACCGCCCAGCATCGTGGACGCCTTGGCTTTGTGGCCGGTGTGATCAACCGCGAGCGCGTGTTCGCCTTCGAAAGGATGTTGTGGCGCATCTCGCGTGGCAATGTGTTCCTCAAGCGTTCCGACCTGGACGAGCCGCTGAATGATCCTGCCACGGGTCATCCCATCTACAAGACCGTCTTCGTGGCCTTCTTCCAGGGCGAGCAGCTGAAGAACCGCATCAAGAAGGTGTGCACTGGTTTCCACGCCTCGCTTTACCCTTGTCCCAGCTCGCACAACGAGCGCGAGGAGATGGTGCGCAACGTGCGCACTCGCCTGGAGGACCTAAAGCTCGTCCTCAGCCAGACGGAGGATCATCGCAGCCGGGTCCTGGCCACCGTGTCCAAGAACCTGCCCTCGTGGTCGATCATGGTCAAGAAGATGAAGGCCATCTACCACACGCTCAATCTGTTCAACATGGACGTGACCAAGAAGTGCCTGATCGGAGAGTGCTGGGTGCCCACCAAGGACCTGCCCATTGTCCAGAAGGCTCTCTCTGACGGATCTGCTGCCGTGGGCAGCACCATTCCCTCGTTCCTCAATGTGATCGATACCAACGAACAGCCGCCGACCTTTAACAGGACCAATAAGTTCACTCGCGGATTCCAGAACTTGATCGATGCCTACGGTGTGGCCTCCTACAGGGAGTGCAACCCCGCTCTGTACACCTGCATCACCTTCCCCTTCCTGTTCGCCGTGATGTTTGGCGATCTGGGCCACGGCCTCATTCTGGTTCTCTTTGGCGCCTGGATGGTTCTCTCCGAGAGGAAGCTGGCCCGCATCCGTAACGGTGGCGAGATCTGGAACATCTTCTTTGGCGGTCGCTACATCATCCTGTTGATGGGTCTGTTTGCCTGCTACACTGGATTGGTTTACAACGACATCTTCTCCAAGTCGATGAACCTGTTTGGATCGCGCTGGAGCAACAACTACAACACCTCCACAGTCCTGAGCAATCCCAGCCTGCAGATGCCCCCCAATAGCTCCGCCAACGGCGTCTATGCCTTCGGCATGGATCCCGTCTGGCAGCTGGCCGACAACAAGATCATCTTCCTGAACAGCTTCAAAATGAAGCTCTCGATCATCTTTGGTGTGCTGCACATGGTGTTCGGCGTGTGCATGTCCGTGGTTAACTTCACCCACTTCAAGCGTTACGCTTCCATCTTCCTGGAGTTTGTGCCCCAGATCCTCTTCCTGCTGCTGCTCTTCGGCTACATGGTGTTCATGATGTGAGTAGGCTTGAAAGTGTCCTCAAAATGACTGCTTCTAATTCTTGATTCTCGTTTAAAGGTTCTTCAAGTGGGTTAGCTACAACGCCAAGACAGACATCCAGGCCGAGACACCCGGCTGTGCTCCGTCCGTCCTGATTATGTTCATCAACATGATGCTGTTTAAGAACACACCACCGTTCAAGGGATGTAACGAGTTCATGTTTGAATCGCAGCCGGATCTGCAGAAGGCCTTCGTGCTCATCGGTCTGTGCTGCATTCCCTGGATGCTGCTCGGCAAGCCACTGTACATCAAGTTCACCCGCAAGAACAATGCTCATGTAGGTTTTCCTCAACACCGAAATCTGTTCCTCTTAAGCATAAAATTAACTTGTTATTTCTTTCGCCCGGACAGGCCAAGCAGAATGGTCAGCTAACCGGCAACATGGAGCTGGCCGAAGGCGAGACCCCTCTGCCCACAGGCTTCTCTGGAAACGAGGAGAACGCAGGAGGCGCCCACGGTCACGACGATGAGCCAATGAGCGAGATCTACATTCACCAGGCCATCCACACCATCGAATATGTGCTCAGTACCATTTCGCACACGGCCTCATATCTCCGTCTCTGGGCTCTGTCCCTGGCCCATGCCCGTAAGTGCTCTTGTGGTTCTGTTTGATGGTTTCTCTACTAATCCCTTGTGCGTTGCAGAGCTCTCCGAGGTGCTGTGGAACATGGTGTTGTCTCTGGGTCTGAAGATGTCCGGAGTAGGCGGCGCCATCGGCCTCTTCCTCATCTTTGGCGCCTGGTGCTTGTTCACTTTGGCCATCCTCGTTCTGATGGAGGGTCTGTCCGCCTTCCTGCACACCCTGCGTCTGCACTGGGTGGAGTTCATGAGCAAGTTCTACGAGGGTCTGGGCTACGCCTTCCAGCCCTTCAGCTTCAAGGCCATCCTGGATGGCGAGGAGGAGGAGTAGAGAGCTCAAGCCACGAAAATATGTATACAATTATCCAGCGAGCTTTGTTTTCCCAACAGCCCACAGATATGATTTGAATTGTTTGTTAAATGTTTTTGTTTTGTTTTTTTCTGTTCTCGGATATCGTCAGTATTGTGGTGCTCTTCCCACATTTTTGTATCCTCCCCGTTTTTGTATTCCACCTGTTGTCCAAAAGTATTTCACCTTCTAGCCCGGAGTTGTGCCTAGTATTCTCAAAAGAAAAACTGTTTCAAAAGCAATAATTTGATATTCATTGTTATAAATAATTAACTTATGCAAAATAAATTAATTGTAATAAATAAACATACAGCAAAGAAGAGAACAGCAAAATGTGGATTTATTTGTGGATGATTGTGGTTAAACGTTAACAGCTCTAACAAATTCTTTAGTTACAAAATAACAATTACAGCAATGATTTTTCTTTTCTGTCTTGTTGGTAATATGTGAAACGGCAAAGATCGGACAGAAAATTTAAATTTATCATTTTTATACCCTTACATGGTACTATAATTTGAGTCAGAAGCTTGGATTGCAGTGAATAAATCATTTCTGACCCTATAAATTATATATATTCTTAATCAGCATGATCAGCCGAGACGATCTAGCTATGTCTGGCCGAAATCTATTTTTTTCAAAATTTTGGAAATTTTTAAAATTTTATAAGGGGTTACATCGTTAAAATTAGCAAAAATTGATAAAATTTTTAATTTTCTAGAATTATAAATTGAGTATGCAGTTTTATTAACCTGATAAATACTAGCATAAGATAGCTTTCCGTATTGAAATGAATGCTTTTTTGGTTTAGTTATGAGTTTTTTGTCCTATAAAAATATAGATATTAGTACATTTATTCAAAGAATGCGAATATTTTAAGATTAGTTTTGATCGATTCCGATTCAATCCTATTATCAATGGCAAACTGCAAGTGTATATAAACTTCTCGAAGTAAGTTTCCTTGCTCGTTTATATTTACAAACATTCACATTTAATCCGAAGCATATAAATAAAAATTAAATTAATTAAATTAAAATATTTTATTTGCGGTACACTTTTTACATTATTAAAGGTCACTACTGTATATACACTAATGTCTAGGTACACAATTTATATGATAAGTACCTAGAGTTCCCTCTGAAATCAGTTTGTAATTGCCTGGCAATTGGTTTTTAATTCCAAACTGACTGAGAACTATCAGCTGATAAGCAAAAAAAAAGGCTGGCAGGGAGGAAAGGCATCCGGGGAAATGGACATTCATTCCATCACATTGATGGATGGCTCCATGGGGCATAGGAGTCCCCCAAATATTTATCCAAGGCAGACTGATAAGTCGGCAAAATAGGTGCTCGTGGGTCAGCGCCAGTCTTCCTCGTCCAAGTCACTTGACCAGACCGATCAGTCGTCCGTCAGCAGCGCTCCGAATGTGTGGAGCCCAACTCCGGAATATTATTTACTCGTCGAAGGAGCAACAGGATCTGTGAACATGTCCAAGTGGTGGAGCTGGGGCTCCAAACAGGAGAGCAACAGCATCTTCCGCAGCGAGGTGATGTCCTTGGTGCAGATGTATCTGCAGCCAGAGGCAGCCTACGATACGATTGCCGCATTGGGTGAAGTGGGATGTGTCCAGTTCCGTGACGTAAGTGAAGAGGGGGGGGGGGGGCAAGAGCAAGGTCTTTTTCTGATTGAAATTCGTATCCTTTTCGATTCGAAATAAAGATGAACGAGAAGGTCAATGCCCAGCAGCGCAAGTTCGTCGGAGAGGTGAGGCGCTGCGATGAGCTCGAGCGTCGTATCCGTTACATAACCTCCGAGCTGGCCAAGGAGGGTCACAAGGCGCTCGACCTCATCGACGACTTCCCGCCGGCGCCACAGCCACGAGAGATTATCGATCTGGAGACCCATCTGGAGAAGACAGAGACGGAGATCATGGAGCTGGCTGCCAACAATGTGAATCTGCAGACGAGCTTCCTTGAGTTAACCGAGATGATCCAAGTGCTGGAGCGCACCGATCAGTTCTTCTCGGACCAGGAGTCCCACAACTTTGACTTGAACAAGAAGGGAACGCACCAGGATCCGGAGCAGTCCAACGGCCGCCTGGGCTTCGTGGCCGGAGTGATCAACAGGGAGAGGGAGTACGCATTCGAGCGGATGCTGTGGCGCATCTCGCGCGGCAATGTCTTTGTTCGCCGCTGCGAGGTGGACGTTCCCCTGACGGATCCCAAGACCGGCAGTGTGCTCCACAAGAGTGTCTTTGTGGTCTTCTTCCAGGGCGATCAGCTGCAGGGCAGGATCCGCAAGGTGTGTACCGGCTTCCACGCCCACATGTACCCCTGTCCCAGCTCGCATGCCGAGCGTCAGGAGATGGTGAAGAATGTGAAGATTCGCCTGGAGGACCTCCAGGCAATCATCAACCAAACGAGCGACCACAGGACCTGTGTGCTCCAGGCGGCCCTCAAGCAGCTGCCCAAATGGTCAGCCATGATCAAAAAGATGAAGGCCATATACCACACGCTCAATCTGTTCAACGTCGATCTTGGCAGCAAGTGTCTCATTGGCGAGGGCTGGGTGCCTAAGCGAGAGCTGGAGCAGGTGGAAATGGCCCTGGCCGCAGGATCAGCCAGTGTGGGCAGCACGGTGCCCTCGTTCATCAATATACTGGACACCAAGAAGGAGCCACCGACCTACTTCCGGACGAACAAGTTCACTCGCGGATTCCAGAACCTAATCGATGCCTACGGAATAGCCGGTTACCGAGAGGTCAATCCGGGCCTGTACACCTGCATCACCTTCCCCTTTCTGTTTGCCGTGATGTTCGGCGACATGGGACACGGCACAATCCTCTTCCTGTTGGGCCTCTGGATGGTTGTAGACGAGAAGCGGCTGAGCAAGAAGCGGGGCGGCGAGATCTGGAACATCTTCTTCGCCGGTCGCTACATCATCATGCTGATGGGTCTGTTTGCCATGTACACAGGCTTCCACTACAACGACATCTTCTCCAAGTCCTTCAACGTGTTCGGCAGTCGCTGGGTTAATGTCTACAATCGAACCACTGTCCTGACCAACCCCACCCTGACACTCAATCCCACGGTGGCCGCGCGCGGTGTCTATCCAATGGGCATCGATCCGGTCTGGCAGTCGGCCTCCAACAAGATCATCTTCCTGAACACCTACAAAATGAAGCTATCGATCATCTTCGGGGTGCTGCACATGACCTTTGGCGTCTGTCTGTCGGTGGAGAACTTTGTGTTCTTCAAGAAGTACGCCTACATCATCCTGCAGTTCGTGCCTCAGGTCCTGTTCCTGCTGCTCATGTTCGGCTACATGTGCTTCATGATGTTCTACAAGTGGGTCAAGTACAGTCCCACCACAGATGTGGTGGCCGATTCCCCTGGATGTGCTCCCTCTGTCCTGATCATGTTCATTGACATGGTGCTCTTCAAGACGGAGACAGCCTCCCCGGGCTGCGATGCCAGCATGTTCCCCATCCAGCGACAGTTGGAGACGATATTCCTCGTGATTGCCCTTATCTGCATCCCCTGGATCCTGCTCGGCAAGCCTCTGTATATTAAGTTCCAGCGCCGCAACAGGGTGAGTTTGACTAGCTAGGTGCGGTAAGAGGTGATCTAATCCTGCATCTGGGTTCTTTCTGCAGCCCGTTGGGCCCGTGGAGGATGAGATCGTGGAGAAAATTGAGATCACCACGGGCAAGGAGATCATCATTACGGAAGTGGCCGAGGCACACGAGTCGGGCGGACACAGCGAAGACGACGAGCCCATGAGCGAGATCTGGATCCACCAGGCCATCCACACCATCGAGTACATCCTGAGTACCATCTCGCACACGGCCTCCTATCTGCGTCTCTGGGCTCTGTCCCTGGCCCATGCCCGTACGAATTTTCTCCTGAGTCTATTAGGGATTCCCTATTAATTTGGATTTGCTTTGCAGAGCTCTCCGAGGTGCTGTGGACCATGGTGCTGGCAATGGGTCTGCAGACCACCGGCTATGTGGGCTCCATCTGGATTTTCCTGATCTTCGCCGTCTGGGAGTTCTTCACCATCGCTATCATGGTGATGATGGAGGGTCTGTCCGCCTTCCTGCACACCCTGCGTCTGCACTGGGTGGAGTTCATGAGTAAGTTTTACGAGGGAGCCGGCCACCCCTTCACGCCCTTCTGTTTCCGGGACATCTTGGTCGTCATCGAAGATGATTAGAAGGGTTTTTCCGGCGGACATTTTAAATGTGTCGCCTGTTTTTAGAATATTTAATAAAGAGAAGCATACCACAAAAGCAGAAAGTGTCTTAATTGTTATATTAAATTATATACATATAATTAACTTTTTTTTTAAGATTTAGCTTTAAATATAGGAGAACCAGCAGAGAAATGTAGAATTTGACTTATTTTTAAGATCGCATTTGATATATTTTTCACTCATTGCCTAATTTTTCGCTTTAGAATGTTTAATATTAAACTTGGCCTTTTACTAATGGTATGTTTACTGGTGACAAAATTAACAGAAAATTTTAAAATAGGCAGTAAAAGCACATACATCAACGACGGTTTAGAAACCCGCTGTAGGTGGTCCAAGTTTTTCACCCAGTATTTCAGCCAAAGTTTCGCACCTTACTGTTCGATATATCGATTAGACCTCGACAGTATCGATAGTACCGATATTATTTTCGAATTTTTCTTTATGCTTTTCGTATCATGCGTTTGTTTTGCTTCGCTTCATTCATTACGTTTTTAACTCAAAATCCGAACGGAGCGCGCGCGAGTTCTTTCCGTGAGCGCTGAAATTAATTAATTGTGAGCCAATGTGCACGTGTATGTGTGTGCTTGTCAGCGGCGGTGCGTGTGCGGGAGTGAGAACGTAAATTATTGGCTGAGCGGCCAACTCCCAAATCGAGAACAGAGCGGCAAAGAAAAGGAAAACAACGTAAAATGCATTTGTGACAATTCTGCGCGGAATGCAGGCTTTGTGCAATAATAATCATTTCTTGAAATCGGTTCGGCGAAATCTGTAGCGAAATGCTTCTGCTGGCGGCGCTTTTATTGTGAAAACGAATTTCAACTACGTGTTGCTCTTTCTGTTGCCTAATTTTCAGTTTTGTTGTTTTTATTTTCGCAAACGAAAGTCTGCCGCTCTGCATGTGTGAGTGGTGATCGGGTACACGTACACGACAGTGTCTGTGTTGGTGGTAAAAGTCGGCGCCGAAAACAGAAGCAACAACAAGAAAAGCCTCCAAGATGACTGTGTGGAGCGATTGCAATGCCAAGCAGGCATTCGGCATTGGTGAGTTAACAATTTTTAGGGGGAAATCAAACATATAAATAAATTGGCTAGATTACGGCCCACGAAGAATGTTTAAACAAAGTGCTTTGTAAACAAGCGTGAAGGAGAGGTTTATGGGCTCCTTCCGAGAACTCTCTCTCTCTCTCTCTCTCTCGCGCAGCGCCCCATGTGCCTGCCCCCCTGCTGCGTTTGCTACGGTAAAACTTGTTGCACCTTCTCGCTTGCACACGCGGCGTCCATGCCGTCGATCTTTCTTTCTATCCCTCGCACCGTAATTTCGTTTTTCTTTCAATTTCATCCTGTTTTTCCAGCCTCTGCCTCATTCCACACACAGCGAGGCAACACTAGCACAGAATTCTGTGATTTGCTCTTGAAACGAAAACCTGTTTTCTATCGTCTGCCTGTCTGTTCGCATCCTCCCTGCGCCTCTTCTCGCTCTCCCTCTCGATGTGCATTCGCTTGCAACGCCTATTACACTCACAGAAAAGGTACTCGATCCCGATTCATTGGCAGTGACCATGAAATATCTAATCGCGGGTCGCACTCACAATACGTGTGAATTTTTTATGGGACCCGCTTTGTCGCTCCGTTGACCTTTTCTCCGTCGATCCGTAGATACGACAGGTACAGATTATGAGGTACAGGTACAAGCGCGATTGAGCGGAACTCGAAAATCACTCGCTTCGAATTGTTTGCACTTGTTGCTTACACATGTCAGCCTTTAACTTTTTTTTTTCGTCGTGTTTGTGCTCATGCTAACTGTCGAAATACCCGATAATAGATACTGGAGGGCGTGGCCGGGGGAGTGCGGCCGTAAAAAGTAAATACGAATATGGGCCGTGAGATAAGTTATTATTTATTATTATTTGACATTGGGGCTGTAGTTTTGGCCCCTGTAAATGCGAATTGCCTTACAGAATGCATGGAATTCGAGTGGAAACTCCTTATCAGCAAGCTCTTGTCTTATCGCGCTCCTTTTGTGCTGCTCTGCGTCTTAAGAACTCTCGAATACTAAGCTTGAATGCCGACAAAATTACATTTTGGCTGTCTCAGTGGGAGATGCGTTGATCTAGCCGCTTTGCTTGGCAGCTCATCCATTTTGCTTATTAAAACTTTAATTATAACTGGACGAAGGCCGGTAAACATTGAGTAATCGCTTTATCTTTTTATGAGCCTCATTTCGGTTATCGTCTATTGATCGACGGCCAGTGTATGTGTGTTAGTGTGTACAAGTGCGAGTGAAATTATTTTCATTGAAGAGGGAGTGAGTGTTTCGCATGCCTCCTGCCTGGCAGTACTTACTCTCTCATCCACTCACTCGCACTTGAAGAGATTCTGTTGCACTATGCATATCTGCAAGTTGCACTCCTTCCTCCGCTCCTCATTCCCTGCCACCCACGGACAGGCTTTGACGATTCGTCGTCTGCTTGTAGACCAAGTTAAAAGTTTGCCCTGCGGTGACATCTTCACTTCTTTGCTGCACTACTCCACTGTTCATTGCCTCTACACCTGCAGCCGCCAGCCCTGCTTCTATTTACTCACCCCAAGGTGCACAAGGGGCACTACTGCACTCGTGCATTCTGCTTCTAAATTTGAATAGCAACAACAAGCAACCGCGTTAATAATAAATACAACAACATGCAGCAGCGAGGGCCAGAGCAGGAAAGTAAACATAAAACTTAATGAACCTGAGAGAGGGAGCTAGGGGGATAGAGCGGAGCCTCGGAGTTGATTTGGTTTCTGATTTCAGAGTCTCGCTTTTCTCAATTTAATTAAAATTTTCCAGCTCGTTGGAGTTTGAGATGCATGAAATGTGCCTTTTGATTTGCATAATTTCAAAGGAAAGTCTTTAATTTTTCTCCCGACTACCTTTTCTCACACTTTGAGTGAAAACTTGATTAAATTTGGCTAGGAAAAGGCTTTAATTATAATCTAGATCTGGTGTGCTCAGATTTCTATATTTTTATAACTTTCGTGTGAGGTATAACCTTTTCTCTTTACTAGATAAATCACAGAATTTATAAGACATATCTTATATATCTGTGGTAGAAACCCTGCCTCCACAATTTGAACACAACAAGATAATGTTGCTAAACCGAACGAGAGAGTCCCCCGATATGTGTTATCATGTGGCAGATGCCCTTCCCTTCGGGCAGCTGTATAAAGTTGTTTGCACTGCTGACTCAGCTCAGACCACTCATCCCTCGGATTCAGCCATCCTCCGGAGCACTAAGATTGAAGTTTGAAGTTAAGCAACTGGCCACTTGAGTTTCTGATTCCACTTGGAACACCACCACCCCCATCAACCCTGTACTGCAGCGAATCTCCGCTTTCCATTTCGCAATCAAATGGAAACTCAATCGTATGTAGTCCACCCCATGCCGGAGATTGCCAATGTCGGAGATTGTCGCATTTGTGGATTCCCCCTTATGCTAATTGACCGAGTGCAATCTTCGATTGCTCTCCGAAATGGCTTAATTAAACATAAATTGCTTGCCACGGGATCGAAGGCGATCGGGCGGCTGGAAACTGAGAGCTGAGAGGAGGAGAAGGTGGCTGCGTCATTGGGGCACAGTGCGTCATCCGGTGTCAGTAGAAACTGGTTTCAGCTGCACCAGAAACGTGAGCTGGGGTTGCAAAGGTTGTCCGGTTGTCCGGTTCCATTGAAATATTTTCATCAATCGTAGCTTCTCACATTTGATCGGATTTTTATCAGCAAAATGTATCAAGTTCAATAAGGTCTATCAGGTTTAAGGCAAAGTATCCTAATAATAGAATTTTCCAGCAGAACCATTAAAGTTAAAGATCATAAGAATGTAATTCTAGTAAAATATACATATACTTCAAAATAGTCCCACATGACATTATTTTAGGGAATAGCTACTCTAACCGAGCAGTTAACCTTACTTGTTCAAAAAGTCATAAAACCAATTTGAGATTGTTTTGAGTGATTTCCTCAAATGTCCCAAATGGGTCAAGTTTGTGTTTACATTTCCTCTTCAGTCTTTTTGTTGCTCCGCAATTTTTTATGGCTCTGCTCCGTAATAATAACGCACTTTTTTTTATTGTCGAAATTCTTTTCTTTGGTTTCTAATTTGTATCTAGATACTTTTTACGACCGCAGCGACATTAACCGTAACTGTCAACGGCCCAGTGTTCCAAGCGGTTGTGCAAGTATTTTTATAAATTTATGTGCCATCAAATATTGTCATTATCTTTGAGGGTTCTAGAGGAAGGGGCTGCCGGTGGGTTACGGCTTGAGGTTTACCCAATTGGTTATATGCTTGATGAATAATTTCATTTCGGCAAGCCCAAAAATATGTCTAATGTGCAGAGGAGGGGACAAACAGATATACTTGTATGCCAAAACAATCACTTCTTCTGTCAATCAAAATGATTAATATATCTATAAATAGTATTATTTTATTTGATTTAAATTTTGATCTAATTCCAAGGAAATAATAAAAATAATCTTATAATCAGCAACAGGTAAAACCAATCGATCAGAAGTATATAAAGGCGTTTCCAATAGTTCACTTTATTTTATTCTTAATTTATATTCCGCTTTTAGCTCTCAACGTTGATTGTATTGTAATGCTAAATAATTAATTCCCAATATCTAATTACAAATTCCTCTCAGCATCTGCAATTAGCCGCATCTGGAAATTCAAAATAAACAATAGAGAGAACTCCCACCGCTCTCCATCCATTAATTTTGGTATCCATATTAATTTCACCCCACTCCCGCTTGGAGATCTCCTCCGCCACTTGTAATTAGTCAATGCCAGAGCATCTTAACCGATGAGAATCATTATAATTAACTCTCGAAACCGTTCCTCAGGCTTTGGGCAATTAAAGACGCATATGTGGAAAAGTGTATATATAGAGATATATAGCTTCGGGGGCTTAGCTCATAGGAGCTCAGCTCATGCTCGGATATTTATACTTCGGATACGGTGAGAGAGCTTCAAACAAGCCTCTGTTTCTGTACAGAGAACAAAAACACAAAAGTGCCTGTGTGCCAGCCTGACAATTTGCATATGTGTATGATCATATATAGCCTCTATACAGAATCTTCTCTGAGCCGCGTGCTATTTAAACCAGAAATTTTGGAATGAGCCAAGTTGCTGTGGCTCTGGCTGGCTGTCGCCGCTCCGTCACGTTGTTGTAGTTTTTGTTTCACATTATTTTTACTGGCCAGTCACCAGTCACGACGATGCTGACTCCGACACCAATTGATGACGAAGCGCCTCGACTGCGGTTTATACATATATACATATATATTCACGTTGTTATATTGCTACGATTTGTTATTGTTTTGTGTTTTGCATTTTATCTAGCTTTGGGTAAACTTTAACCTCGCCAAGTGGGGAGTTTGCTGCCGACGAACAGCACACTTTATCCACGTGCTTAGGAGGGGCACAACTCTTCATATCTTCCTTGTCCAAATGTAGATGCATCTGCTGTAGTTTTATATAGGAAAGCAAATCAAAAGGTAGCTCTAGAGGTACAAAAACCCTTTCTAAGCTGAGTTCAACTTGAAATGAAATCATGTCTCACTTCCATTTCTACCCACATATCAAAATGAAACTAGAACGCATAATTATTACTCATATAAGCAAGTGTTTATTTACTCTGAACAAAATGCAAAATGTGGTCTAGTCATCTGTCTTATCGTAATATAAAATGTTTATAGCTGTTACTATCAACTCTTTTTGAAAATAAAAGGTTTTAGTAATATTTGACATTGGTAATAAAATCTTTTACTTGCTTTTTTCTCTGTGCAGTTTGTATGTATGTACATTTACCACTTTTTCATTTACCTGCCTGATTGCCTGTTGAGTGCTGGCTGTTCTCAGTTCTATATACATATGTATGTACTGGTCCGTACCCTTTTTATTTTGGCCTTCCTTCCTTCCCCTGCCAATGAGCCGTGACTTTCCTGCCATCCTCCACGTCCCTGCTTATTTATAGACCAAGAACTTGTGCATTTCATTATTTATGAGCGTTTCCGTTAGTCAACAAGTTTGTCGTTGCAGCAGAATGAGAAAAGGGTCTTGGGATAGGCTTTGTTTGGCTTATCGGCGCACTGGAGAAAAGGAAATGGGCTCGATTTAATGACATTTTCGATCGTTCTTGAACCCAACCACCGCTCCTCCCCCGCACTGATCGGGACTTATAGGTGTGTCGCTCACTGTGAGTGATTGCTTGACCGCAGCAGCGACGTCGCTGCCGACGTCGCATGATTCACTCACTTGCCATTTCCGAGTGTTTACTCAACTTGCGCATAAGTAGCCGCAGAGGTGGGAAAATTAATTCCCTTTAATAGCCCCACGCATTTGGATATTATAAATAAATCGGATCGATTTGATAAGTAACTGTGATCTAATTATATACGCGCTTCTTGGGAAACTTTCGCAGCTGGGAAAGTTCTCCTTGGAACTGGTTTCCGCAATTGACCCAGTCCCACTCCAAGTTAACTTTCCAAGCAATTTGACAGAAGAAATAAAATGCGAAGCGCAAAAAAAGTAACAAACCAAACAGTATGTTACGGATATATGTAATTGCGGTCAAGAAAGTAGGATTAGATAAGAGTTGAAATAAAGGGGGTTCGTATTGTAAAAGTCTATGGTTTTTACTATGCTACTCATAGAAATAATAAATAATGGAAATGATATCGAAGACTATCCAAAAGTAATTCAGATTAAAATCATTAAAATTAGGCTTTTTTGTTTTATTTACAGTAACATACAAGTTTTAGAGATGTAGTGCGTTAGGTTATTGAATTAATAAATGAAATCACATCAAATTGTTTTTTCTTTGTAAATTAAATGATCTTGTAAAAAAATATATGGCTAAAGTTACAATTTATAAATATATTGTACCTTATTATCTATTTTAAAATATATCAATTGTGTAAAATTAAAAATTAAATTAAAATTTATTTAAATCCATTGGATTATGACCAACTAACAATCCCATTCACATTTGATTCGATTTCTATGAGATTGCAATTTATACCATATGAATTAAGCCTTTTGGGTCTTATTACCTTGACCGCGTCTGTTCGAGTTTGACAGCAGAGCGACAATGAATACCTTTTGCGAATTGCTCCTCCGCTGTCGCTCTTAATGTGCTGTGGAGGTCGTTCTCGCTTGTTATGCCTTCCATCGAGATCGGGCAGAGCGCGAACATTGCGAGCATCGGTCATTGGACCGTGGCTGCTCCGCTCCCGTTGCTCCTGTTTCTCCTCTGCTGCGCAGTCGCCATCGGCACCACCACCACCATTACCACCATCACCATCGCGCCCAGTCCCAGCCCCAAGCATTACCACCACCGCCATCAGCAGCAACAGCAACAGCCGCAGCACCACCACCACCACCACCACCACCACCACCACCACCCGGAGCGTGCCACGCGAAGGCGGCTCAGCTTTGTTTTGTATCTTTTTGTGCTTGACTGCGGCGCTGGGGATGCGAGTGTACGGGCTTATATTGGGGGATGCATATGTGTGTGCTGCTCGCCCAACTATACTCGCATATATATTTAATATGTTGTTATATGGCTGTCGTATATCTCTGAAAGTTGCACTATCAAGGCGAGGAGGAAGTTTGTCGGCGGCGATGATGATGTCGTCGTTGTCGTTGTCGCCCAGGGAGATGGTTATGTCCCATTATGTCTCATGTGGGCGAAGCGGCAGCAGGGCTACTCCTTAGGGAATTTAAGATGAAAGGGTTTAAAAACTAAAGCTTATTTAATATTAATTTAATACTTATAACTACTATTGTTCATCCATATTCTTAACTAGATGAAACTATCCATTGTTTACATTTGAAAAAAAAAACGCTTATCTTGTAGAAGCAAAATAGCAAGGCACTGAATTATATGTATTTCCCGACTTCTTAGTACGATATCAATTTCTGTTTCGAATGCAAATGCGTCATTTGCAGTTCCCGTCAGACATCATCCATGTTTTATCGTTACTCGAGTTACGAGGAAGTTGCCCAAAGCTCCATAGATCCATTTCCCATTGCGTTTCTGGTTCAGATCTTGTGTGTTAGATCTCACGTAGAAGGGAACGGCATTGTGGCGGGATGCCTGAATGGATGCTGGTGGGGGCGATGGGTTTATCAAATATCCCATCCGCTGTTTTGCGCAGATAGCGGCAACCCAGTTTCCGATGATCAGCGCGTCCCCTCTTGGTGGCATGGGCTAATTGATAACCTTCCGCTCCCGTTGATTCGCGTTGATTTCGCTGTGATTTCGCTCAGTTGGCAACGACAGACAACGAGAAAAGGTGCTCCAAGCTAAGCTTCCAACGGATCTAAATTCTATTGTGTTCTGCAATGTTATTAGAGACTAATATTTGCATATTTTCTGCTTTCCAGCCAAGTGCAATTTCGACCAGGAGACGAAGCCACATCGCCTCAATCTGGATGTGGGCGATGCGGTCATAATACTCAAGGAGACCACACACTGGTACTACGGCTACAGGCAAAAGTGAGTAGATTTGGCATAATAAACAACAATTAACGTATAAATGCAGTTTAAACTAAATTGATAGATGATAGTGTCAATTAGCCAAACCATCCCTACACATTAGTAACATATAAAACACCTGTAATTAAACACCAGTAACACCTAGGAGACTTGTGAGTTGCTAGATTTGATCAATTTGTTTCTTAAGTATGTTATTTCAAACTCGGTTTGTTGTCTAATCAGCAATCTCGGCGAGATCTTTCCCCCGGCTTTCACTGCAGTCTCGTTAGTCTAATGCATATGCATGAGCGAAGGGAAAAAGATCCCACTCAAACCCATCCCATTCCCGGCATTAGCGGACAAAACAGAAAGCAGCAATAAGAAAACAGCAGCAGAAAACAGCAGGAAAAGTTCAGAAGCGGAAATGCTTGAAGCAGACTTTTCACAGACAGAGCAGAGCAGAGCAGACCGGAGCGATCGTAAATCAGGTACACAAGCGCCGCCCATTTGGTTTGGCCTTTGTTTACTCCTCCAGACTCGTGGTATTTCGGGGGAAATCTGTGCCAGCGTCTGCCCAACGCTCCTTCATCCTTACTGCAACCAGTTGCCGCCATGTGGCTGCCGCATCGATGTCGAAAGATAAAGTTTTCCTTACCCTTTCCACCATTCAATATTTATATACATATTTGTATGGCCGTCTTCTGACCCTTTTGCGGCCGATTCATTTGTTTGGCTTTGGGCTCGTTTCATTTTATGTATGTATCTCGCTGCTCTGGTTGCTTGTCCGGGTTTTATCTGGAGGCGCTGACCACCACGTCTTCTTATCAAGAAAAACGAGGAAAACGAGAAGAACAGAACGCCATCCGAATTGACGGAGCTGACCTTTTTCCATATTTCTGCTGACCCAAACAACCCCACTCCAAGTGGAACCAGAGATTCAGAGATGGACAGCACACACACTGAGGCAAAGCAGATAGCCAGACATCTCGGATGGAACAATATATATATATACATATATGCGATGGGTAGCAAAGAAAGTAAATAAACAAATAAATTCCCCGATCGCAGTGGGACCACAGTAGGGAAAACCAGTTGAAATCCAGAAGGTGCTCTCCATTAATTTGCCTTAATTGTGTCGAATAATTCCCACACTTCTTCACTGTGTGGAAATTCAAGGCGAGACGAGACGATACTCGATACTACTGATAACCCCTTTGGCCCGAATTTAATGTTTGCTTTCGGTTCTCTGGTTCTGTTGGCTGCCCATCAAATTCCTATTTTTGTTTGTACAAAAATATCAATTTTAATTGTACATTTTCTCACGATTTTAAAGCGTAAACATTGAAAATTACAACGCTTTTCTGTCTCTGGACGGACAGGGGCATCGAAATCAATTGGCAATGCTTAATCAAATCGAAGGTTACACGGCAAGAGAGGGAGATGGAAAGATACCTGAACTACCATATAGAACTTTGGCCAGAGTTCAGGGACCCGAGGTCGGAGCAGAAAAGATGGAGGGGAAACTGAAGCTGATTCTCTAAGTGATGAATGCCTCGAGCAATTAAAGCGGCCACCCCGCATGTCAAGCGGCGAATTGAGCCAAATTACAGCATTCCAATTCATCCGACAATGTCACACTTTGAGCGCACTTCCTCTGCAGAAGACGCAACCAACACTGGGGAAATTATTTCCAAATTTGTTTTAATATGAGATCCTATTTTCCTTAAGTACAACTATTAGAATTTTGTTTTTGTTTTGGGAATTGTAAAGACGCTACAGGATATTCTTGAGCAACATTGGGGAGATAGATTTTATTGAATCAGATATTTAAGAACATCCACAGTTGAGGTGACATGCATCGACCACCACCATGATTTGTTTTTGTAATCCCGAGACAGCAGCGTCGAACAATATTTGCCACCTCTGATGTGAAATGTTAATGGACTTACGAAAGGAGCCGTGGGAGCTGTGGGAGTATCACTGACCACTCTTCATTAATACCTAAATGTTAATATTTGTATTACTAATTCTACTTTCAAGGAAGCAAATCTTTATTTTTCCAAGTGTAGGAGACTTTCCTGCACTCCAAGTTCCCCCTATCGGTTGGCTCGGGTTGGGTAATTCATCAGCCGCGATGGCTGCGCTGAATGGTGTCATATATGTAAATGTAAAGTGTCCACAACGGAGCGTCGCGTCAGTTTGATTCAATATGCTTTATTTGCCAGATAAAGGCAAGCCACAAAGTGAGGGATTACTGTGCTGACTGACTGTAAAACGCAAAGTGGCAATTTGTTTTCCCTTTTTTTGTGTTGCATCCCATGTGCATGCCACATTTTAATGACTCCTCCCCCTCATTATTTGTATTATTGTTGCAGAGCCAAGGAAACACGCGGCATATTTCCCAAGAGCTATATACATTTATGCGAGTACAATATCGTCAACGGGGAGTTCTGCATCCAGCGTACGGATATTGTTGAGGAGATCACCAAAGTGCTCCTGGAGTGGGGCGGCATAGCCAAGAACTACTTTCTGGTAAGTCCAAAAGTGTGCTTTCTGAATAAACCAATTCTCATTGAAAACCCTTTGTTGCAGTCCACAAATCCCAGCTTTCCAAAGATTCGTCGCAAGATGAACGAGTTAAACAATAACCGGGCGGCATTGATCTCCGGCAATCTACCGCTGGATGAGGTGCGCAAGGTGAAGCTACAAGCCACCAACCAGATCGATACTGGCAATAAGCTCCTCGGCCTGGACATGGTGGTGCGGGACGAGAGCGGTGATATTCTGGACACCAATGCCATTTGCACAACGGAACTCTACGAGCAGCACGTGCACGCCATACAGCGTATCGACAAGGCCAATGTGAGTAATTTGTAATTGAAGCCAAACATAACTATATTATAAAAATCCTTTATGATTTAGCGGATGTCCACTGAGCGTGGTACGACGCGAACCTTGAATAAGTTCTCGCACAACATCTTGCTGCACGTGAACGCCTTTGTTTGCAAGTTCCAGGAGGATTCCGACCTGCTTTTCACACTCTTCGACGGAGAGACACACAAGCCCATCAGCGAGAACTACGTGGTGAAGTGGTCGCGCACAGGAATTGCGCGAGACATTGAACAGATCGACAACAACCGTGTGCTTTTCACCGATCTCAGCAAGAGCGATTTGGGCATCGCCAAGATGTACCTGGTGTGCTATGCCATCCGCATCGGGGCCATGGAGTTCAAGGAGTCAACGGATGGCAAGCGGACCAGCATGAGCATAGCTAACAGCATGCTCAATGCATCCAGTCGCAAGGCTTCGCAGCTTTCGGTTAGCTCAAGTGGATCCTCTGGCAGTACGGGCGAGTACATCATCCGGCGTCCATTTGGTGTGGCCTGCAAGGACCTTACGCCGATCATTAGCAAGGCGGAGGACTTTCGCGGTAATTTGGACTTGCCGTTCATTATGTGCGACAAGGACACGTTGGATGGGACGCTGCGGAAGCTAATCAGCAACAAGGACATTGGCAAGATAGACTCCAAGATGGCCGTGACCATCGAGGTGCTGCGCGGCGACATCAAGCAGATCAAAGAGGACTTCCCACGTCTTGTCCACACAAATGTGCCGGTGGCTCGCAAGATGGGCTTCCCCGAGGTCATTCTGCCCGGCGACGTGCGTAACGATCTCTACCTCACAATCTGCAGCGGCGAGTTTGCACGCATTGCCAAAACCTCGGAAAAGAACGTGGAGGTCTCAGTGTGTGTCGCCAACGAGCAGGGCTACCTCATTCCCGGTGTACTTAGCATTGGAGCCGGTCACCCACCCATTGATGAGTACAAATCCGTGGTGTATTACCACGACGACAAGCCCAAGTGGCAGGAGACCTTCAAGATCCACGTGCCCATCGAGGACTTTAAACAGTGCCACTTGCGCTTCGTGCTCAAGCACCGCAGTAGTAACGAGCAGAAGGATCGTACCGAAAAGCCTTTCGGCCTGGCCTACGTACGTCTAATGCAGTCAAACGGTACGACCATTCCCCAGGGGCAACACATCCTCGCCGTATACAAGATCGATCATAAGAAGTACGATAAGACGGTGGCCAACAGCTACATGGAGCTACCAGCCACAGTAGCCGAGTTGCAAGGCACTAAACCCTCGACCAGTGGGCTTAGTCTCCTGCCCAAGGACCAACTCTCCATTGGCGTCAACTTGTGCAGCACCAAACTCACGCAGAGCGTGAGTCTACTTGGACTCTTAAACTGGTCCGCCCACAAGGAGACGCTGGAGCAGTCGCTGACCGCCCTTTCCACGGTGCCCGGCGAGGAAGTGGTCAAATTTCTGCAGGACATACTCGATGCCCTGTTCAACATTCTCGTGGAAAACGACCAGCCCGAGAAGTACGATCAGCTAGTCTTCATGAGCATCATACATCTGATTGAAACCGTGTCCGATCTCAAGTACCAGCACTTCCTCACCGTTCTTGATGTGTACATCAACGAGAGTTTTTCCTTTACGCTGGCGTATACGTGAGTAGAGTATTGATTTTGAAGAGGTTGAACAGCTACTAATTACGGTTTTAACGACACTTAGCAAACTGATGGATGTGCTGCAGAAGAACATCAGCGATGCCATAACGCCGAAAGAAAAGTCGGTCGATGGGAACTCGCATGAGGAAAGCGCAGAGGTGCGGCGGCTTTACAAAACCACGCGGTATCTGCACTACGTGATGAAGTTCGTGATCCGGTCACGGGTACTCTACGCCGAGATGAACTGCAACACGGACTACGTGGACTTTGCCTCCCGGCTGCAGGAGCTACTTCGCATGTTTATCGATATGATAGGCTGCCCCAGCAACCTGCTAAAGTCCGAGGGAGCGTTGCTCAAGAACCTGCACATTATTGCCACCGATCTGATGCAGGTCTTTGATCAAGTACGCTTGAGGTGGGTCACTAGTAGAAATTAAACCAAATGTAGCATTCACTTATAATTATGTTGTGGTTTTATAGTGTGTCTATAGTTGAGATCCTTGAGAAGTTCCCGCCCCGCCGACTCACACAGTCCAAGATGGGCTGCATCAAGGACTTTGTGGACACAAAGCTATTCACTTTGCCCAAGTGTCGCGCCATCCTGCTGCCCGTGTTCTGCAAGCACATCAGGGATCATCTCGAGAGCAAGGAGGAGGTAAGTCTTCGAGCCATAGCTGCATTGCGTGTGCCACTAATTTACCATTTGGAATCTGCATTTTGTTCTTAATCCGATGCATCGTCCTCGAAACTTGTCTTGTGAATGCAAATGCCGACAAGACGCAAAATTAAAACATAACCCAAACACATGATCAAGTGTCAAGACAGCTCTGAAAGTAACTAACTGAATTCAGCTTATAAATTAAATAATTTACCATGCATACATTTGCTTCTGTTTCTGTCTTAACTTTCATATAATTAATTGAATTTAAATTAATTAATAAAAGAGGTAAGGAATTTCATTTCTTAATAAAGCTCGGAAAGCTTTTGAAATTGAAAGTATTACCATTACTAAATTAACTCATTTGAGGACATAAAGCCATTATTAAAATCTTATCCGTTTCAAATACCTCTTGAAATATTCAATAAAAACTGAATACAAAAAGTTTCATCAATATTTTAGGATCTTGACATGTGAACTTGTCTTAATTTTGCTCAATTTTAGTTTGATAATATTAACTAGTTAAGAGTGTGTAATTATTGCTAGCAATGTTTATTTAGTGTTAAGCATGTTGCATTTTGCTTTCTAGTGATTTTTAAGATCGTTTTTGGCATGCAAATATGGGCAAACCCGATTGACTTACTCTCTATTATGTCATCTTTTGTTATGTTATATGTCTTGTGTCCTAGTATAGATCAATGTTTTGTCCATGTCCTAGATCTAAGCAACGCACAAATTAATTTTACATATGTAGTGACTTAGCCAAGTGGCTTGTCCACGATAGCTCCATGTTAGTTAGCGATCTTCCTGTGTGTGTGTGTGTTAATAGCGATTTCCATCTGACCATGGGGCGTAGCGAACTCATGTAAATGTTGTGTAAACATTTCACAGGCGTGTTTAGTTTTGGCCATTTAGTATTGCACCCGCTCACCCGCCGTCTCATTGTCATTGTTAGAGAGCAATTTGCATTCAGAGCACCTCACAATCACAAACAATCACAAACACACGCGCACACCACCTGGGAACACACACCGAAACACCAAACACACCCTCGCAATTGTGAATGTGCGATCTCTACACACTGGCACCCTATTATCTATCTGTCTGTAACTCTTCTCTAAATCATTACCGCTAAGTGTTTTTCGTTTTCGTATAAAAATCAAATATCAATCAAAATCAATCCGAATCTTTATTCACGCACAACCCAACCCAACAATCGACGTGTTGTTATCGCTATTGCTTGTACAAAAACTATAGGGCGACTCGAAAACCGATATCTGGCAGCAAGAAAAGAATCTTTCGAAAGCCGCCAAAGTGCTCGGACAGAAAAAATCCCAACTGCACACATGTGATACAACTGCCAACAAAAAGGTAAAGGAAATGAATACATAACTCTCTCATCTTGAACTCCCAGTCAGGTCGGGTCGTGATCAGCATCAGAGCCCCCTTTTAAAGTGTAACCCGAATTGTTTTGTATTGTTATCATGAACACCTTACCGCTTAAGATCTTTATATGTTGCCGCTTTCTGGGCCAGTGATTATCGTGCTCAGTCTCGGGCTTGGAAAGCTTTCTCAGTTGTTAGGGGAAAATCCTGACATCGGGGTTTCCAGCCTCCACTCGACACCCGCTAAGTTAGGCTTAAGTTGTTCCAGCTTTTTGCAATGAAATGTTTAATGGTTTCGTGTTTTTTTTACTATACCTGCAACGTTTTCTATGTTAATTATATTAAACACTAATGTTAACCCCGTCAGGAGAAGAGCCCAGAGCCTGGCGGAGCCCTGAAGAACTCTAGAAGAGTAATAAGATTTAATTAAGAAGCACATTTCTTTAGTCAATTCTGTGAAATTGGGAAAGTAATCGAGGATTCTAACCAGATCTGAATTTGCAGATGTGAAAACTTTTTCCGAAATAATCCCAAATTGACTTGAATTGAAAATTGAACTTAATCATTGCCTCCTTCCCCTCCATTCTTGATCCTCTCTAATCTATTTCCAACTTTGTCGTTAGATTGCCGAGTGCATCAACATCATGAACAATATACTGAAGCTGCTCTTCCGCTCGGATGTCGGCTCCACTCACAACGATGTACGCGATATTATGATCATCCTGCTGCGCACGGTGATGAAGGCGGCCCGCGTTTTGGACAGAGACACGGGCTTGGTGGGCAGGTTCTTTGCCATCATGCTGGGAATCCTGCAGCGCATGGATGCCCAGCATTATGAGTATTTGGTGAAGGATCTGCATCAGCGGGACGAACTAAAGGACTTTGTCATAGAGATACTGCTGGTGTTCGAGGAGCTTGTGTCACCGCACTTGAAGGAGGTTTTCCCGCGCGATTGGATGGACATGATCATGCACCAGAATACCGTGATCCTCGGAGCTCTGAAGAACATAAGTGTGGTCATTACGGACTACTTCCTGTGTCCGTTTGAAAGGCAGATCTGGTCGAACTTCTTCCAGTGCTCCATCGCCTTTCTGGTGCAGTCGCCGCTACAGTTGAACGACTTCAATGACAATAAGCGGCAGATAGTATTCGCCCGGTATCGCGATATCCGCAAGGACACGGCGACAGAGATCCGCAAAATGTGGTTCCAGCTGGGCCAGCACAAGCCCAAGTTCATACCGCAGCTGGTGGAGCCCATCCTGGAGATGAGCATGATCCCGGAAAAGGAGCTGCGTCAGGAGACCATTCCCATTTTCTTTGATATGATGCAGTGCGAGTATTATAGCTCCCGACTGGAGCAGGAGAGCTATGGGGACACTAAGTTCAACAATGCCCACCACAAGGGCAATTTCAACGACTTCAAGACGGCGATGATTGAAAAGCTGGACATCCTGATCGGAGCCGGTAAGGGCGATGCGGAGTACAAGCAGCTGTTCGAGACCATCATGATGCAGCGCTGTGCCGCGCACAACACTTTGAATGTGGATGGAACCGCCTTTGTGGAGATGGTCACCCGGCTGATGGAGAAGCTGCTGGAGTACCGCTTCATCATCCAGGACGAGAGCAAGGAGAATCGCATGGCATGCACCTTTTCGCTGCTCCAGTTCTACTCCGAAGTGGACCTCAAGGAGATGTACATTCGGTATGTCTACAAGCTTTGCGCCCTGCACATGGAGTTCGAGAACTACACCGAAGCGGCCTTCACCCTAAAGCTACACACGGAGCTGCTGCGGTGGACAGACACGGCGCTGTCGCTGCAGCTTCGCAGCTTCCGACATCCGAACTGCCTAACCCACCGCCAGCTGAAGGAGGCCCTCTACTTTGAGATCATGGAGTACTTTGACAAGGGGAAGCAGTGGGAGTGCGCCATCGACATGTGCCGCGTGCTGGCCCGCCAGTACGAGGAGGAAACCTATGACTATCTTAAGCTGGCGGAGCTATTGAAGATGATGGCCATGTTCTTTGAGAAGATCATCAAGGAGCTGCGCCACAATTCCGAGTACTTCCGGGTGTGCTTCTACGGACGGGGATTTCCGCGTCTGCTTCAGAACCGTGTCTACATCTTCCGGGGCAAGGAGTACGAGCGGCACAGCGACTTCTGCGCACGCATGTTGGTCCAGCATCCGCAGGCCGAGCTCATGCAAACCTTGGAGGCGCCCGGCGAAGACATAACCAACAGCGACGGCCAGTACATACAGGTGAACAAGGTGGAGCCGATAATGGATCAGTCCTACAACAAGTTCAACGACAAGATCATTAACAACGAGATCGTCAAGTACTTTGCCGCCAACAACGTGCAGAAGTTCCAGTTCTCGCGTCCCTTCCGAGACAGCAGCGGTGGAGGTGGCAACATGGACGATGTGAGAAATCTGTGGCTGGAACGCACTGAGCTGCTCACCCGCTTCACTCTGCCGGGTATACTGCGGTGGTTCCCCGTCATCGAGACTAACACGTTCAAGATCTCGCCACTGGAGCGTGCCGTTGAGATCATGAAGGACACAAATCGGGACATTCGGCAGCTGGTCATCCTGCACAGGAGCGACGACAAGCTGCACATCAATCCGTTGAGCATGAAGCTCAGCGGAATCGTGGATCCAGCCGTAATGGGTGGCTTTGCCAAATATGAGGAAGCCTTCCTCACCGATGAGTACTTGGAACAGAATCCCGACGACAAGGATCTGGTTGAGGAGCTAAAGGAACTAATTGCCAATCAGATTCCGCTGCTGGATATCGCCATTGGAATTCATCGGCAACGGGCCCCCGAGAGCTTGAGGGCCATGCAGGAGCACCTTGAGGACTGCTTCAGTGAGATGCAGCAGCACGTGGAGTTGCGCTACGGTTGCCGGGCATGCGACCTGAAGAGCGTTCGAGATACAGTGGTGATGCGACGCACCAACTCCATCCTGCCCACTCTTTTCGATGGCAGCAACATAAACCGGCACTCGGAGACCAGCATGGGATCCTCAGAGTAAGTTTTCCGCTGATGGTGACTGAACTGAAGCCTTAAATTTTTCTTGGTTTCTTTTTCCAACTTGCAGCAGCGGCCTGTCAAAGTCAACGTTTCTGCCGCGGCCACAGACCTCTTCGATCAAGACCACTTTAGCTAGCTTTAGCTTTAACACCAGGTGAGTGAGCTACGGTTTTTAAAAACCCCGCCCTAACCAGATAACTCTCCTTCTGAACTCTCCCCATGCTGACTAACCATGCTGCACTCTAAGCTTGAGGCTGTAACTTTCGTTTTATTTTCTTTGATTTTTCAATTTGCCTTTATACTTTCGTTTGGTTTATTTAAATTTGCGTTATTTTGCTTATTCGTCTACGCTTACTATGTCCAGACCCAGCTTGGGACACTCGCCGAGCACCAAGAGCAGCAAGAGCAAGGACAAGACACCTGCCAAGCGACGATCCATGAAGAAGGTAAGTGTGGGTGGACTTGTATTGAGGAACATCTGCTTTTATTAACCGACTCGTTGAACCAAACAGGATCGCGATGCCCTTAGCTTGCCCAGCAGCCAGTGGTATACCCCGCCACTGAGCACCATTACCTCGACGCCGGAGAAGGAGATCAACACGTCCATAGCGTCTTTGGGCAGCGTGTCCAACACCTCTTTGAGTGGCCCCAAGACCCCCGATCCGCATGTTCTCACCGAGGAGGTAAATTTGAATGGAACTGAAGACTTTTGTTCACAATCTAAGACTTTCAACCAACCAACAGCTCACGCCCAAGCGACCATTGCGCTCAGAAAAGGAAAAGGAGCGGCGACTATCGCGCCCGGCCAGTATTGCCACACCCACGGCCAGCATCAAGAACTTCCCCGACACACGCTCGCTCTCCGAGAGCAGCAACCGCAACTCAGTCGGTAAGTTGACATAACAAATGGATAATGCCAGCGAATTTTTGAATTAATACATTTTTCTGGGACCGCAGAGACCACGGATTCCACATCGGAGGAGGACATTCAGCCGCCGCCGTTGCCCGCCAAGGCACGCGACTCCACCGACTTTTCCAGCCTGTCGCAGAACTTGGACTGGGCGCCGAATGGTTATGCCATGCTGGGCACCTTGGGCACCACCACCACCAGCAGCATGAGCACCACATCGACCCTGACAAAGACCAGTATTACGAACACCACGTACGAGTATTTGGAGGCCACTAACTTTACCCTAGTGGATGGCAGCAAGCCACGTCCACCGACGCCGCCGCCGAAGCCATCGCGCCACAGCAAGCACATTCCATGATGAGGGTAGCCAAAGGGTGAAGGTGTCTCTCTGCCCCAAAGCTTCCAGTGTAGCGCCATATAAATGTTCAAACGTTCACGTTGTCGAGTGCCAATTATGTATTCATGTTACTAAATGTTTAGCGGCGGAAATTGAGCCACAATGCACCGACCTTTCGCCTCAACCTACGACCAAATCAAGTGTCTTAACAATCGATCGATCGCATTAGCTTGTACCATTCTGATTATCCGATAACTATGTTTTAGCTTTGGTGTTAAGTGTTTTGCTTACGTTTAAATGATATTATGTTGAACATGTGGTCATTTTCGCCGTGTAATTCGTTTTCGAACGAACGCAACTGCTTGTCTTCCACAAGTACTAAATAATAATAATGTGTGTTGTACCTTAAGTTATCTACAACTTAGTTATAAACCTTAAGCTGTAATTCGTACGTCTCTTTATGCAAACAAGTGCCACAAGTCTATATACAATTGCAACTAGCATACCTACGACTATATCTACGATTTTACAATCAAGCATATTAATGTTTCTAGCACAAATTTACTAACGAGTCAATTACAAAAAACGAAACGAAATCTTGTATGCCTCAAATTTTAGATAATGCAATTTTATAAAGGAAGCATGTTTACACCGCTGTTTTTTTTTATACGATTCAAAAATAGACATAATTTAGAGCAACTAATCGTTGAGATTTATTCGTGAATCGTATACACATACTATATATATCAAGGCACAACTATTTTAACGAAATTGAGTATACATACATATATATGTATTTCATTTTAGCAACAATAAATTTTTTAATTTTCATGTGTATTTTAATGGATTCTGTGTAATTCGCGATCTGTGTATCGGCCAAAGATTAAGCAATAATGTCTAGCGTTAAGCGTTTCACCATTATGTTACCTTTATTAAAGTATAAAAACATGAACCTTTAAATAAAGAACAACTCGGGATTTTATTTGGTTATAAAACGTTTATTCAAGATATAATATTCAGATTAGTAAGACGTAAATGAACACATTAACAAAGTAGAGGGATTAAGATTTGGTTAAATATTAATAAATAATTTGGTCAATAAGTCAGACAATGAAGTAAAGTATATAGGATAGTTTCTAGAAATGGAAAAACATAGAAGGGGTGGCGGGAATATCAATACCTTGACACAGTATCAAACGCAAGAAGTAAATCTAACTTCGAAAAGCTGAAGTTTGTATACCCTTGCAGTGTGTAATTGGATCATAGGACCGTATCGAAAATCAATAATCAAAGTTTAAAAATGTCATAACTAAGCCAAAAAAGTTTTTAATTTAATTCGAATGTCTTTTTATAAGTATATTAAATTTAAGAATTGACAGTTATAACTGCATTGCAAATTTCGGACTAAAATTGTTTCTGATATTTTCCAATATTTTTCGATATTTTAAAGTTGTATTTATACAAGTTTTAATATCGGGAAGTATCTTTTGTATGTAGTATGTAAAAACAAAAAATATCTATGTTTTTCCAGCTCCATTAGATTCGTCCTGAAAGTAGGGCTTAAGCTTAGTAAATTGTAAAATGGCTTTTGATTCTCCCCATCGAAATGAAGGCACATATTAATAATACAGTTTGAAAATGCACGGAATGTTCGTTGTTGTTCAGGGACGTCAGCTGAGTCCTGAGATTTGAGACCAAAGTGTAAGAGAGCAGAGGCGCTGGAGCAGGAACACAAACAGGACTTAGACATCAACGCCACGGTTCGAATGCAGGTCCACGCAGATCTTGGAGTTGCGGTTCTGCTTCTGACTTATCTCTAGCACTTGGAACATCTCCTTGAGGGCCTCGCTGGTGCCCGTTTTGCGACGGTTGCGCCTCCGCAGGGTCACGCCTCCCGACTTGAACTCTCGCATCAGAGCGTCAAGACCTGGGGAGAACAAAGTTAAATTAAATTTAATTTGCGGTTCCTGGGTTTTGTGGTGGAATTACATTAAGTAGCTGGCTAGCAGAAGCTTATCTGGCATGCGGTTAGCTGTGGGCCCAAGGAGCAGCCGAGATACTCACCCACCAACGCAATCGTGTAAGCCCGGGACTTTAAAGGGTGTTTTATTTGGGTAAGGTGGCAATAGGACATAAATCACTGGGCAAAGGTCGGAGAACGGGTTGAGGCGTGAGCCGGGAGTGGAGTGGCCAAGTCTGTCACCGGCGACAAATGAAGCTGGAGACACATGTACTCTGGGGCTACAAGTCAATGGAAATGTACGGTCCACTCCGCCTTAAAACTAGTGTGTGTGTGTGTGTGTTTTCAGTGGAAGGACCAGGAAAAGTGGAAGGGCGCCAAGAAAAGTGGCGCAATAAAACACGGAAATATAAAACGCACAAATAATAATAATAATAAGCCAGGCCGAGACCAGCGGCAACAATGCGGCTTGCCTGCCGGCGCTTCTTCTAGTTCTGGGACGGTGCTATGGCTTGGGCCCCTCTCCTCGTAAAAATAATAAATTGCGTCCTCGCCCGCCATCAATCATCATCATCATCGTCGACGTCCTCTTCGTCGTCGTCGAATTTGATACGGTCTCCTGGCTTGACAGGGGAGAATGGAAACTGGAGTGGGCCGGGCAAGGCGGCGGCATAAAGCTGCAAAAGCGAGCGTAAAATATAGGAAAAATGTGAACGTTCTACGCTTCGCTTCGCTTAAAGCCGAAACTCTGGCAGGTTGCGCCAGAAGGTTGCCAGGGAATGGAAGCCAGGCAAGTACCTTTTTGCTCCAGTTCTCCAGAAAGGGAAAGGACTCGGGGCTAGGGCACGGGTCGAACTTAAATCAAATTTAAGTTTTCAATGTATCGCATGGCACCGGAAATGCTACTCACGGCGCTGAGAGCTTTAGTGTCGACAGGATATTGACAAATGTGTGCTGGAATTTCCGCTTCCGTTCTGGCTCCCGCTCCCGGGAGAGCAGGGAGCAGGGAGCAGGTAGCATCCCAATTCGTTTAAACCGATGAGAGCCCGTAGATTCGGCAAAGAGGGCAGGTCATGGAGTCGGGCCTCCGTAGAAAGTAAGGCTGGCATTCTGGTGGCCATGGCAGCGACACCAACAATGAATGGCGGCAACTTGTTGTTATGTATACCAACGATGTGTGTATTGAGCTTGGACAATATCAGCATTTCCATTCGCTTCGCCTCGCCACGCTTCGTTCCACCTCGCTTCATTTGTTTTGCGCCTTACCGCCGAGCAGGACGAGGACGAGCTTGACTTGACGAGTGCGGCCAGGACACGAGCAGAGCTGATGCCTAGCCGTAAAGCTGATGTACGGCTGGCTGCCAGCTCAAACGCTTCACGTGCCTCAAGAGACGCGCGCGCGTGCTCTCCGCTCCACACCGCTCGCAGCAAGGTTCCACGTTCCCTATACTGATATATATATTTATATACATATATATGCTATATAGAGCTATATAGCTATCGTGGCGTCACTTTTCTGGCTTCCAACAATACGCGCGTTGATTGATTTTGATTTGAATGTGCGCTCGTTACGCATACGACGCGTGGTGCGCGCCAAAAAGTAGGCAAGAGCAACAGCAACATTGCTGAAGTCAGCGCCAAAACAAAACGGAAACGGAAGTGCTTAGTGAAAGCGTTAGAGTGTCGCTGTGTATGTGAATGTGGCCGTGACATTGCAAGCCTGGTATCTGGACTCCTCATTCGGGTAAGTGGACAAGCAGAGGATTAAGTGCCAGTTAAAGGCAATCGGCAGGGATTCGCTCTCCATTCCCATTAAAAAAAAAGATTGTTGAGGCATAAATCATCTCATTAAATCTAGTCTATTTCCCTGTTCTGGGACTGGGTCGATTCCAGTATAGATATACAAAAAATATGATATATATTATCCTGCTGCACACATACACACAAAGGTGGAGCAACAATGTATTTACACATTTATGCGGGCTGATTCAATTTTCATCGAGGTTCAGCCCAAACAGACTGCCCTGCCATGTGGAGGCGGCAGCTGATTTCTCTATTGACAACACTCAAAATTAAAGTCCAGTACATATTTACGCAGAAACTCAATCGCAACGAGGTGTTCCACTTTTGTTTCATGGCAATAAAAGCGTAAATTAAACGACAAAGACGACCCACAAGTGCAATGACTGAATAAACACCTCTCCCTTGGCGGTGTTTACTCATATACCTATACCTATTTGAATATACATAGTTCGCATTCCATCTAACTCGGCTTCGCATTGTGCTGGCAAATGTACATTATGAAATGATGACAGTCGGAAAATTCTGTTACGCAGCTAAGTAAAAATCTCCAAAGCCAATTAAGTTTCTGGTTTATATCAATTTAAAACTAGAAGCTGGGGTTTATAAGTTCAACAGTGAATTATGTTATAGAGTTTTCAAACTAAATAGTTTAAAGTTTTCGATTATTTTTGACGCAAAGATGAACAAGCGTCTAAAGCTAGTTCGGAATATTGTATTAAACATTTGTGTGATTTAGCTCAATTTTCATGAAAACGTTCGGAAGTAATACTGCGCAGTCTGTTACAAAAATGAACACCACACATCTCCAGGTAGAATGGGAATTGGCGATTAACTAAACCGAAAACAGCTCTCGATTTTTACTGTCTGTTTGTTGTAGATAGGCTTCGAACCATGAATAGACGAGCTTGAATATAAGACAGGTTAAATTAAGACGAGTTCGATATAAAAATCTCTAACAAAGGTTGAATCCTGAATTGTCATAACTATTTACGATTTGCAATCCTTAACTCAGTGGATTTGAATGAGTGTTAGGCCTTACAATATATGATTTTAAACATGAATGCCATAAACGCTACTCGTATCAACATTCCCTATTGTTAGTAGTCCTGTCGCGGTAGAGTCCTGTTCCCCCCCTCTTCATAGAGCTGCTCGCAAACTTAATTAAGAAGTTACTGCTGCAGCAGTCGACAGTGAATGGCACGAGGAGAGACCAGAGGGGAGCACCAGGAGCGGAGCTAGTGAAAGCCTGCATTGAGCCGTAAAAGAACCCGACGTGTAGGTAAAATCAATTACAATCGCAGACGGGTTGTTGCGTTGTGTTGCGTGTGTCGAACGGAGAGGGCGGCGGGCTCCCAATGGGAGCATGAGTGGCATGGGGCCTGGGCTGGGCTAACTGACAATTGACAGCAACAAGTTGGGCCCTTCAAATAGACCTCCACTCCGGGGACATGGTGACACAATGGCAGGGCACTTGTCAACGCACGGCTGCCAGGGATTAGCTGCAGACACACCATGGCTGCCACATGAGTGGCCTGAACGGGGGAAAGCCCCTACACTGATTCAATTGGCGAAGGGCTGCCCCCAGCTTTTTGCAGGCCAATTTCCCTAATTTGGCTGCTGAAACCAATGCTGGACCATTGAAACGCTTCGATCCAAAGTATTCCAAGGACTTTTCCACTTGTGCATAGTTTCCACTGGCGTCGTGGGAGTTTATCTGCCCACTCGAGAGGCTCCTTCTTGAAGGGCACAACTTTTCAACAATGGCCAGAAGTTAAGGGCGAGCAGCACCAAAAGTTTATCAAATTTCATATGCGCTTAAGAACGGTCTCAAAAGTCGACTTTGGAATTGAAATTTTGTTTTGTAAAATAAGAAAGTAAAACGAAGAATGTCTCGAGTCTGACCAAGGCAAAAGGAAAAGTGTTCGTAGGTCGTGAACCCTTGGGTGAACCTGAACCTGATAGATACAATCCCCTTATGTTTTCCATGGGCAACTCTGGAGGGCAGAGTGTTTTCTGCGGTGGAGTACATACCTGTCGCTGCCTCGGCCTGTACCTGATGCTTCACGTTGTCAATGATCTTGTCGCCGCTGCCTTTCCGCAAACTGTGCCCGGCAATGTGGTCGCTGAAGCTGCCGCCGCCAGCTGCCACCGCCACCGACTTGGAAGGAAGTGGCGGAGGAGGAGGTGGCGGTGGTGGTGGTGCAGCCAGCGCCTTTTGCTCGGACTTTTGCTCTAAGCGGGCCAGCTTCTCCTCTGCACGCTCGGCCCGCGTGTGAGCCTCGCGCAGCTGCTCCTCAAGGATCTCCAACTTAAGTTGTAATTTTTTTAGTTCATCGTTAGTAGTTTTGGCAATAGCCGCATCCATTAGACTTTGCTACAAATGCAAGAAACGAGAGAACGAGGGTAGAACGGGGCGCGGGAGCGGGTGTGGCATGGTGTGGGTGTAGGTTTAGGTAAGAAAATTAGTAGATATTTCAAAGCGTCTAAGGGTCAGGGGTTAGTGCATCAGAAGCTAGTAGAGCGTGAGTAGTGTGTGGAGGAAGCGGCGCACGGCAAGCGAGTTGCTTACGTGTCTCGGTTGGATTTCGGAGAGGGGTGAAGAGTGCAGAGAGGTGAGTTGACCCGGCACCGAGATTAGGTAACAACAACAACACGCCCAGCTGGCCAGGCGCATTCTGTGCATCTATCAGATTGTCGTATTAGGCGTGCAGGGGAGAGACGCCACCACCAACTGATCTTGTTGTGTTTCAGTTGCTCTTGAAGATATTCGAGAGCGGCTTGAAAATGTCAAACACGCTGCGTGTTTGCTAAAGGATTGAATGGACAGATGGACAGAAAAGATTGTTTTGATAGCCATAGATACTACCAAGTGTTGCTGTTTAAGATCAATCATGAGACTGTAAACTAACCATTTCCACGATGCGCTCGTTGTGCTCCCTCGCCTGCTGCTGCACCTGGTCCTGGATCTGCTCAAATTCCGCCTGCTCGTTGAGCACGCTCGACGAGGTGCTGACCCTCGATCCAGCGTGCTGCCCGTCGGTCAGATCCCGAGTCTTTGCTGTGAGCTCATCATTGCGCTGCTTCAGCTTGATCAGCGCAGCCTCCATTCTGTAACGCGGCTTTGAATTGAGTTATTTCCCATTAAATAACTTGGTTAAACTCACTTCTGGCTGGTTTCCACACTCTCCTTCATGTTTTCGGTAAGCAGCTTGGCCACTTTCGTCAGGTTGCTGTTCTCCGTGCGAAGGGATTCGTTCTCCTCCTCCCATGAATGTTGCTGTTAAGAGAAAAAGAGAAGAGGTAACTTCCATTCAAGTTCAGTTAAGTCTGCCCACTCACCTGCTCCAACAGTTCGGCCATCTTCTCATTGGCCTCGTACAGTTGCAGCTCTACGGCATTGGTCGCATTTTTGAGGGTGAGGAACTCATCAGCCAGACGTTCCACAAGGCCACTGGTGATAGGCACCTCATCCGAATTGACATCCACAATGCTGTCTAGATCTTGACCGCCGCTGACACTGTCGCCGCTGTCCGTGCTGCCCTGCTGCAGAATTTTGAAAAGCTTTCGCTTGAGTTCCACGGACCCGAAAACGGTGCGCGGACTAATCTGCGGGACCTGACCCATCGTCTGCTTCTCGCGTATGTGCTCCAACTCGCTTGTGAGACTATAAGTGTAAAATTAAATTATTTAAATTTATTTATTTATTAAATTATATTCGTCAAATATATCATCGAATTATCGCACTATGTAAAACAAGAATGGCAAGCCGAAGTTTACTCGGCAAATCTTATTAACTGAACGTTTTCTATAGTTCCATTAAGGTCCATCCAGAACTCTATCAAAATTGTCAACCTTGGGGTAGACTCTTAATTTTCTTCAATTTAAGTTAAATACGCAGAAAAAATCATGTCATCCCATATAAAAATATTTAATTAAACAAGAAAGGAAGCTAACTTCGGCACGCCGAAGTTTATATACCCTTGCAGATAGAACTTCGATAACTTCCTGCATTCCTGCCATACAATATAAAATATACATATTAATGTTAAAAAACAATGAAGTAATACCTGCTTTCATTTCATTCACCTATACATATTATAATTTCAGTTTTACATTCACAGATTTGCATTTTTGCTCCACATCTAACGATCGTTTGTATGGCACCTATGTGATATAGTCGTCCGATTTTCATAAAATTTGACACAAAATTTAAGACTGATATAAAATGGCAATATCTTAAATTTAATGCAAATCTGCTGAAAACTGAAAACGTTATAATTTTTAATTGTATTTATTTTTTGATCGTTCCTATGGCAGCTATGTGATATAGTAGTCCGGTTATTTTTTATAACTTTACACAAAATTGTAGATTAAAATAAAATGGCTATATCTCATATTTGATGAAAATCTGGTGAAAACTGAAGAAGTTATAATCTTAAATTTTATTAATTTCTTTTATTTCTTATAAAATGGCTATGTATCAAATTTGATGAAAATCTGTTGAAAACTTAGAATGTTATACTTTTTAATTGAATTAATTTCTCGATCGTTCTAATGGGAGCTATATGATATAGTCGTCCAATTTTCATAAAATTTTACACAAAATTGTAGAATAATATGAAATGGCTATATCTCAAATTTGATCAAATTCTGTTGAAAACTAAAAATGTTATAATTTTTCTTGTAAAAATTTTCCGATCATTCCTATGGCAGCTATATGATATAGTCGTCCGATCCGGCCCGTTCCGACATATATACAAGTGAGAGTATATAGAAGGCTAACTACAAAGTTTCATTCAGATAGCTTCAAAACTGAGAGACTAGTTTGCGTAGAAACGGACAGACGTACAGAAGGACAGACGGACATGGCTAGATCGACTCGGCTGTTGATCCTGATCAAGAATATATATACTTTATATAGTCGGAGGTGGCTCCTTCACTGCGTTGCAAACTTCTGACTTAAAATCTATTACCCTGCAAGGGTATAAAAATGCGAATGCGATTCGATTCGATCCATAAATTGTAAACTGCAAGGGTATTTAAACTTAGGCCTCCCGATGTTAATTTCCTTTCTTGTTGATTTTCTAAAAACTATGTTCCGACTTATGTTTTTACTACCCGCAATACGAAAATATGTATCTGCTCAGTTGCATTCTGATAGCTCAACAACTTAGAGACTAGTTTTGCGTAGAAACAGACATACAGATTGCTAGATTTTCCTTGCGTTATAATCTTCTTACTAAACACCATTTTCAAAGGTATAAACATATCGACGTTCACGTGAAACATTCTAATTTTCCAGATTCTTTTCGCCAGCACTCACTTTTGTATCTGATCGACCTTCATTTTGTGCAGTTTGTCTAATGCGTTTCGCTCGTTCAGAGCTTTGCTAAACTTGGAGCTCATCTCCTTGATTTGGGTCTCAAAATTGGTCTGCTGCTGTTGCAAAGCTTCGAGCTGGGCGCACAGCTTTTCGTGCTGAGCCTGTTGCTCCTCCTGTGTGGTTTTATCTGTAATAAAACTCGTTAGAATAATTGAAGGAATCAAACAATATAATATAACTTACGCGTGTCAATCTCCAGCTTAAGCGCCTTGTTCTCCTCCCGCAGGGCAATGTTATCCTCCAACAGCGTGAACATATCATGCTCCGGATCCTGCTCGTTGTAGTCCGGCTCCCGCACCCTACTCCGGCTGCGCGTCTTGGCCTCCTGGGTGCGGAACTTGGCCACTGGTATGCGTCCGCGTCTCTCCATCGATTATCAGATCTAATGCCTGCTGCGGGCGGATGAAAGGAATTTTGTTATTATATTTGGTGGGGAAGTGTGGAAGGTTAACTCTTAACACTGCTTACGTTTCGCATTAAAGGCAAGTCCTTAACCTCTTCTTAAACTAAGTGATGCAAATGGAAATAATGCTCGGCCATCACCAAATGATGAGTGTGTGTTTGGATGCACTGGGGAGTGGTGTTTGTGTTGTATATGAGAGATGCTTGGGGGGTGTGTGCGCTGCACGGCATGCCTTGGAATTGATGAGCCCACATTAAAACGCCTTGCATATTTACTTTTCGTTTTTATTATTTGCTGTTTACAATTTCTCCTTGATTTCGGTTTTATTTTGCTTTGCTTGGCGCTTGCCCGCCCCTTGCTCTAATGTCCCTGTTTTACTGCCCGCCTGGGCTGCCCTTCAGCTCCTGCTTTCTTTTCTGCTTTTGTGATCTTTTGCTTTAGCAGGAGTCCTGCTCTTGGGTTCAAAATACTACAGAAGTTGGCCGAAAGCATTTGGAATGCCTGCCGAAAGTTGCTACGAAACTAGTTAAAGTGCCACGCCCACAGCGCCTGCAAGTGTCTCGCTTGGCCTCAGAAATATTAGCTTGATGGCTCAGTGTGTCTGTGCAGAAGCGTTTCATGCACATCCTCTCATTGTCTGGTTTGTGTTTTTATATCATTCCTTAACTATTTTAATTTAACTGTTTTTGCCATTTGTTTTTCGTTTCTTTTTGCTAATCACTTATGCGTACAATTTCCTTTGCTTTCTTTGCCATAAATCATCGCCATTTCTCATGTTTTGTCACTTGTAGTGTAAAAATAAAAAAAAACCTAAAGTTTATACACAAATATGTCGCTACCTTTTGTTATGTTTTGTTTTTGTTTTGCCTCGCTTTTAATATTATATATAAACTTTTGAGAGTTGCTTTTTTTTCATTCAATTTTATAAAAATAACTAATTGAAGGCGGCTTAGAGCTCTTTGTTTTTGCTTGTTTTCGTTATGATTTTGTGTATGCTTTTATGCTTGAATGTTTTGTTTTGTTTTTGTTTTTGTTTTTAGTTTTCACTTTTCAATTTGGTTTAAATAGCTATATAATAAATGTGTTTCGAAATTAATATTAGTGTATTTTTTCTTTCCTTTTTACAGCTAATTTTAAGATTTATCTTTGGATAATCATCATGCTTTTCGTGTGCTAAATACTTTACATGTCTTTACGCATTTTATAATTTACATTGTTTTTTTTTTTTGTTTTTTTTTTTTAGTATACGTACGTATATTTTTTGTTTATAAATTAATATTGTTTTATATTTTTATAATTAGCTTTAGTTATAGTTGTTTTTTTTTCTTGTTTTTTTATTATTTCTAATTGAAGATTCTGTAAGCAGGAGAAAGGGTTAGGGTTAATTTTTAAATTTTCGTTTATGTTTGAGCCGTGTTTGCATTGAAAATAGAAATAAATAAAGATTTTTGTTTTATAATAAATCAAACAAACAATAGTCGAATTCATAATATTTTGTACTGAATGGTAAAAATAAACAAAAATTCGCTACACGCCTATAGAGAAGTTAAGCTAATCTAAGCACAGCTGGGCCTGCATAAAAATTATGCCAGCTCTTTAATTTAAACGAGTTTCGAACAAAATACTGAAGTTTCGAGAAATAATTATACATCCTTATATAAATTGGTTGCAATTGGAGTTTTTGAAAATAGTTTTTGAATTTCGGAGATTCCTTTATACTAAATAGCTTTCCGTTATTGTTTGCTTTTGCTTTTCTATTTATTCATTTGATGCGACGAGTAAATGTGTTAGAATACGTGTATAACTTTGTGTTGCAGAGTCATGACCGAGTCATCGAAGGGGAATTATCTCTCTTGGCTTTCTCGTAAGGAACGTACGTGTTGTGGTGATACAAATAAAATTGCTTTTGGTCAATGTTTCTTGAAGGCTTGAAAGGAAAATCTGTGCAGTGTTTAAAAACAAGGAATTTTCGTTTCTCGACAGATTCTTCTTGGATTCATCGTACTACAAATTAATGTGTGTGCGTGTAGATGTGTTTTGGTGTGTGACTACGACCGCGCCACGTCTTGGAAATGACTTCCATACGATGTTCTTGCTAAATGTTTCGGATTGGCTTGCTTCGTTGTGTTGTGTTCCTTCTTTAGGTTCCCACTTCCCGTTGATTTGTTACATCTCCTCGATAAAGTCGCGCAGCTGGTCGATAAAGGGCCGGCGGTAGGCTGACGAGTGCCCAATCTCCAGCTTGTACCACTTGTCGAACGACTCCTTGGGTATCACCTCGCTGTCGTAGAGCACGCTGAACGTGCTGCATATGGTCTCGCCGGCTGCCATCTCGTCACCATCGAGCTCGGCCATAAAGTGCTGCTGCAGAGAGTCCACCGCCTCGTCTATGCAGGCAATTTCCAGCGCCTCCTGGGCGTCGATGCAGAGACGTAGCAGCGGTGTGCACCTGGTGCGGAAGCTCTCAGTGTTTAACTGCAGCTGCAGTTTCTTGCCGCCGCCTCCCTTGTTGCTTTTGGTCATCACAGTCAGCGCATAATCACAGCACAGGAATTTGGTGAGCTGCCTCACAAAGTGCGCATTGATGGCCACGTTGGTGTTAATGTAGTCGATGGCCATGTCACAGGACAGTGCCAGTAGATGTCTGATCCGCTCAACATGCTCCAATGGGGAGCGTGGCGTCGACGCGCTGCTCGACTGTCCTCCTTTCGCTTTGGCCTGTCCCTTTACTTGGCCCTGACCGGGCACGCCGTTATCCAGGAAGTAAAAGCTGTGCGACTGCACGAACTCGCGATACTTGCTAACATCGTTCCAGAACAGCTGTCCGCGATCCAGCTTGTAGTCGTTGTGCCACACCTTGCGAGCGTAGGCGGCCCCGAATTCCTGCACGAAATAGTTAACAAAGGCGAACACGAAGCGTTCAGTAAAGAACGAGTCCTCCAACCAGCGCCTCTGCCACACATCCTTAAGGTCCAGACGGCCGGAGTGCATGATGGGCCCGAGGAACTCGAAAACATAGCTCCAACCGTTCGGGACGTCCACGAGAAGGTCAGGAAACTCGTCGCTGAACCGGGAATACGCCTGGCTGAAGGTCGCCTTGTCTAACGCATCCTTGCTCATGAGGTAGGCGAAGATGTTGCCGCAAGCTAGACGATGCTGGCGCTTCACCTCAGCCGAGTGCAAGTAGTCCATCATCAGGTATTGCAATGCCTTCGACTGCTGCTTAACGGTGAACGAACGCCAAATGGTTAGAACCTCCGACTGCCAGTCACGCGTATTTAGAGCTTCCTCCACCAGCTTGGCAATGAGGTTCTGGCACTGTTTTCCCGTGAAGGCGATTTCAGCCTGGTGCTCTACATGGCTGCTTCTATTGCCACCGACATGGACAGACGGCAGGGGTGTGCCCAAAGGAGGTGGAGGCAGCCGGTACGGCGAGATACTGAAGTTCTGGCCGGGAGGCGGAAGGCGCTTGAGCAGGGATGTCGGCGGAGGTGGCGGCACACTAGTGTTGGTCGACGGTGGGCCGCTGACCGGACGGTTGTCGGAATTACGCCACTGGTAGTTCGAGGAGTTGCCCAGCTTGGCATGCGAGTCGTCGCTAACGTTGCTGCTGCTGAAGCGCAGCTTGCTGGGATCAATACTCAGAGCTTGGTTCTCGTGCTGCTGTTGCTTCGGCATCTTCTGCATGAAGTAGTTGCTGCCGCCGTCGTGGCCATGCTGGTGATGGTGATGTTTCTGCTGTTGCTGCTGCTGGTGATGCATCGGCTGCGAGTGCTGGCTAATTCCGCTGCCCCGACTACCGCCGCCCCCGCCTCCACCTCCACTGTGGTGCTGTTGCTGATCCTTTGTGTCATCGTGCGGCTTGTGGCGTTGGTTGCGCGCAGCGCCCTGCGTCTGGTGACTCGCCGGCTGATCCCAGTTCCGCACCCTCAAATCTAGCACGTCCTGCATCATAAAACGCACCCGACTGCTGATCTTGATGTGCGCCTGCTGCCTATGTCCCGTCCCGCGAGACCGATTCACAATGTCCTGGATGCGGCGGAAGATCTTCTCGATGCGGTCTCGCAGCTGGTACTGTTCGGGTAGCGTGGTCTCCAGCAGATGGCCGACGGTGGTCAGAAGTTTGCACATGTACTCCAGCTTCTCCTCGCAGCCGTGCTCCAGCAGTGACTCTATGCAATTCAGCACTCGGTCGCTGGTCAGCGATTGGAGCTTGAAGAGCTCGCCAATGAAACGAACGGTGCCCCAGGCACGTCTTCGGAACTGGTACTCCAGGTCTTCCATTTCGGAACGCAACTCCGCTTTCTTCGCGGGGTCCGTGCACTGGTTGATGCGATCCACGGTGGGCTGCAGCTTCTTGGCCTTGGCATTGGCATCGTTTACGTTCGACTCGAACTCGTGCTGAATGCGCGTGATCAGGGAGCTGGTGAAAAGCGACTTGTTCTCGGCTTTGATTTCGTGGAAAAGCACCTTGCAGAAGCGGGCATAGGTGGGTGCAAAATTCGGTTCGCTAATGGTCTTTTCGAATATGAGCAGCATGACCTGAAAGGGATTCAAGTTTAGGTTAAGGGGTTAGGGGTAAAGTTGCGCACAATGCCAATCCGTTCCGCAAAACAAAAGAAAAACATTTTCATAAATGCAATACAAAATCCGACTTACATTTGTCATTTTCGCCTCATTGTCCATTTTGATGCTGGACATCTCCTTGAGGAGAACTTCGAAGTTGTCTGGCGTCAGCTTGTTGAGAATGCCGCGCACCTTTTTCAGCACGCCCTCCACATCGTTTTCCTCATCCTGGGCGGTGGCCATGGATGTGCGGCGCAGGGGCTCCGGCTGCCAGGCATTCTCACACTCCGATAGTTTGATCTCCTCCTTCAACGATAGTTGGACCCGGATTATGTCCATATGGCGCTGACTCGAACTGGTTGTAGGACCGCCACCGCCGCCCATGCCACCGGAGCCGCCCATTTGCTGGTGTCCGTCGTGGTGCTTCTTGCTGGCTCCATGACCGCGACCTCCTCGCTTGCCGGGCACATAGTCCAGGGACTCATTAAAGTTCATATGCTGGTACTGCTGGAACTGCTGGCCATGGGCGTGAGCGTGGGTGTGAGCATGATGCTGCTGCTGTTGCTGCTGGCGGGAAACGAACAGCTGCGAGATACAGTCACCCTTCTGGCAGGGCACCATTGGCGGCTTGCGAGAATCGTTAAGCTTGGACAGTTCACGCAGCGTCTCCATGCTATAGCGATAGTTCCTGACGGGAGGAGTAGCAACGGCACTGGTGTCGCTGCAAGAGACTGAACTGGAACTCGGACTGGGGCTCTTTGACTTGGTCGCTTTTTGCTGCTTAGTTTTGGGCGACGATTCCACTCCCTTGACTTTTGCCTGATGGACCGGTGAGCTCTTCTTGCTACCGCCTGCGCTCCTCTCTCCAGCATTAATGATGGATGTGGCACTCACCTTGGGAGCACAATCCACATTGTCGCCGCTCTTGCTGCTAAAGGATGAGGCATCGTCCGCTGCCTTGCTAATGGTCGAGCTGGACCATGTAGAGCTGCATATGAAACCGGTATCGTGGCGCGCCGCCTCCTCGTTGAAATCTCCAAACTTGAGGTCCGCCATGGCATTGTCCTCAATTTTGCTGGACACGGCGACACCGCGAGTTGGCGGCTCATCTTCCTCACACGCCGAACTGCTGCTGTTAAGGAACTGTAACTGCTGTGTCTCCGAAAGGGATGCGACGGATGTATCAGGGCTGCTCTTCTGCAAGAACTTGGCCACTATCTCATCGTTGGCCAAGTGCTTCACATGGGGATTACGACTTGACACGCCGCTGTCCTCTTTGCTGTCAGCTGAGGGGAAAGATTGTAAAGCAAACATAAGAACCACTGCTAACGAACAAAAAACATGCATGTTTAGATACTCACATTCATGATCGCTGTCCGCCTCCGCATCCATGTCGTCGGTGATGTCATCTTCGTCATTGTTATTGTTGTTGTGGCTCATCAACTGCTCCTTGGGCTTGAGCACAGTGTTGTCGTCTCTTAGAGTAGAACTTACGAAGCTAGGATTATTACTAGTTGTTGCACTAAGCTTATCAGTCGTCGGTTGCGCCGTAGCCTTGTCATCGACAGTTGTCGCCGTTCCGTCGTGTTTGGTTGTTGTTGCCGCTGTTAGAGTTGTTGTTGATGTGGAGTTGTTGTTGTTGCTGTTGTTTGTGTTTGTGTTAGCCTCCGGTGCTCCTCCGTTGCCCCTGTTGCTATTGTTGCCATTGTTGCTCTGGCTTTGGCTGCTGCTTGTAGTGGTGCTGATTATCGTCGACTTTTGTTTCCTCTTCTCCAAGTCCTTGGCCCGCTTCTGTGCCTTGCGCTGTTTTTTGGTTATGTTGCTGCTGTTGGAGCTATTGGTGCCGGCGAGCTGGGTGACGGCCGCCGAGATGCGGTTGGGAGTCGGGACTGGTCTTCCCGTCACCTGGCCACCTGACACCTGCTGCTGCTTTGCCTGTTGCTGGAGATTGACTTGATGTTGCTGTTGTTGTGGTTGCTGCCTAACCGTGTGTGTGGGCGTGGAGGCTGCCGATGAGGATGCCCCCGAACTTGTCGTGGTGGAGGTGGTGGTCGCCAGTGGAGCAATACTGGACTTTCTGATGGGCGACGCAGTCGGAACAGCTGTGGTCGCTATAGATTTACTAATGGGCTTCTGAACTGGCGGTCGTGACCCTGGCGACGAGAGAGGCGTCTGCATTGGCTGGCTTCTGGGCAGGATGGATATGTTGCCCGTGCAACCGCTGGCCGCTGCCTCGGCCACGTCATTCGCTATGGATGTAGGCGTGGCGGTGCCTGCATATAAGACTACATTATGGTATGCCAAGAGTAATCACTGGTCATGTACTCACTTTGCTTGTTGGCCGACTTGGGGCGCTGCTTCTTGGCTGGCTCTTGGAACAGAACGGCGGGCTGGGGTCCCGCCTCGATAGCTTCAGTCGCCTGAGTCAATTCCTTGTGTACGCGTGGCAGGCTAGGATGGGTCTCCGTGACATTGTCGACTGCAAGATGGACTATTAGACTTTGGCTTGGACAGTTAAGCTAAGGCCAACTTCGGCTTGCCGAGATTCCTTTATGTTTACTGCTTATAAATTATAGTTTTTGCTTAATGCTAATTTGACTTTACATTAAAATTTTTCTATAATTTATGTTCGAAACAATAGGGTTACTGAGATGTTTAGCTAATGATAGCTAAAGCATTCTTAAATTAACAAAATGGCAAAGACTTTAAAGGAGAACATATGTGTTTCTATTTAAATCCTAAGAGAACTCTCGTCGCACGTCAGACTTACCGTCACTGTACTGCCAGAAGCTGAGATGCTCATCGGTGTTGCCGGAATGGGCCAGTATATCCTTGACAATCACACTGATCTGATCCTTATCCGTGACCCCGGATGTGGTGGAGAGGCGGCTTTGATCCAGACCAGCTTCCTCCTCCTCGTCCTCTCCGAATTGCAGTCCAGATATTTCCCCCATAGAGGGAGCTACATTCGGCTGAACGTTCTGCATCTGTTGTTCCGCCAATGCGGAAGAGAGTAGGGACGAGCCCGAGGTGGAATCCATGAGAATGGCAGGCGCCTGATATAAGCAAGTGGTACTGTTGCTATCTGAATCCAGCAGCTCTGTGCTCAGTGTCATCGTCGATGAGTTTGAGTCCTTATTAGTGAACACACGGTCCATCACGTTCTCCATAGTGTCCGGATGAATAATGGGAATGGCAAATCGGCGTTTGCTCACCTTGTCGCTGCTGGCTCCTCCTAGTTGTTGTTGTTGCTGGGCCCCGCCGCCTACAGGGGGAGCCGTTAGCGATGTGTTTGAGAATCCGCCAGTGGCCACTGCCTGCACTCCAGTCACATTCGGCACACTGCCGGCTATGGCCGTCGCGCTGCTGTTCTGCATGTGTATGGGGGGTGTATAGGTATGTAATCCTGATGGCGCTTGGGGCGGTGCAGTCTGCATGCCAGCCGGGGCGAGCATGGGTGTCGCCGTCATCCCGGTTGGTGGCAGTCCCAGCGTCAGACCAGGAATAAAGTTGGGGGCCAGATGGAAGGTGGCGGCTCCGTTCAGGGCCCCGTTGTGTGAGTTTATCATGGGAGCCACCGCAGTCGGAGCGGGACGTTGGGTATTGGTCGAGGCCATAGTGTAGGTGAAGTAGTTCGCATGCTGGGGCGTGGCCGCCGCCCTCTGGGCACCTCGGATGTTACGACCGTGGGAGTTGCCGCCGCTGGCCACATTGCCAGCGCCACTATTTGGAGCTGGGACATTCACATAGTAGGGAAAGGGATGCGGCTGTACTGTTGCGCCAGCACCACCCGGGCCCGACTGCTGGCCGTTTGGCGGCTGCAGCTGCTTCTGTTGCTGCTGCGGCTGTGGCTGCGGTGGCACATAGAAGGTGGCCGTCGGAGCTCCTCCCGCTCCGTTCGTAGGGAAAGCCACCGCCGACTGCATACCTAAAAGCTGTGCGCCCTGGCTGTATGTAGGTGTTGGTATGTAGGCGGTGGAGATGTAGGCGGATCCGGTTCCGGGCGCATTGCCGCCGGCGGGTGCGATCAGTCCAGCTGACTGCGGGAAATGGGGCGGCAAAGTGGGGTTGCTCAGCGCCCGGGTTAGATTGGCGGCGCTGGAGTTGGAGGGCGCAAGCACCCCATTGGCACCGTGGACACCACCACCATGATGTCCGGCACTGTGTCCCTGGTGACCCAGCGAGCTGCTACTGGCGGCGGCGCTCAGTTGGTGGGCAGCGCCGCCGCCGCCATTAGCATTACTATTTCCCGCAGCCGAGTGGGTAGCGTATGGCGGCGGTGGGTTGTAGAATATTACGGGAGGATGGTGCGCCTGCGCTTGTACTTGCTGCTGCTGGACCTGCTGTTGTTGCTGAAGCTGCTGCTGAAGGTGGGCGGCGGCTGCCGCCTGATGTTGCTGTTGTTGGTGCTGCTGCTGCAACAGTTGCTGCTGGTGGTGGTGCAGGCCGCTGTGATTCGGAACGAACAATGTGTGGGCGGCCTGCTGTTGCTCCTGCTGGTGAAGGAGATTGCTGCGCACCTGCTGTTGCTGTTGTTGCTGTTGCTGCTGCTGTTGCTGCTGCAGGTGATGGTGGTGCGAGTGCCCCGTCTGGTGGTGCTGGGCTTGGTGGTTGTGGTTCTGCTGGTGTGTCGACTGTGGCCTGGTTCCCTTCCCACCCCCTCCCGTTTGCAGGAACATAGGAGGACCTTCGGAGGATCTGCACACGCACGCACACAACACACACACAGAGGCACGGGAACAGGCACACGGAGGAGTTAAGAAACGCGCGGCCGGAACAGGAGCAGATGTACAAATCGTAATGTTAGTAAGATGGAAATGGAAGTGAAAATGGACATGGCGGATGTGGGAAAAGCTTGGCTGGTATTATTAAGTATCGTAAAGCGGTAGGATGCATGCGTGCGAGAGTAGGTGAAAAAGCAAAAAACCCAAAAAGCGGCATGAAAATCTTATGACTAACACTGTGATCCCAAAGATTACAGCCCTGAAATGCACTCCCTACTCTCTTTCTCTCTCGCTGTCTTCCCTGGTCGATTCTTCCACTTAATTGAGCTCATCAATTCTGTGGAATGTGTGAAGTATGATGTCACTTTCGTGGGGCGGCGGCGGTGCGCGAAGATGGCCACACGCCTTATCGCCGCTTTTATCAATGGTCTAGTCAATGGCAGCAAAAAGTGCCGAACAAAGAAACTATGTACTATGTGAGCTGCTGGTGACACACAACAACAGGTGGCGGAGCACCGAGCAGCCAGCGGGCGTGGGAGGTGAGCGATGGATGGATCTTCTGTCGTTTGTGAGGCCACAACCAGTTTGGCACGTCGTCAGAGACACTTTCCTCGGCACAGTACGAGTTGCCACAAATGGCATTGCTTTGTGAATCAAATATTATGGGAGATTATGGGAGAATATACAAATCAGATCAGTCTAAAGAAGTGTTTACTCCGAAATCCAAGACGTTATTCGTAAACATGAATTGCCTTAAGCTCAAGTACATGTTACACAGAGAAAAATAGTCTTTTAAAGATTCTATTGGATAAAATTCTAAACGCTTCCCTACAAATATTCAATAACACGAATATTTTGACATACAAAAAATACAATTAAATTAGTCAAAGCTGCCAACTCCTTTTCCAGTTTCCACTGTCTTGTGCTACGTGTGCTGGCCTAGAAAACAGCGACCACTGGTGCGGTTTTGAGGCCATGCACCTCGCCACGGGAAAAACCAGTTTCCCTTCTGCAGAAGATGCATGCTGCCGGAGTCGGACTCGCTGGCAGAAAGAAATGCTTACTCGATTTCTTGTTTGTTTGTAAACAAAACCAGTTGGGACGGCTGTGTGGGTGAGAGAGCTCGTAGGAACCGGAGCTGCTCTAATTGGGATCGCAGCGGCGATTGGATTTCGCTGGCAATGGGTGGGATGAGGGAGGCGGAGAGAGAGAACGAGAGCCAGAAAGTGCGATTGTGCGATTAGGCTAAATAAGCAAATATAACTACTGCGAATTATTTACACGGGGATTACTGTTGTTTGGATGAGGATGAGCAATTGTGGCCACTTACCGCTTCCTGTGCTGCTCCTGCAGATGTCGAAGTGTTGTTGTGTTGCTCCTAGTTGGGCTCGGTGAGATCCTGCCCACTACTCCTCCCTCTTCGTCCTCTTCCGCTACCTTAGTTGTTCACTTTCTGCTCGTCGTTGTGGTGCGCTCTATCCGGAATTTTCAGATATCCCATATATAAAAATACGCGAGTCTATGGTGCAGCACATCCACATCCACATTGGTGCAGACGAGGGATGAGGGGCACGTACACGTACATACATACGTACAAAAAGGTAAAAAACAACGCACACGGCGAGTGATAAATTTTCACGGTAATTTTTCTATAATTAATAGAAAGTGAAAATGCTTGAATTTTGCCTTAAATTACAATTACGGGTTTTTTACTAATGTTGCGAAGGGCCGAGCAGAGCCTGCTACGATTTTCGTCCCTCTTAACCCTCTGTCCCAGCCCGGATTAGGCCCGAATTCGAATAAATTCCCAAATTTTAAGATCTGATGGAAAGCCCAAAGGCTCTCCAGTTTTTAAGTTTTCCCTTTTCAGCCTCCTGTTTGCCGTTTTCTTCACTTTTTTCCTGCGCCGAGGCGAGGCGTTGGTTGTTGTTTTTGCCCTTCGCTTTTCTTTTCGCCCCATCCCTGTCTGGCTGCCGGTACTCACCTCTAGCCTTCTCGCTCGCGCGCACCACACACACACAAAACCGAGGAAACGAAAAAAAAATGCAGTTCCGCGCGGGGAACACGCCGAAAACGTTGCTCGGGCACTTTTCTTTACATCAGTGCATCGTCCGCAACACCTCGTTTGTGTACTCGTTCACTATTTGTTACAAATAATTTTGTAATTGTAAAAATTCTACAGAAACACGTCCGTGTTTGCGATTTATTTGCGACAGGTGTGCCACTTTGGCTTGCTTTGAGCTAGTTCTGGCGATAGCCAGTTTAGCGATTTTCAAGCTAGAACTGGCTTTTTAATCGGTCGGTAATGCAGTACCAGTAAGTAGTCTTTCGAAAGTCTGGCAGCCTGTTTTCCAATACAAAACCAAAAAGGGGTCTTAACTTGGATGGAAACACCAAAAATGAGAAGGTTGTTAACCTGGATGGATAAGGTGGAAACCAATGTAATCATTTTTCAATCCAGAGTCCTTATCCAACTTGTTTTTTTTTTTTCAAAATTTAAATTAAAGTTTAAGGAAAATAAAGTTAAAAGTAATAAGTTCCTCTACTAATACCTTTGTTTAATTATTTTATGTACGATCTTTGTACTATGGGCCAGGAAGTTAATTTTTTTTGGTCAAAATTCTGTAATTCAGAGTGCGTATTCAAAGTTTATAAGAAACATTTTTTTTTAAATTTTGGTTTCTGATTATTACAATAAAATCATTTTGATGTGACTATAGTTGCCGCATAGGGGCAGGAATCACATATATTTGTTTTTGTCAGTAAACTGCAAAAAATACATCGCAAATATCCACTTTGATTAGCTGCCATTTCGTAACCATTGAATAGAAAGTAGTACAATTTTGAGGAAAGATAGCTTAATCTATCCTTTTTATTGCGCAATGGTTTTTTTTTCGTTTTCTTGAAAACATTTTTGACCATTTTGTCCAAAATCCGGGCCGCCTGGCCCATAGTGCTTTGACTTTGTGTGGGTGTGCGCATGCGCAGAATACGGCCTTCCATCGTGCCGCCCAACCCCGCCCACTTTCCCGGGAAACACTTGCAGTGTTTACGCGCTTGTAGTAAAAGTTTTCCCCTTTGTATTCCGCCGGATGCGCCGCCCCCTCCCACTTTTCGTATTCTGCAATCATTTTGGATGCCGGCTTATCTTCTTTCACTGTGTTATTTCCAGCTACAATTGACTATTTTCCATTAAAAATATGCTTACATATTGTTTGATTTTTTTTTAATAATTCAGTTACTAAAATTTAATAAAACAAAAGGAAAAAAAGGATTCCAACATTCAGTCAAAGTGACTTTTTCGCATTTAATAAGACATGCACAAACAGGAACTAAAAGGATTATTTTGTGGCCGGGAAAGCAAAAAGCCCAGACCGCAAATGCAAATGTTTAAAGTTGCCAAAACGAAACCGCAGCAACACACACAGAGACAGGGTTTTGTCCATGAAGTTGCGAGGCATTTGCATTGCTTAATTATCAAACTATCAAAATTATATAGACCAGATAACGTTGGCGTTATTTATAGATATTCCCTTTTAAACAAGAAAGGAACCTAATTTCGTCACGCCAAAGTTTATAAGCCCTTGCAGATAGAACTTTAATCACTAGGAACTAACAGAATATAAATTATAAATATTTACGTTAAAAAACAAAGTAATGCCTGCTTTAAATTTCAATTCATTCACCTTTAGATATTATATTTACAGTCTTACGTTCAAAGTTTTGCATTTTCCTCTATTTCTAACGATCGTTTGTATGGCACCTATATGATATAGTCGTCCGATCCGTATAATACCCTCAAGGGTATAAATATGGTTTCAAGGTGTGTTACAGGATTAATTTTAAAGACACAAAAAATCCCCCTTGTACGCCCCTGGCATGCAGTATTTTTCTTAAATTATACTAAACTTTTTGGTATATTTTGCAGAATCAACTGGTATATTGCGTCGGCGCATCCACGGCCATATTGATGCCATTTTCAGGGGCTCCGGCTGCGTTCACACCAAGTCTAAAGCTCGACTCGCCCTGACGCGCGTAACGCTTTTTTCCCGCATTTCCTCCACACTCATTTGGCGCTGAAAAATCCAACCCAATAAAGGCACAAAAAGGATGCACCAAATCAAATTTGCAACCAAAAACCGAAGCTGCACCTAACCAGATATCAAGGATTTACAATAGATGTATTAATTTAACTCTCCTTCAATGTGAAAACAAAAATAGAAATAGTGCGCGAACAAAAACCCGAATAATTAAAATGGGCCTAGCCCAAAATACAACTTTTTCGTTTCTTTTAAAAAAGTTTGTTTTGAATTAACCAAATAAAATTAAACTAATGGCGGCGACATTTACTCAAAGTAAATCGTTAAAGTGAAAATTGTGCAATAATTTATAGAAATTTCTATGAGAAATTCATAAGTGTGCTCTGATAATAAATAGCCATTAAATGCGAAAATACAAAATGTTATGCAACTTAAAGTTACACAAATAATTCAACAAATAAGCAACCAATCACAAATTCTGCTCTTTGAACAGAAAGCAAATACCACAGAGTCGCGCAGTACATATATGCACGACTATACATATATTTATATATACAGGAGGATGTGTGTATATAGCGGAGCCTGAGACCTAGAAATAAGGAGGGCAACAAATACTACAAACATTGGATTACATTTTGCCGCCAAGTTTTGGCCAAAGAAAACAAGAAAACCCACCAACAAGAAAAGAAACGAATCCAAGACAGAAGCACAGTCGAAATCTAAATGCCCACCTGACCAGGAGCAGGAAGCACCTACCTATCCCCGCAGCACCTGGGAATTTTCACCCACGCACGCAAGCGCAGGCTCCCCGGGACTCATACATAGCACCAAAACCACAAAAAAAAAACACACACATAAAAAATTAAGACAATAAAAGGAAACCGAAGGCGGAACACGGAGCTGCCGAAATTGCTTTTACTTTGATTTCATTTCGCCAATTGTTTCAACATGTGGAGGAAGGCGAGCAGGATGGTCAGGGAGACCACCTCGTGGAAAACGCGTCGTCAGGGCCAAACGGAAGCCCCAACAGCAGCAGCAACAACAACACCAGCCAGGACAAGGACACACACGACCCAAGGATTAATCATCACATGGTCGCAGTTGGCAGTTGTTGCTGTTGTTGCAGCACTTCTTAACTCCTCAGATTGTCAAGGTGAGAGATTATTCCACATCAGATTTTAATTATTAAATAAATTGAGAGGCAAATTAAAAAATTCAAACTGATTTATTCTTTGACATCAGTTACATCAGTTTGATTTACTTAGGATTGCTTAAGACATTTCCCAGCTTTGCTAATATTTAATGTAATTCTCACACGTTTAACTTCGCAGAATTAAGATTGGGAAACCTATTAATACAAGTTTGGATGCCAAGTACTTTTACTTTTCATTGCCGCGCGATGGTAAAGAATTCTTTAATAAATAAATTTAATAATAAGTTGTCTTGCTGTTTGTCAACATGTCCAGCAGACGGCTCAATAAATGCCAACGTCAAGCTTCAAAAGTATGACGAATTTTGTTGGCCTTAAGCATTGTGGCTAAGAGTGAGTACTTTGCCTCGAAACCCCAATTCAATTAACTCAAGCACCTTTTTTCACGGGGCCCCGAGACCCTCGAGAGTTGCTCGCTGCAATCGCTCCATTGAGGCTGGGCGAGTGCGAACTCAATAAAACTGTTGAATGTATCGCAAATGATCAAGCCCCTGCTCTAAGGCTATGATGATGTACTTTTAATGACTCTTAATGTATCTAGCTAAAAAAAAATTTAAATTGATGCGTCATTTTCATACCTCCAATGGAGGCTCACACAGACCTTTTTATTTGGGCAGCCATAAAAACCTCAAAGTAAAACTGAAAGCAACAAAGTCTGTAAAAACTATTAGCACTTCTCCTCTGAGACTCTGTAATTAAGTTCCAATAAAAACTATATATATAACAATGTGCTTTTTTAGTCGTCACTAAGCTAAAAATATCTGTAAAAGAATTTAAGCCAGTGTTTTTTCTCTTTGATTATTACTAAGAAAACTAAGGAAAGCTGTAAAATGTGAACAATTTCGAAAAATTCACTTTTATTCAAGTTTTTTTTAAGGCAAAACTGGTAAAGACCAATTGATTTCTTGAAACTATGACAGGTCGCATGCTTAGAGAATAGAGTAATAAATACCTTCGTGTCTTCACACTCCAGTCTCAATTCTCCTCTTGTCATTTATGGCCGTGTGAATACATTATGTTAAAGAGGCACCTTAAATCAAAGCATGCCCATTGTTTTGCATATTATTCTCCACATTTGGCTATGACTACTTAATAGCCATAATTAGCTGGGACCACAAGGGTCGCTCTGGGGTTCAATGAACCGACACGCAATTGGTCAGTGGGCAGAAAAAAAACGCAGAGATACGGATACGCAGGTACTAGAAGCTTGGCGATGGGAATGTGACTCAGAATTAACCCATTGTGAAGGCCAAAATGAAATTCCCAGTCGTTCGGACCAATTTAAATTTCTGCCTGTGGTCTTTATCTCAGCCAGTTTCTGGGACCGAACTTTCCTTTCGATTCATTTGGCGCTCTTGACACTTGCTTATAAATTCAGCCAAGTGCCGGACCTGTGGAAAATTCTAATTTATGGCCACAAATTACTCTTCGCATTATGCAAAACACAGCGATAAGGCATTAGAGGGGCCAATGAACCGCAAACAAACTAAATCATTCATATCTGGCTCGCGAGGTACTGCCAAAAAATCGAGCTGAGAATGGAGAGGCTGTCCCTGGTTGTGGGGGTGGGAATTGGTGTTTATATGGAAACCGGTTGACAGGCGGAATGGGCTTTGTACTTGGTTCCCAGTTGCCAGTTCCCAGGTCTCAGATACCAAACTCGATTCGGCCCAAAAGTAACACACATCCAGCAGCGGCAAACAGAAGTGAGTCGGCAGCAATCTTGTCGCTCCAGTCCCAGTGCCAGTCCCCGACACTTACGTAACACACTCGGCCGCAAAACAAGCCGCTGCCAGTCGACTTCCAGCTCCCACAAAACACACACAAAAAATAAAACGCCAAGGAAAATGATGCGAAGTGCAGCCCATTGAACCCGGCTGGAAAAGAAAAAAAAATGAGAAACCAATGGAACGCTTGACTCCGTCAATGTAAATTAACACGGCCTGGCAAAAAATGAAAGTGTGTCGGCGACGACGATGCAATCGAGCGGTCTTTAAAAGTGCGTGTCTCCGCGTAGGCATGCATTCCAGTTACTTACTTACTTACTATACTATAAACTAAAAAAAACGATCATAAAAATAATGAAACTAGTTTTTCCACCGTCAGGCATTTTCGTGTCAATGCGTTTCTTATGCGATCTGACGCCTTACTTACTGGAAGCTGTGGGTTACTGGGCTAGGAAAGAAGAATGAGGCAACCATCAAGTGAAGGCAGGGCATCTATAATTACAAAGGGAAATAAATAATAAATTTGTAGTGTAGATATTTACAGATGCATCTTGGATAATTACTATTGAAAAGCAAAATAAACACCAAATATCTTGTGCTGACATAACAAGCAAATTAGCCAGATATTTTAGAGGAATATCTTCAATTGAACTACAAATAAATAAAAACCTTTTATTCTTAGAAATACTTGAAAATATTATATAGATACTTGAAGAGTTTATTTACAAAAACCGTGAAGCATTTCAAGTACAATTAATTAAGCCTTTATTTAGACTGTTGTGTAGCTTTTGCAAATGCCTTTAAAATAATCTCATACAAATTAATCGTTTAAGTCCACTTACCGACAGCTTAAGCTGAAAGTCATTTATCATAAACAGATCCGGCTTTAGTCATTAAGCCATTTTAGTTTAAGGTAATTCAATGTGGGCCCGAAAATGATGCAAAACATATACAATTAGGACAATCGAATGCTAATGCGAATTGCTCACTTAGTTTATGCTACAAATTTTATCAATTGATATGATAATAAAATCAACTTAAAATCTCAAAGTTTCCAACAGAGACAAGATGCATCAAATTCATACCCTATTAAGCTCATTAAACGATGCTAAATTCATTTTGCTCATGAAATTTTTATACACATCGAAATCATCCATCATCATGATGTAATGAACCGAGATCGTTTTCCCTGTTGACATTCGCGCGTTTCCACCCACACATCGACCATGTCTATGCGATGGAATCTTTATAATCCGCCATGTGAGATATATGGAGCGGCCAATTAAATCTCATCGTGCTGCATTTTTGTCCAGCCATTTTGGTAGCATTCCGCTGGCTCTTGCCTCCTGGCTGCATGGGGGAGAGTTTGGCTGTGGGAGGTTGCAGGCTGGCTTGTTGGAGCTTTGGTGGTGCGGTTCATTGAATTTCAATTGTGGGCGGTGCAATGGGACAACCGCGAACATCGACAGACCAGAGCCATAACAGCGAAAATATTAAACTGATTCGGTTGTGCAATGTGGCTCTTACATCACTTACATTTCCTTTCCCTTCAGAGTTGCCAATTTCAGATGTCACTGCGTATTGAACACGGCATGGGGATTGCTAATCGTGCTGCGGATTAAAACTTGGACAGTGCACAGAAAAATAGGGGTAAATGCGATTTAGATTTAGATTCGATTGAAATCAGTATTTAACACTGGATAAGCCCAAAGCTTTACTTTGCTTTTTCCAGTAATTATAGAGAAAATAACTGAGTAAACCTAACAACCCAAATAGGAATTAAACCTACTGAAAATAGTTCGTCTCCAGACTCTGGAAAATGTTCGTAATTATTTTGATAACACAGAACAAATGTTTCACCAATTTATGTTTATAAAATGTGGGCTTGTGAATTTTATTGCGCTGCCTGGAAAGTGCAGTTCTGAACTGGCTTATCGGTTGTTGGCAGTCAACCAACTTTTTTGTGTGTCCGCTGCCATGGCAATATAATCTAATTCACACCAGCATTTCCGAGCAGCCACTCGGCAGCAGTATCCAGACATCCAGATCCTTAATGCCATGTCCTTCGGCTGCTGTGTGTGTGTGTGTGGGGAGCAGATTGTCGAGCAATTTGCAGCGATTAAATTAGCTCAAGCGTGCCGCCGAAGAAGCGATTGCCCCGCTCCATTTCCCTGTATTGTTGTTATTGCCAAGGACTAAGGTATTAAATGTATACAAATACTCCATGAGCCGGAGTTTCGGGGATGTGGGGAGGAGGTGTGTGGTTGCATATGAAGCCACCACCAAGACGCAGGAGATAAACCAGGACGAGGCATTGCCTGGGCGGGGGTAAAAGGCGCCACGCCCCCGCCTAGTCTGTACCGCCCACTGTGAGCCGCATAATTCTCTGTGATGTTTGCCGCGGAAAATGTTCTAATCTCTACGCTGGATTTACACATTGCTTTCCCGGCTAACCCCCCGCTGAAAAAGCTCTCCTCCTCTCACACAACCGCATTCAAACTTTGTGTACATATTTGAGTTTCATTTCGTTTGTGGCTACGTTTTGGCTAACATGAAGTCATAAAATTGAAACAAATACAAATGCGACTCGCGCTGATTTCCAGCTGAGCGGTCACGCCTCCTTTTAAGACGGGGGAGGCGACGGTGGTTGAGCGGTGGCACTCTTCCCAGCATGGGGGCTTCGCAAATCCCCCAGGAGGATGCCATGGAAGGTCGCAGGACTCGGGCAGAAGCCGCCGAAAGTCGGGGAACAAATTATATAGATTGCTTCAGAGTCCTATACAAGGGTCGAACGATTTCAGGTATTAAATCTTTTATGTTGCATACCTTACACTGCATTAGTTTTCCCACATCTACTTATAATTCCCAACTGGTTATGGCAGTTTTCGCAGGAAGACCCTATCTTCGAGCAGGATAAAGCATACTTACCTGGCGTAGAGGTTAACCGTGATCACGAAGGCGGTTCCTCCGGAGTGAGGCTTGGCCATTGCACCTCGGCTGAGTTGACCTCTGCGATTATTCCTAATGTGAATAACTCGTGCGTGTAATTTTTGGTAGCCGGGAATGGCGTTCGCGCCGTCCCGACATGAGGAATAAATTAAACAGATAAGATATTGCGGTTTCTTCATAAGGAAGTCTTCTCAACGTCCTTCTTAATTGAATGCCGGGATGTGATACTTTGGAAATCGGGAATTCGAGGGTAATTTGGACAAATGTCCGGCCAGCGTGCCCCAGTTCGGATCTCTCCATCCATCCATCATCGATCATTAGCCGAGGGAGGCGTTGCTCTTCCTCGGATTCGCATCCCTCAGCAGCCCGTTCTGTCCATTAAGCGGCTTTCCGTCGTTTTGTTTGCGTGCTCCTGGGGTCCAGCCTCCTTTTTCGCGCTTTCTTATTTATTTATCATCATTTATTAAACGCTCTCGCTTCCCTGCCAAGTTTCCGATGCCAAGAAAGGAGTCGTTGGTCCGAGTTCGGCAAAAAATCGTCGCTGTCAGATTACGTTGCAATATTGCTTCCAGTTGCCATATCCTGCCGTCCTGCCGTCCTTCCGCCCAAAATCCACGCTGCCGTAACGGCGAAGGACGAGAGAAGCGCGCAACCGGCGGAGAAGGAGGGACTTCCTCCTTTCCCCCTTTTGGCTTTGCCACAAGCAACAATTTACTCGGTTTCAGGTTAAAGTCATATCGTTAGCATTAACGCTTTTTGATTTTTATTGAGTCAGCTAAATTTTATTCGATTTACCATCCACACACACACACAGCACTCCGCACACCCTCGCCGGGCCAAAGACAAATACAGATGTAGCAGGGAGTGTTCCACCAGCAGCATCCCAACATCCCCCGTCAGGAGGACAGGCACAACATTCCTGGGGAGGAATATTTGCGAGCTTTAATGAGGTTGGGCGAGCAACCAACCAGGGAATCCGTGGGTGGGGGTCCGACCTGCCTTCCGCCCCAGCCCCTCGGCTTTGGGAAGAGTCTATTTCGGAAGTAAATGAAAATTTGATTTGGAATTTCGTGTGTCCTGGTCGTGCGTGCGTGCCAGGATCTCGCACTCGCACTCGAACCCAAACCCAAACCTGAAGCCGGGCTCAACCCCCAAACCGGGGAAGGGAATGCTGATGATGTTGTTGATGCTGATGACGACGTCAAAGTCGAAGATGGGCCATGTGATAAAATAAATTACGGGCAGATTAGTGCGAATTTAATTATCGTTTGTTCCTTTGATGTCGGGCCAAGTAAATAAAGGGAATAAATATGGAGATTATTCGAACGGCAGTTCTAACAACATTATTTCCGTCCCCACTTAATTGTGCGAAATATGTGAGGTCGGGTTTGAAAAATGCATGGCTACCTGAGATTTCCCAACCCTAGATGAGCCTATTTCAGGCGCTGCTCTTGTAATTCCCAACGGGTTCTGGCAGCGCTGACATGGAAACCCTGCCGTCGAGCTGGGGAAAGCATACTTACCTGGCGTAGAGGTTAACCGTGATCACGAAGGCGGTTCCTCCGGAGTGAGGCTTGGCCATTGCACCTCGGCTGAGTTGACCTCTGCGATTATTCCTAATGTGAATAACTCGTGCGTGTAATTTTTGGTAGCCGGGAATGGCGTTCGCGCCGTCCCGACATGAAGAATGAATTTAAAAACATACACAAATTTAACTTAATTGCTTATATTTTCGCAATGAGGTTTGTTGGTAATTAAATTAAAACATCATTTTAAGGATACTTTTCCTTTTTACCCGGTATATTGGTACTGTCAATTACTATCACGATATTATTGCTCCATAACAAATATCACTATTGTGGATATTATTCAAGTGCACTGGTGTAAATATTGGCGTTTTTCAATTTCATTTTAATTGATAACAAGAAGGAAAAATAAAGCTAACTTCGGGAGTTTGATCATGCAATTTATCATAACCACGCCATAAATTCGGAAAAGGTTTTCAATGCTAGTTTTTATTAGGTGAATGTATTAAAAATTAAAATTTCTTTTTGATTCTTGACTATTTTAACCATATAACCCTTTATAAAATCTTAACATTTTGTAATCGACTCGACTGTTAATGCTGATCAATAATATATATGGTTTATAGGGTTGAAAATGACTCCGTCACTTTCTTGTAAACTTTCGAATCAAATTATAGTAGCCTGCAAGACTTCAGTTCCTTGAAATAATAATCATATTCTATTTAACTCATTTATGTAATTTTTAAATTAATAATTGAGCATCTACAGACTCGAGGTCAAGTCGGTTAGTCTAGAGTCTGAGCGAACCAACATAGGCTTCTTTTATTAAACTTTATCGAAGTCATGTCTGATAGTATTTGAATATTATAGATAAAGTTTAATACTTTACCTTCACAGAAGTTAATTTGACTAATTGCGATCTTTACTTTTAAAAATATTATACTCCGCATATCATTTAAAGAGTTCTCTGCTAGGAAGGAGGAGAGCTTCGATATTATTTAAGCCTCAAAATGAGTTCAAACACAACTCCCAAGGGAAGAACACAACACAAATCCACTTCACGTTCCCTCACCATTTTTTGTTGCTTCGCCAGTAACTGGTTAGTGCAAATATTTGTCGTAAACGGAGAGTCAATCATTTGTCCATCCATCTATGTCCGCCATGAAACCTCCAAAATCAGATACAGAGTGAACTGTGGGTTGCCTGCGGTAACCCGCCCGGCAGCACATCCATATGTCCACCCCCCGAGATCCGAGATCCAAGTTCCAAGCACTTGTCGTGGGGAGTGCGAGCATTGAGGATTGGCCAACCCTTTCTGATTCTACGGTTGTTCGCTGCCAATTCGGGGCTCAAAGGGATGCTCTCGTCCTGCTAAGTATCCCTGGCAACCCGTTAATTTATAGAGCTTATGTGTCTGCAATCCAGTCGTGACGTCCTTCCCTTGCTTTCCTGCCAGCTGGGCCCTGCACTTAGATGCGATTAGTGGATTAAAGGCGTTTATTGTCTCCGGTATCCGAGGCACATCGAATCGGTCTCTCGGTCGTCCGGGTGATGATTCCACGGCTGGAAATTCAATTGGCAAAGTGACTGCTCGCAATGTGGGTCGATGTCCTCCGGTTGCCAATCAATTTTCCAGCGCCAACCTGGCAACAAGTCAAAAATGAAGCCATCTGCCCGGTTGGCAAGGTCTCCACGTTCTTTCCTTTTTTATCAGCTGCCGGGAATCTTATCGCGTCCAGTGACGAAATATCAGGAGACGCAGCCAGACACAACCACTCAGTCAGCCAGAAAGATAGACATGGCCATTGAGTATTATTTGTTCCTCCTCCCCCCCGGAACCCAAACTCGAACCCGGGCCAAACATTATTAACAACAACCATCGGCGGTCGTGTGCCGGGCAGCCTCAGCCTCAGGCTCAGCCTCCGGTGACGGCGTCAAGGAGGAATCCCTGTTCATTGTGAATGTATCGGAGTGTTGTTGTTGCTGTTGCTGTTGTGCTTGGGGATGTCATCGTGCTCGTCATCACTTTGTATAAATATCCTCGAGCACGTATATTCCATGGGGCCACGTGCTCGGTGAGCGTGGGTCCAGGACTTCAGAGATTAATGCACGCATTAGTTGATTTAATTCATATTACGCCGGCTATACCAGCTTCAGTTGTTGCTGTGGCTGTTGTCCTGGCCACCAGTGGCAATTGAGACATTCTGGGGAATCCCCTGGCAACAATTGTGGGAGACGACAATGAGGTGGAGGCAAAGGCACAGGCAGAGGAGCAGCTTAAGGCATTCGAATTTAATATCGAATCGACAGGCGGCAAAAAAACAAACCGAAAGTTTGTTCGGTCTAGGGGATTGACGAGAAGATGTTCCTTCGCCGGGTTCCCACCTCTGACACCTATCGCTGGATGTTTGTCTGTTTAAACATTTGGCATACATTTGCATTGTTTAGCCGGGAGTTCGCCGGCAGCGGAGTCAGGGAGCTTAGCATTGAATTTCAATATATTTCATGGTTTTCAATCAATTTCATGGCAAAGTCCCAAAGGGACAGTGCTCCCCCCTGGGACTTGTCAAGAGCATGGTTCGTCATCGTCGTCAACCATCAGCATCACCATCATCATCATCATCCTCGTCCTCTGAGGAAGAAGCACGAACAGGAGCTGAAGCAACCTGAACACTGGTTCAGGAAAGCTGCACGCCAGCAACTTTTTGTATGGCAAAGTTCTTCTTTCGTCTGAGGATTAATTTGTAAAGCAGCTCGGGCGCTCTTTGTCCCTGGCCGGCAAGCTTCTTGAGCCTCCTCCGGATTATGAATCCCTGGCAGGCACCTGAAACACTGCATTTGGGATGAAAAAAAAGAAAAACGTATTTTTGGAGCCTTCGTTTCAATTAAATATGCTGCAACTAACGATCTCGCAACCCGTTCTTTTCATTCCTTTCCCTTAGCCGGGCGAGCACCTCCGGAGCCCTACTACGGCAGCTACGTCGGAGAGTTTACCAACTTTGCCCACGGCATCAAGGTGAGTCCAGTCAGTCCGAGAGTTTAAATTACTTGTAAACTTTTGAATTTTAATATATATTTAATCGTAAATAATCTGCAATATTGAACTATCCCTTCCTCAGGGTCGAATCTATGCGGTGGACGAGTCGACGCTGTTTGTCAAATCCTTTGCCTACGACGGCACCGGACCGGACGCCTTCTTCTGGGTGGGCAAGACGCCCCGACCGAGTCCCGATGGCTACATCATACCCTATCCGGAGGAGTACATGGGCATGTGAGTATCGGGGAATGCACTTGGCTTTTTTGGTTTAGGACTGTCCCAGAGACTGGACCTTGTTGGAGGCGGAAGCGGAGATGGAGGTGGGGACCGAGAAGGAGACGGTGATGGAGATGTCCTGGCTACTCGAGCGCAGCAGGCCATTTCCTCAGAATGTGTGTGTGTGCTTGGATCCTTGCCGACTTTACGTTACGCACGGCTGACAATGAAACCACTTTCAAAAATTAAAAAACATTTTTCATCTCGCCTGCCATTTGTGCTCGCTCTCGCTCTCGCTCTCGGTCTCGTTTTCCTTTTCCTTCTCCCTTTGTTGCCCTGGTTGTTGCTGTTGGTTGGTTGTGCCTTGTGTGTGTCGCTTCGTTGCCTCCTAATGTGAAAAACTCATTTATTTCTTCACGTTAGATTTGTGGTCATATGTGGAGGCGGGAGTGGCAGTCGCAGGCAAAGTCACAGACAAAGTCACAGTCACAGTCGCAGTCACAGCAAACAAAGAAAGCCGCAAGACACGAGCACAAAGCGTTGGCAGAAAGTTTAAGCTTTCTAGCTACTATTTACTTGAGTCGCCACAAGGTTAAGCCGCTCAACTAAGTATTTACCTTGCCAGTATCCTGGCAGTCCTCCCCCTTGCGCTGCCACTTGAACGCACTAAGTCGCTCCCCCACCCACCTCACTTGGCCTAATCCGCCGGTGCATCCTGGCCACGCACACAATTTGCCGTCATTTGGCCTGCACATTTCATTATCACGAACAATGCAGCCCCACTAGCTAATCCCGAGCCTCATCCTAAACCCCTCATCCCCCCAGGTCCGTCAAGGCAAAGGTAAAGTGGCTTTCCACGCGGCATTGGCATTTTCTCAGGTGCAATTGGAAGAAAACATGGTGAATGTTGTCTTTGATTTTCACGATTTCCACTGCCTAAGAGGGTAGTCAATGCCAAGGTTGTGTAGCACTCCACGGATGTAGCATCCTTGGAATAAAAACCTAAAGACAAGGAAGTATTATTAGCGAAATGCCATTATGTTTTTGATTAAAAAGTCACTTTAGAATATACCTTTGAAAATGTGAAATGAAATATTTGTAGGTACCAAATAAAATTCAATGTTTTTCCTATTAGTTTCTTAGTTTCAGTTTGATCTTTAATATTTCATAAATAGCTGAAAAAGGACATAATTCTAGCTTGTAAAGTTTCTTTTATTACAAGATATTATTGTACACATATTTCATGTTGAAAGCCAATTGAAAACTTGCTTGATTTTTGCATATTCAATCTTTGCCAAAATATTTCCCTAATGCCAAGGATAACAAAACGTGGCGTGCGAGGAATAAGCGATTCCCATAAAGCGACTTCCTCCCATTGCGCAGTCTCCATGCTGCCCCCAATCCCAGTCTCAGTCCCCCAAAGCCAACCCCAACCCACTTTCCATCTTCCGTTTCCCAGGATAAAGAGAAAAAAACCTGAGAATGTTTACGCGTTGGATTTCCCCATTCGAAAATCTCAACTGCTCCTCGGCGCGGTTTCTCGCTTGAGGAATCGGATTCAGATTCGGAATCAGAATCAGAATCGCTGCCTGCTTGATGATGTGTGAGTGCGGCGGACTGAAGGCTGAAGGCTGAACTCGATGCAGAAAACCATCCGTGGCGAATTGGTGGCCCAAACCCAAGGCATTCATATTGTAATCGACTTTAATGCGTTTCATTGTTGATGCCACGTGCCGGGCTTTATTAGTTCAATGTACAACGATGCCATCGCCTCCACATTCATCCACCCATCCACCCCACCTTCTGTCCTGCTGACAAAGAGCAACATTGTGTGGAGGGGTTTGGGGCAGGAGGATTGTAGGCGGAGGTGGAGATGGAAACCCGGAACGCCGTAGCGATTGCACGCTTTTACGCTTTCAGACACATTACCCATACCCCCCGTTGTACATTACCGCGTGCACCTTCTGACGCGCTGGTTGGGCTGGGAAAGTGGGTGGTAGGTGGCTGAAGGTCGCTAGCAGTGTGTGTGTGGTGTTAGCACGATGATGATTGCTGTATTATGTGGCACACCGCCGCCGCTATCGCAATCGCATGCATTTGAGCCAACAAATTGCGCGCGTTTATTATGTCTAATGATTTTTATGTACGAAATTATGTGTGTCTGTCTGTCGGCGAACGATAAATTGATAAATGCAACTGATTGGCACTGGGGACAGGCTTCCTTCGCCTGACAGGAGCGGCGAGTGACAGCCCCGGGAGCTGGCTTCTTGCTAAGCTTTCCGGGCGTATGCCAATCAACGTTAATTATCCCGACTGCTTTTGGCGGGCTCCGTTGAAGGGCTGCCAATCCTGCTGCATCACAAGCGAGTTCGGAGCTCAAAAAGAAAATTAAAGTGTTCCAGGATACAAAAACTTTCTGTTTCTGAAAACTATAGTTATCATATATAAGGAAACTTATAAAGAATTTCTTTGCTTCCATGTCCTTCTGAAGTTTCTAGAGTAACTGGAATTTATTATTCATGTAAAGCTAGAAATACATATAGTCATTTAGAATTTATAGCTAAAATTTCGTTTCTAAACTTGTTATGGAACAAACTTTCCCAATGTTTATTGTTCTTCCAAAAGTACCCATGGTTTTTCTTGAGTGGATCCCTGCTCCTGGCGATGCTCACTTTTTTTGTGTTCACGCTCGCTTTAGCTCTGCCCTGGTGAAAGGGGAAGATTGGTTGCCGGGAAGGGAGTGGGGATGGCGTTGGATGGTGGCTGTGTCACAATGGATGCATCGAGCATAAGTAATTAAATTAGAATTTTTTGAGAAGCATGAAAGCGACGGAGCGCTGATTAACGCCCGTTGCCATGACAATGAGTGGAGAAGCCGTTGCCTTGTCCCAGTGACACCACCACCCACGGCCAACCCCCTGCATTACCCCTCTTGCCCCTGCTCCCGGCTCCCGGCTGCTGCTCATTTGCATCTGAACAACACAACGCCGCATCCCCCGCGCATCCACCTTGGCGCTTGCCTTTTCGCTTAGCTCTGATTTATGCAGATTTCATTAAAGTTTGCTTCGTGCAAAGTAGCAAATGAAGTTTTAGTTGTGTACTCTCCTCCTGGAAGCCACTATGTACTAACCAGGAGCAGGATGTGCCACCCGGATCGTCCTTCGTGGTGTTAATCATCGCTGACAGCGCAGCCGCAACGCGAAATACTGTTTTGGCTGTCGCCTTGGGCTGTGTTGTGCCCATTGTCATTAACTCGATTTAGCACCAGAGTTGGTAGATTTATTCGGATGCACTTCTTCCTTAAAACCTGCTCCTCCCCTGCTGCTTCAGGCCTTCAAGTGGCTGCGCCTGTTGCTGTCACTTCGGTCCCCGAGCGCTCATAAGTAGGCAACGATTCTGACACCTTTGCCGGAAATGAATTATAAACAAGGAATTGCTGCAGATCCTTGGGGGGTTTTTTAAATTTAGTTGATATTTAACCCTCTTAACACTATTAGTTAATTATTAATTATTATTATTTTTATAGAAATCTCTTTCAATTGCAGTACTTACAGTTAAGATTTGAGCTTTGAGATCATAATTTAACTGATTTCTTGGGATAGAAATTATTGCTGTTTATTGGGGTTTATGTTTAATTCTTTAAAAATGCTTCCGCTTTATAGTGTATTCTCTTTTAATCGAATCACTTCAAGTCATGAAAGTTTTAAGAAAAAAATGCATTTTCCATATGATTTCTTTACTATTTAAGAGGTTCCTTTTGGTTTTCTCAGAACCCTTTTTCTGTTAAAAATCTATTATATTAATTTATTGTATTTTTTACGTGTTAAAGTATTTTCACATCTGAGAAACATCAATTTAAAAGCTAAGAAGCTTTATGCTCTCTTAATATTGTACAAAAATTCCATCCTGTCTTGTGTATACATTTTCCATACATTTACTGCTAACTAGATTTTCCGCAGCTCGTTAGGAAACATTTCGCCGTAGTCTGTAGTGGGTTTCTTCCCCGGACCAAAGCCTTACTAATTATTATTGTAGCTGGCGTGATTAATGCCCCCGCCCGGCGCTACCCCCGCTGCAAGCACTTTAATACAAATTTAATTGAGTAGTCGTTGCTGGGACTCATCATCCGTCTGCGGACTGTCACCCACAGAAGCGGGGGCGTTGGCTTGGCTCCGTCACGGAAACATGAAATATTCATAATAATTTTAGAATATTTTCGGTGGTGGCTTGTCCTCGGTGTGGCTTTGTTCGGGGAATCCGGATGGGTTGGGATGTGGGGCCTGGGATGGGATGACTGGGCCTTCTGCTGAGTTGGCGCGTTTTATTGTCTGCAAAATGCCCTCAATTGTTGTGCGTTTTGTTTATCGAGCGGCAGGCAGTATATACATAACATATACTGCCAGTCAGCAGGAACGGAATCCGGTGGTTGAGCAACAAGTTAAGGGCTTAGTTGCGAATGGAAGGGCACACAAGCGGACTCCGAATTCCAACTAAACTAATTGGGTGAAAGTGCATAGATGCTTAGCGCTGAGCGAGAGCAAATAGAATAAAATCGATGGGCAGCCAGAGCCCACTCCAACCCCCATTCCAATCCATTCTAAGTGCATCAATAAATGTCGAACTCGAACTCACTCAAGCCGGGCGGAGATGTCCTTGTCGAGAGGGAGGACAGGCAAATCAAACAGGGCAACAAACACACATATTTGCCAGGCAGACTCTGTAATGGAACTGGGAATCAAAGGCAAACAGACTAGAGCCAAGGAAGTCGCCCACGATACACTGGTGTCCTTGGGGGTGGCAGGACGACAGGACACATCCCTGGGTAACCGGCAGATAGATACATTTGATGCACTGTTGACACAGAGCCATTCAATTTGTCTTGGCTCATTAGAGGCTGCACCAGTTGCTGCTGGCATTTTGACAGGACCTCGGACCTCGGACCTCGACCCGGCGTTCCGTTCACACGTCGACCGCCTCGGTTCAAGGGTATTGTTGTCTAAGTGCTTAGCCGTGTCTAATGCGGATTGCGTGGCCTCCGCTGACATTCATTAGACGGCGACCTTTCCACTTCAGCAGCTAGAGCCGACTAGCCCACTAACTGACTGATTGACTCGCCGCCCGCCACTTGTCCCAGTTGCGGCGGATCGATCCTCCCCAACCCCCAGCGCCCTCAAGGAGCTCGAGCTCTCTCTGCCTTGATTTATACTACATCCCACCGTGTCGACAGATACAGATTCATCTGGGCAAACACTCGCTGCTGCTGCTGTGCTGCTGACTGCCAACGACGACGACAGCCCCCTTGGGATTGGCATACTTAGACTTCAAGTTGATTATTAATATTCCCAGGAGTCGGTTGGGGAAACGAGATGAGATGCAGCAACTGGAGGATATGTAATCATCGGAAAATCCACATGATTATAAAAGCAAGCCACTGCACTGAGGAAATCAGAGGGTACCTTACCCAAGTAAACATTATTTCAAGTGCATAAAGGGATTGTGCATTTACATAAGACTTGCAATAATTGTGGGGAATAGTGAAGGCATAGAAATACCTCAGATAATCGTTTCTGATATTCATTATTCGTGATAATTGCCCAACCATTGCAATTAACATCTCTGTGCCAAGGCTCCGCTTCGATTCCCACAGAGATGCGCCACCAAAAGACACTCGGATTGAAGCCCGAAAGAGTCGCTAATTGGCTAAAAGCTTTAAGCCGCCGCAAAAAGTGGCAGCCACCTAGAAATCCATTCGCCGCGGAGGAGGGAGACGGGGACAAGTGGCAGAGGAGGCGGCATGGAGACGTGTGTAATGCCTCGGTTCGCTGCATTAGCCATAAATCTTCATCAACGCTCGCTCCCCTCATAAATAATGCGAGTATGCGAAAATGAGAAATGTTTTTGGTTTGGCTTTGTCGCCGGTCGTTTGGTTTTTGCTTTAATTTTAATGATTTTAATAGTGACGGTGGGATCCAGGCCAAGGGTCTGGGGGCTGGACAGTCCGTTGCATTTTCTGGCTGGTCACACATTAATCTCTATGCACACATTGGTAACGAACGGGCAAACGTGGAGGCGTGTCTCCACATCGGACAATCACAGGGCTGGCTATCGGTATGTTTAATTTCCTTTTAACCAGGACATAACAGAAAGGACAGGACTGTGAGCATACAACTGAAACTATAACATCAAGCGATAGGAGAGGCGGGAAAACAGTGGGGTTAATACCTATCATTTATAATATGTAAAGCATATTATATCCTTTTTACCATTTTAATGTAATAATCTATGAAATAGCCACAGTTACAATGTGACAAGGTTTGGGAATTCCTCCTTATGCTAGTTGGTACACATAGTTTGACATGGCCAGGACCTCTCATTTAACACTCTTTTCTCCATCTTACTCTCGTTCTTGGTCACCATCGCCACCCGCAGGGATCCACCCATCCTGCAGGCGCACAACGGAACGGACATCCTACTGCGCTTACCCATGGGCAAAAGGATTAAGGACATTCGATGGCTGTCAGTGTGGTGCAGACGCTTCACGGTGAGTAGTCCCAGCTCGTTCCTCTTCCTTTTGACAGCGCTCTTCTAGCGGACAGATGAACGGCAAGGATGGCACGCGCCATCCTCGCAGATTTATGTGTGTATTTAGCCGGGGCAAGAGCCTTCCTTTTTTTTTGTAATTACATTTTTCGTAATTTAACTGCAGCTGCCTGCACAAGGATTCGAGCATTATACTCTTGTCCGGTCCCGGTCCCAGTCCCGGCTATCGATTATCGTCTTAATGGCTTTTCAAAAAGGGGAGAAGTTATTTGGTTTCTCCTCCTAGGGTTTGCTTAAGAGTAAATTAAGGATTTGCCAGCATGATGGAATCCCGCCTTTGTCCACACTCTGATATAGTAATGTGGGTCAGGCAGGGCGCAAAGCGCCGGCTTCCATTTGAGCTTTAGTTTTAGATTCTAATTACAGTACTGAATATGCAAGTGCCCCCCTTCCAGCAGTACTGGCAATTATGTTTGCTTTGGCAACTTCGTCCGGCGAAAATTGCTTTTGTCCAAAAGGTTGCCAAAAGGGATGAGGATGAGGATGAGAAGAAGGCTGAGAGGGTGCTCCCTGCAAAAATGCATTCCTCTGGATAAATTCCCCAAATGGCCACCGCTTCGGGTTCTAGTTCTGGGCGGGAATAAAAGATGGCGGCCGTAGTAAAATAAATTACAGCAGACATTTTTGATTAACTCAAGTGGTTGCATATAAATACACAGACACGAACACAGACCCAGTCACAGACACAGGCAGAAACACACTTACACAACCATAAACACCGACACAGCCCCCTCACATGGACACTGGTTGTGTGTATCCGTGCAACATACAGGGTGTCCCGTCTACGCTCCATCTTGCTTGTGTGTGTGTGTGTGTGGGTGGGTGGGCGTACGCCGCCTTCCATTGACTGACAGCCAAAAAACTTCTTGGGGGCTGCTGCTCACGCACGCATACAAATGCCGCTCGGATTGGGGTTAGTTAGTGCCGCTGTGTGAGTGCGCTGTTTGTGGAGTTTGGAGCGCGCATGCTCGATTTTTTATGGGCGGGGATGGGGAGCACGAAGGGGGGCTCCAGCCCCCATACATAAACACACACACACACATACACACTCACATTATGTACATTATGTTTTGGGTATACAACAACAAAGCGGTTGTTTGCTTACTTAGAGTCGCCGCGCCATCCCGCGCCTCATGTAGATTGTCAAGTAAAATCGCGAGGAATTGAGTCAAATATTTGGGCTTTTTTGGGAGGCAACGAACCCACATACCCTTTGTTTTTAATGAAGAATTATACAATATATATTTTAAAAGATGTACAAGTCCTTAAAAAATGTAGTTTGAATCGCTACAAATATATTTTTTAATTAAACAAAAGGTATGCTAAACGATATATGTACTTTATATAAATAGCAAATAAGTATGAAATCAAGTGAAAGGCGTCGTATAATATGCGAATTCCTAGAAAGTTTGTTTTTATTCTCATCTGTTTCATGTATCAAGAATACTCTTTAAAACATGTTTTTGAAAATATTTGGAAGTCTACAGGGAGTTTTGTGGCTTGTTAAGACTATTTAATAGGCATTCCTAATTATGTTTTAAGAAAATACTATTAATAATACCAATTTATATTAAAATTTTAAATTATCAAAACAGCTATATGTAAATTCTTCACTCTTTTGACTTTGTATTACTAACTGACTATAAATAACCGACCATAAAAAAGAACAACTGAACCTATTATATCATTTTCTTTAAAATAATTAAGTAGAAAGGGTATTCACATACTTGCCTCAAAATCAACTCTGCTGAGATATGTGATGTAGAAAGCAGAAAAGTACTATGTAGACAGTAGTAAAACCCTGTCACATGCCACGCCTTGAACATTAAAGTAAAACTGCACAATGTGTTTAAAGGGCACTTTATTGTCCTTTGTGAGATATAAATGCAAACGATGATGACCTTTTGCCTTCCCTCCAGGTCGACTTTGGCGAGGTGTTCATTCCACCCAATCTGGATGTGCCCAAGCCGCGGGTCTTGCCCGAGTTCAAGCGCCTGGCCCACGGTCTCCGTTCGAGCAACATCAGCGTACTGGACGCCAGGACGTTCTACATGTGAGATTCATTGCACCTTACCTATTTTTCTAAGGATTGATGATATTTACCTACCCCCACTTCAGACCCAACCTGCACTACGACGGAGCCGGACCCGATGCCTACTTCTGGGTGGGCAACGGCAGTGAACCGAACATCATGGGCATAAAGGTTAGTAACGCTTAGATTCCGATTAAAAAAGGATTAGATAACTCAAGTGTTTGGCTTTTTCTACAGGTCCCCAACGAGGTGGGTTCGCTGGAACCACTGCGCGGCTATCAGGGCGAGGACATTGAGATCCAATTGCCTGCCAACCTCACCGTCTACGACATCGAATGGCTGGCCGTGTGGTGCGTGGAGTATCGGCACAATTTCGGACATGTCTACATTCCGCGGGATCTGGACGTCCCGCCGGCCTTGGGCCAGACCAAGATCACGGTAAGTGCGGAACCCGGAGACGGGTTAGATTGTTCCGGACCATACCCCGCTCCATATGCTAGCATTTGTTCATTTGCATAAAACTCATAATATATATCTCTTTGACCTATGCGCGCCGCATTAGCCATTATGGTGGTATTCACCCGTGAGTACTAGACTTAGCCCCATGCATGACCCGTTCCATGGCAAGACCACGGCCCTAATACCCACATCTCTCCTTTCCAGACCACGACCACCCCTCGGCCCGCAGTGTATAGCAACTGTCGCGAGATCCTGCCAAACCGACTGCAGGTAAAGTGGGAACTCCAGGGCGAGCACTTGCAGGTGGAACTCTTCGGACGCATCGCCGAGAACCAGTACATGGCTTTCGGTCTGTCTGGGGCCAACGGACGCGCACAGATGGCCCAATCCGACGTGGTAGTGGCCTTCTACGACACCAATGCTCGCGTCTTCCGGGCCGAGGACTACTTCATTTCAGACTTGTCCCAGTGCGACGGGCAGAGAGGTGCCTGTCCCGATGAGCGTATTGGGGCCCGCAACGATGTGATAGTTGGTAAGTACCCGTAACAATGGGTTCATATTTATATCTAATCAACTTTGAATCCTTCTAGTGAGCGGCGACAGGAAGAACGGGGTCACCAGCATCCGATATAAGCGTCTGCTGCAGACCAACGAGGCCATCTATGATTCACCGATTCCCATCGATCGCGAGGTCTCTGTAATTGCTGCTATTGGACCCCTCAATGCCCGGAAAGAGGCCAACGCCCACTCGCACACCGCCAGCGATCACAATCAGGACGACATCCGCATCAATTTTGGGTCTCGGGTAAGTTTAAGTCCGGAGGTAAAGTTACTGGTGATTGCTTTACGTTGCTCCTTTAGAACGATCACGCCTGCAAGAGTTCACTGTATGACGTGAAGGACGAAACCGGACCCAAGCCATGGCCCACTCGCAAGATCGAGGGCGTCAGGAAGTTCCGGGCCAGCATTGGACCCACGGGTGGCAAGCGTGGCTACACGCCCATCACCGGAGTGCCCTCGTGGGGCATTGCCTGGTACGTGAACGATCTGCTGATCCCCGAGATCACGGTGGAGCGTGGCCAGACCTACGAGTTCATCATTGAGGGCGGCAACGATCCCTCAATGCCAGCCAGGTAAGATGTACAAAACAGAACCAAGATTTTTTCGGTGACTAATGTACTATGTTTCCCTAACAGATATCATCCCTTTTACATTACGGACTCACCAGAGGGCGGATTGGGTCAGAAGGTTGGTCTGGATGCCCGCAAACAAAAGGCCTACGCTGGAGTGGAGTATGACGAGGATGGCGATGCTATTCCCACTGGAGGTGAGTCCAAGTCCGTGACTTCTTTGCCACATTACCAATGCTCATATACTCCAATAGGTGGTCGCTACTGCGAGTGGGAGCATCAGACCGTTGACCGTTCGCTGGAAATAGAAACCTTTGAGGAATACATGAAGACACTGGAGTACAAGTGTGAGGACGGCGAGCCTGGCTATCTCAACTGGACGGTGCCGATGGATGCTCCGGATCAGCTGTACTACCAGGTGAGTGTACCTTGGTAGCCTGGAGAGTGTTCATCAATTTTAACCTTTCCATCTTTCTCCACCGATGCAGTGCTTTACGCACAACAATCTGGGCTGGAAAATCAACGTCGTCGACATGGGAGCCTCCGGCGGATCCAGCGTCAACGTTAACCTTATCGTTTTTAGCGGGCTTTCCACAGTCCTTGGCCTGGTTGCGACACGCCTTCTAGTGACTGGCCACGTGCTTGCCTGATAGTGCTCTGGCATTGGCCAGTAAATTTGATTAAATTGTAGGTTTATTTAGGGGCCATCGGCAGACAAGGTCCTTCGGCATCATTCGAGCACATATCCAGCTCCCTACATATCCTTTAACACAACGACGAATCCCGCTTCTCGCGACGAATTTATGATTTCTCAATCCCATGAAAATGATGACCGGACCTGGGTGTCTGTCGAAGGCCTGGGGTTCGGGCCAGTAGTAGACTAGGGCGACTTTCACAACCAGGCTAATATCATCTGACAAAAACATATCTTGACAATAATTCGTAAGATGTAAAAGTGTTGAAAATTGTGTGTGCATGCGTGAGAGGGTCCACTGTACACGGTACAGTGTGCAGTGGCCGAAGAATGGGTGTGGGGCCACCGCCGGAGGGCATATATGCGGTCGGTGGCAGTAGGCTTTTGGGGGCGGGGCGCGATGTCTTTTTGTACATTTTACGAGTACGGAATTCTACTTTTTTACATGTATACTTATTCAATTTACTTATACATACATCTATATCTCTAGCGCAGTAAAATGTAATTTTCTAGCAACAACTACAAACGAAAAACACCCTACGCTACATGCCTAGAGAGACCCAACCAACATGGTTATATGCCAAGTGTAAGCCGACAATAATGAGGTGACACTGCGACAATAAACAAACAAACCATAATAATAATAACTATAATACAAATAATGTGAACGAAACACAATAAATACTTATGTTTAGACATTGTACAATAACAATAAGGAGGAGGAAAGTGTAGAAAGTGAGGAATCAGAGGCAATTTGTATGACAATAATAATATCTACAGATTTGTGAAATTTGAGAAACGGTCTCGTTGACGGACAATACAATACTTTTACACAATTTGAATGTACTAAGGAAACACTAATTGATAATTGATAATTGATAAATGACAATACCAGATCAAACATATGTTATTTAATGCTACTGACACTTACTACTGTGGTGCTTCTTGTAACGATATTAGACGAAATGTAAATCACGCTCAATGCGGCTTTTGTTATCGAAGGACGACGATGCTGATGGTTTTCTTGAAACTTTTTTAACTATATTTGCGTAATTGGTGTTTTTACATAAGCATGATATATATATGTATATTCGTACGTGTTTACAATAAGCGAAAAGCAGAGAAAAGCAACTAAGATGTACGACAATAAAGAGTGCGCCACCAAACAGAGGAGCACAGAGGATAGTCGAGGGAAATTTAATATATAATATTATGAAATCGGATAAATATGCATGTACGGTAAATCTTTTTGATAGTTCTACGCATTAATTTTCTACCTTGGCTCGGTGTAGGCAAATATTGAGATCATTCAATGAGCTAATTATAAAGAATGGACTTGTGTACTTTCCCTAAGCTATATAGATGTATAAAAGAGCAAGGACCTTGGAGTTTGTTAAGTTTCTGTTGTTGCGTTGAGTTCTGTTGAGGCTTCTCCCTTGTTTCCTCTCCCTCTATAAAAATATATTTACTAATATTAAGGACAACTGTACATTTCCGGGGCAACAAAGACATAGAAAAGTGTGTAAAGAGGTCTTCAGCTATGGAGAGTTTTGATATTGTAACTTGTGAAGATCCTGAGGACGAACAGGAGGTTTGTAAGTCAAATTTAGTTTTGTATAGATTAATGCAGCTAAGCGCACAAGTGTCCAGAGATCATGAAAACGAATAGAAACATATGTATTATATGTACGAAGAGAAAAGGATTTACAAGTACATAAATTCACACACATTTATATCCAATTGATATACATATGTATACAACACGCATAAGAACATATTTACATTAAACAAGAGGCAAGAATATTACATTCAAAGAATATCCCAATATTAAGGAATTTCCATGTCGATTATAACTTAACATCTCTCGTACTTAGATAGCAACATTTTTCTGCATTACCTAAACAAAGTACTTTTCATTACGAATAAAATAAATCGAACTCGAAATCAAAAGCAACTTGCATTGAAATCTCCAATTTAATAATTAGATATGTACGTATGCATGACTCGCAGGCTAGGCGGCGGAGGACGAACAGTGAAACTATTCCATTTTTAAATGTTAATATATACATAGATCGTATCAGATCCAAGAAACTCAAAACCCAATGACAATAACTCGCCATCACATTGGCCAGTTCCCGAAACAAGCGGTAGAGAATTGAAAGATTGATGTCAATAAGCAGCTTCACAAACGAAATCAAAACTGCTATAAAAACAAACACAAAGTCGAAGTAAAAACAAATATTCTACAAATAAACTTTCGAAAAACATATTTCGTTGTGTTGTTTTATTCACTAGAGGCACTATTTTGTTTATCCTCTCTGAGAGCAAAAACTTTCCTCCACTGTTCTCTACTTTCATTTTCATATTTATTCTTTAGGTCGGGACGGCGCGAACGCCATTCCCGGCTACCAAAAATTACACGCACGAGTTATTCACATTAGGAATAATCGCAGAGGTCAACTCAGCCGAGGTGCAATGGCCAAGCCTCACTCCGGAGGAACCGCCTTCGTGATCACGGTTAACCTCTACGCCAGGTAAGTATGCTTTCCTCGGCTCGGCGGCAGGCTTTCCATGCCAGCGCTGCCAGAACCAGTTGAGAATCATATGGCGCTGGTGGCGACAGAAAAGCACCCCGTAAGTATGCTTCATAAAATGCTCTGGGCCTGCGCAGTTTGGACCGAGCTGAGAGTCGACAGCTGTTTCACGCTGTTTGTAGCGACTAAATGTTGTGTGTTTTATTTATATTATATTGTTTTATTGCTATCCCTTAAATTAATATTAAATTATTATGCATATATTTTTATAATTTTACTTGAGTATATATATAGTTTTTATACGCTAACTGTAAGAGGGAAACTAAATGGAAAGCTTTGCAGATTTTATACGGCTTTGCTAAATATTCATTAATATTTATTTTTAAATTTATTTGTTTATATTTGGGGGCTAAGCTTTATATTTATATTTTTATGCCACATTTCATTTTTATTTTAGTTTTACAACAAAGTCAGGAAAAGACTTTCCGTCATGAATTAAAATATAAATATAAGAATATAATAATAATATAATATAAATATAAATATATTTATAAAACATATTATAATAATTGGCTTCTGCAAGTCAAGAAATTTGGCCCAAAATGTAGAAAATAAGTTTTTAGCTTACAAAATATATATTTTTGTAATATAATAAAGAAAGACTATTTCAGGGAGCCCAGGTTTGTATGCCCTTGCGGTCTGCAAGTGGATCAATTGATTTAATTAAAGATCGATCGAACAAACATTACTAGTGTATAAAACATTTACAAATAGTAACAACCAGATTTTTTAGTTTATTTATATAACTTTCGATTTCTACTAAGCTTAACCTGAACTATGATATCGTAACAAATTAACATGTCTCAGAGTACATGTGGAATGTTTAAAAACGATAAAGATATACATATATTGTTCTATTATCGTTCCTAGGGCAGCTATATAAAATAGCCGTCTGATCTCACCCATATGTACATATGTTTGTATATACTTTTTGTATATACCTGCATTAAAATTAAGATATAAGATTTTCGGAGAAACGAAAATTACACCACTAATTTTTTTGACAAAATGTATAATATCCTAAAAAAAATGTTACGAAAATTTCGAAAATTGTCCTCTACAGTTCAAGGAAATGCCCTGAAAAGTCGCAGATTTATGTGTTTTAAAATACAGAATTTGTAATATCAACACGCTGCCAGAATTAAATATCTAAAAACTAACCACTGGAACCAAAGGTAGTCCGTTATACCAAAGAATTCATATATTAAATTGATCTATTGTTTTGTAATAATTAGCATATTCTTTAAGATTACAAAAGTATCAAACTATATCTGTAAATTCATCAGTTGGGTCTGTAATTTGTTTCTCTTCTCATCAGACGAAAAGTTTCTGCTTTATGATGATTAGCATCCTATTATAATATATTCCTACTTTACAGAATAGGTTTCTAAATCGATATCCATTCCAAAGTCCCATATTCAACATTTAAGTTAAGAATCCCAAAGAGTAATAATTCCAGAAATGTTTTATGCGTATTGCTAGAAAGTTTTTATTTTACATTTTGTATTTATTATAAACTATTTTGTTGTTTGTTTTTTTTTTTGCATTGTTTGTGTGTGCATTGTTAACACACATTGCCACGCAACTGCAACATATAATGAACACACACGAACGTGTTTAATGCATACAAAATAAGAATAATAATACAAATAATCGTAATTCATAATTATAGGTTGTGTAAGATTATCTAACTTAGTAATGCATAATGCGCGATTTGGGGCAGAAAATGAATATCAACGTATACATCTGTAGACTTGGCAGATATATATAGTAGATCTAGATATACAGATACAGATAATGCTATTATGAACTCGCTCTTGAAACTGTACATCGTTTTTTTTTTGTTGTTCATACGGTTGTGGTAATTCCTTTGTTATTTGTTATTTAGAATAATGCTTTACCATTACGTCGTTTACTGAATCTAAATCGTTTATAATTGTGTTCCTTCGTTCGTTTCCTATCTTCGTTTTAAATGTAAGCTCTAGATTTGGTGAGAAATACGTAAATGTTGCTGCTGTCGGGTAGTTTGCAATGGATTATTGCGAATAATTGGGTTTAACGATTACATTTCCATCATTGTTTGGTTTTTACACAATTATACACAATCTATGCACTTTGCCTGTGGCTGGCCATAAAAATATATCTGCGATATCAACTTTTACAATAATTAATCATTATGTTCAATGTTGCGCCAGCTGGCCTCACTTTCATTGTTTCGAAATCATTTTTACATTATACAGTAACGGAAATCAAACGTGAAACTTCAACATGCAACTGCGATCGGGAAGGGGGATCGGCTTTCGTTAATTTCGCAATTAATCGCATTGGTTTGCTAAACATAATGCAAAACTCAAGCACAGACAGTGTTCAGAAACTGCTTCCGCCTTTCAGCTGCATTAAATATTAATTAATTAATTAATTATAATAAATAAAGCCTAGTTTTAATGCCTGCTTCAAACTCGGACATCGTTCAATTACTACAGTATCTATGTATCTATAGACGTAAATACACTTGTTAATCGCTTATCGATTTTATATTAAATTTAATCTAGATTATCCTGGAATATTAATTTAATGTAGCCAGTCGCTCCGTCCAAGGGCGTCGCACAGAAGGGACAGACCGCCTGGAATCCGTTGGTGCCGTGCGGTATCTCCACGTTGGCCCAGTATCTGCAAGAGTCAAGTTTAACCCAGAATTAATACAGTCAATTCTTAGATTTTCTTAGGCTTTTGCCACTCACTTGACAGTTTTCTCAGTCGCCATGTGTCCGCACGGATTAAACGCAAAGGTTGGAGCGCCCACGTCCACATAGAAGGCGGGCTCGAGGCCCATGCACAGGGTGACCACTGGACCCAGTTCCAGGCACATGGGACAGCGACGGGCACCGGTGTTTACATCCTGACCCCAGTCATGATGGCCTGCCCGGGAAAAGAATACTGATGTTAGGGCTATGTTTCATTCAAGTTACAATTAAAACTCACCTTGGACATGGCCACAGTTTAAGTACACATAAGGCTGGTTCACCTGATCCCCAATGTTAACTTTGCGCGGTATAACCAGCGTATTCAGACCCACCGGGCACTGCGGACGACCGGCATTGATGGCATCGATAAGTTTCTCCAAATCATGTTTGGTCTGCAATTATTAATCAAATTGTAAATAAAGGTATATCGTTCTGTAGACTCGATGTCGACTCACCGGCGAGTGCTGCAAACCCTCGGCGGAACGCCAGAGCAGGGTTGCGCCGCAGAGATCAATAAGTGTGCCATCCTGCAGGATGTTGCATTCGTCGTAGATCTGTGGGATAAGTGAAAACGGAATGAGCTCGGCACCAAGGTGGGTCTGAAGATAATTAATTAACTTACCGGCTGACCCTTTTGCTGTGCCGAACGCGATTCGCGTAGACTGAAGACATCGCCGCCCACCGAGCATTCACGCCAGAGTCCGCACTTCGCACTGCCACCGCAAAAGGATCCTTTGGGGTGCATAATTAGCACGCCATTGGTGGTCAGGCCATCGATTTCCACGTTGTCCTGCCATTTCGTGGCCTTCTCCTGTACAAAGTCAAGTTCGAAGCTCATTAGAATTAGTGGGCGGGCGGGTTTAGGCCACACTTACCCCAAGGAATATGTTTCTGCTTGAATCGAAGCCGGCAGCGAATATTCTTGCCTTGGCAGGCTCACAGCGGTTGACCAGGATGCGGCAGGCGAAGCGAGAAATTGTGCTCTGCATCACCTTGGCGTCCTTCTTGTCGCCGGGCAGCGTGTCCATCACCACAAAGTCAATGGGTGACTCCGAGGAGCGTCCCACCTGGCGGAAGAGTGTGGAGAGCAATCGGAATTAGTCGAAGGAGTGATTGGGGGGAAACTACTGATTAGTGTGAGTAAGGTGAGTGCATGGGGCAATTTATCACTAAGCAAATAAATGCCAAATCATGCAATATTGGCATTACACTTTAGGCCAAATAAGGAAACGATACTCCGGCCATGAGGCCCATATAAATATTGAATGTCGCTTTGCCTGACCGGCTAAAAGTCAAGAGTCAAGACAGACCGATTCGGGGCAAGCTCCAATTAGCCAGAGAGCATTCATCAAAGTCAGGTAAGCTTTAGGGAATTAGATAACTTCTCCTGCTTATCGGCATCAACTCACCTGAAACATATCCGTTTCCGCATCCTCCTTGTACTCGACGATTACCGCCTGGTTGCGTGAGAGCGTGTACGAGATTGAGTGCTGGTTGGCATCCAGGATGGCCTTCGAGGTCTGTGGTGACTGTACGATGTAGTGCTTGGACCGCTTGACGCCGCTGGCCTCCGTCCGCTTGTGCAGCACGAACTTGGAGCGTCGCCGCCCTCGGTCTCCCTGTGGCAAGTAACCATTGTAGCTGCAACGACAGAGGAACATATTCAAATTCAGATTCGGATACAGATACACTAACTGGGCGATGTGGGGCAAGTTGATAAGCGACCGCCCCGAATTGGGGCCACGCGAGATTGTTGCTTAATTCGTTCGGTTTATAGGTCAAGTTCTGCGTCGGCAATATGTTTACGCAATTAGTGGAGCGCTTCTGCCTGCCTGGGCCTCCCACAGATAATGGGCACTAATAACTCAAAAGAATTGCGGGCTAGCCTAATGTGTTCGTTCCCCGGTTTTATTTCTGACTTTTTGCTACATTAGCCAGGCCATAAACCTTGGAAACAGCCGTCAATATTGGTAAATATAGGTATCATAGAGCCACGGCCCGTTGGCTTTAATAGCTTGATTATCTATTGTCAAGAAAAGGTGTAAAGGTATATAGTGTTTTTATCTCACTACATTTTTAAGAAATTAAAGAACAACTCGATCACAAACTAAACCTACAAATTTCCCTAGATATATTCAGTGAATAAAGCAATGAAATCTATCTTTTATGGTTTAAAATTATGTTATTCTGATCCCATAAAAATAGAGGTTTTAGATGCCTTGAAATTAAGGTACATATTTTCTACTTTTCTTATCTTTATTTATTTATTCCTGGCACTTCTTTTCATTCAATTTAACGATCCGATCATAAAATGTCAACAATAATTCTCCTGATTTTATTGACAATATTTGTAAGAATGTTGCCCGGAAAGAATGAACTCCCCCGCGACGTGCTTCCTTTGACAAGAGCACAAGTTTGTTTCCTATGAAATTATTCAGTCAAAGAACGATAATCAAGGGGGGAATGTGTCCCGTGAGTGATGTAAAGTTCTCGGAACACCGAAACTCGTCAAACGTCTCAAAAGCATCAATCCAAATTCATGTTTACAACGACGCGACGTTTGACCCCCTTGAGGCCTTTGTGTTGTTGTATCTTTAATATTGTAACGACGTCTCGGATTTATATTCATGCCCACATTTTGCCGGTTAACCAAATTTATTTTGCCTTGTTTTCTTCGTTGTTAATTGTTAATTGGTTATGTCTTATTTTGACGACAGCAATTAAGAGTATGAAATCCCAGTGATCGCTTTGACTTGCGTTGTCCAGACCCATCATCGTCTGGTTGTCCATCATATATCACAGACCGACCAGCGTGAAGTGACCACATGTTGCTCGGGGAACCAGCATGGTCGCCGTGATAAATGGGGAATTGATGGAGAACTATGGCCAGATGCCTAAAGCCCAGCCTGCCTTCGTCCTATGGGCAATTAAAAAGTGTTAAGATAACACAAATGGGGGGACACAAAGGGCGCAACTGCAGCTTCATCTCGGAGCGCTTTTGGGCTAATGACTCAAGTCTGGAGCCGCAGTCTGAGCCGCACTTTGGTGGTGACTCAGCGTTGACCAAGCGTTGCCAATCAGCAGAATGTCAGGCGAGCATCAAGATTTACAATCATCCGTCCCGGCTGCTGGCCAGAACCATCAATCTCCGCCAGCGGAGGACGGAGCGCTGCGTGGCTCAAAATTTATGCGGCTCTCCACGGCTCTATGTTTACAGAGCCGGCACTTGGACTTCTGTAAGTCGGTGGAGCCGTGTGTTTGACTGATTGGGTTTATGGCTCGAATCGGAATCGGAATAGGAGAGGTCCCCCAGAGGTCTCGAGCAAGCGGTTTTGGTTGAAGATCCCATAAAAAGGCAGTGAATCCTAATTTCTGATTCCATGATGGACGATAATAGATTTCATGAGATTGTGTTCGGATAGTGTCGCTGTGAAATGTAACTGGTTAGGCAGAGACTGGACGAGGGATTAAGCGGCTTTCAAGGCACTTTGTGTTGCATAATTAAGTAGATGGCATAATTCCAGACTTTGACAAGGGATTTTATAAATAATTAAAGCATTTAAGAATAGCAAACCAATTGAAACTTGAAAGGAATTCATCTGATGCACTTTCAAGAGAAAGAAAAGAGGTATTTTACAAGGTCTTGTTCCTTGTTTCTTAAATAAACCAAAGCGAAAGTTGTGCGGAAAAAAATGAATTATCTCAATTGAAGGCATATTCAGCCTTTCAATGACCTACCCTTTGTTTTTCTGTTAAGCTTTTCAAGTAAAATAAATGCTTCAAGTCGAAGAACAAAGAACTTGAAGTGCTCATTTCAGCACTTGTCAAGTGAAAGCCCCTCCGCTCCTCCTATTCCTCGTAACAGTTAAGACCACCTACGTTCTTACCATTCAAGTATATAGTATATAGTATAGTGTAGTGACTTATACACTATTGTTTGGACTTACCCGAGTATCACTAGTTCCCCGTAGCGCAATCGCGGTTTGTCATGACCATCGCCACCGTCTTCAGCCAGTATGGGAGATTCGGTGCCGTCGGTGCTGCAAGGAGAGGGAAATGGAATTGAAAATTAAATTTTTAATGGAATTGCATCTTGTCCAACTAACTTTGCTTTTTTCATTATTATTATTATTATTTTTACCCTGGCATCGCAAGGAAACTGATTCGACGACTGCTGGGCCATTATGTTATGCAAGAAAAGGGAAACAATAAGGGAAAAGTTCTCCAAGTAGAAAATAGAGCAAAACAAAGGAAGGAAAATGGCATAGAAAGCGAGGAAATTTCAAAGTAAATGCTAAAGGAATTGTTCATTTTCAGCATTACTTATATGTGTTGCTCCTTTTTCCTTGCTACACAGAGGGAGAAATCTGATTTTACACTTTGATTTAATTATTTTTATTGTGAATATATTAGAATTTATTTATAACAAGAATCCTGGAGGGAGCTAGGGCTAGCAAACTCATCAAATGCAATTATTATCTCTCTTTGAGACATAATTAAATTCATTTCGCTCTGTGCTTATTTTCCACTGCAAACTTCTTGGCTTTCTAGAATTTCGAATGGGGGGAAAATGGCTCCGCTCTGTCTCCGCTGCCAGCACTTTTCACAGTCTTGGAAGTCTTAGGAATGTTGCAGTATAGAGTCTATCCTGCCTCAAGTTACTTACTAGCCCGATCGGCACAACTTGTAGGTAATCGCCTAATTAGGGTGGATAATGATGCCCCAAATTAGTTGGGAATTGCACATTAAGTACAACGAATTTCTCATTAGCATTGGATGACATAGCAGCAGCTCCTCCTTCTGCTGCAGTGCCTCCTCTGCTTTATTTTTATTACATCTAAATTCAGGTTTCGGGGCACATCATCATAAACTTATTTACGGCAATCTAATAAAGCAGCCTGGCGCCGGTTGACGCCCACTTTACCCCCCAAACACACACCCTCATGGGATGCCAAATGGTATTTTTTTTGTGATTTTTTTTAATGTACTCTGCAGCCAAAGGGGTGCAGCCAAAGGGGGGGAATTTGCAACGGGCGCCGCTCTGGGGTTGCATTGATTTTTGCTCGCTGCATTTAAACTTGCTCCCCTTTTGCGTGGACTGAATGGAAATGTGGGGAAGCCAAAGCCAAGGCACAAAGGGGGGGAGGACTGCTGGCACTTAAATTGTGCAGCGCAGACAGAATTTCAGAGCCCACAAACAAGGGGGAGGGAGGGAGGTAGGGAGAGATGGTGGGCAATGGGGGTTGCAAGGTGAAATGGCAACTGCTCATCACTCCTCTACCCCTCTAACGCTGTCGGTCCCTCTGTGTTTGCAGACTTCAAATTAGCGCTGCAACTTTGTTTAGATATGTACAGACACATCTGACAGGCCGTACAGTCATGTCTCTAACCTTAAATAGGCAGCCAGAGCTTTAAATTTTGACATGGAGCATATTAATGGTGGATTAAATCGCAGGATAAGCCAAGTTAATTGTGTGTTAGTATTACCATTATTATGTATTTAAGCTAGACATCCATTTGAGCTTAAAATCCAAGTAAAAATAATACAAACATGTATTTTCCCATTTATTTAAAGGGGTTAAATTACACCTAAACCCTATAGCTTATATGGAGATGCCAGATGACAATCTGACCTAAAACCCCTATTTAAAATTACACATTTTCTCTGAAGTTGATCCTTGATTTCAAATTTGGTTACCATAACCATACTTTTAATAAAAGTTACCTTCATTAAACACACATTTTTAAATAACTAAAATGACAATACTCCCATTCAGCATTCAACAGGTTACTTTGGCTAAAAGCAAACGCACACAAGTTATGAATTCTTAGACAAATGAAACCAAATACGTCATTTGGGCTTCAATTAGGCTCCATCGTTCTCATACTTGCTACTATAGGGGCTGCCCACCCAGCATAAAGTGGGTTAAATTGATTAAGCCAAGCATGATTAATATTAATAGAAGTTTGACTCAGTGTTTGTCATTTGACTCTAAATTAAATTCAATTAACAGGCTGAAGGGAAAACAAAAGGCAAATGGCAATATTGAAATGGGAATCGAAGTAAATATTTACACAATATGTGTGTGGACATAATGTGAGCTTTATTGCCAGATGTCCCAGAATCCACATGGTATTACAAAATTTTCAATTGAAACTCACTTCCCATTTCGGAGGGCCTTCTTCCCCAAAGTATTGAAAGCAATATTTCCCGCAGGGTTCGCTCAAAAGCGAATTCATTAACAAATCGCATAAATCTTGATTATTTGACATCGGCGGGAAAAAACAGTGGTGAATATAAGCTCTCTGCGTGACTATTTCACATGCAATCAGCTGTTCTGGCACCAAAAGAATTTATCGATTTTCAAAGGCAACATGCCACTATTTGCATACATTTCAATTTCGAAACTAAACCAAGCACATTACGACAGGCCAACCGAAAAAGCTGGCAAAAAAAAAAGAGAAATACAAATACAAATACAAATGAAAAGGAAAAACCATAGGAAACATTGTGCGCTATAAAAAAGATATACATGGAGTTACTTCCAACACCGAACAGAGCTCAGGGGGGGGGGCGAAGGCAGGCGATACAGATACTAAAAGGGGCATCCATGAGATACGATATCTTTGGATGGCGCGTCCCTAGTATTTGTGTTTTGTGTTTGCACTCGTATTTGTGTTCGTAGTTTCTGTATCTGTATCCGTGTATCTGTGTATCCGTGGTGCCGGCTCCGGTTTTGTACTTTTGCCGTTTGCCGTCTGCTGTCTGTTGTTTAGGGAAATCAATTTTCATGTCTGTGTGTGCTGGTGCTGTTGATGTTGCTGTTGCGTTGCTGTTGCCGGTGTTGGTTGTGGTATTTGTGTTCGTGGGGAAAGGGCGTTAGTGTATTCCATCCATTATAATGCCATACCGTACCAAACTACACCGCCCCGTTGCATGACAGAGCTCTCATAGAATCGATTTTCCCTCATTTGCCTTGCATGCAAGCCACACGGTAAAAAAGAATGATCCCGAATATAATGGTCGATGGGGCATTAATTAGTTGATCGATTAGGCATACAAAATAAGTACAAATGAGTATAGGAATATAATGGAACCAGAGCCCTAGTCCCTTCTGAAACCATTGACCTTTCTTAAACCATCTTCTGTAGAGAATTAATTATAGATTGAGGCAAAGTTCTACCCACTAAGCCATAAAGCATTTATTTTTAGATGAGCTGAGCTGAGCTTCTGTAAATAACTAGGGGATATCCCTCAGAACTCATTATTTCTTCCCGTGCATCACCCAAAACCAGAACGAGACCCACAACAGGCCTCCTCTATAGTTGGTCGACACAATCGCATTACAATAAATTTTACCAACTAACGCAAAGGGCAAACATTTTCCCCTGATTGCATGCTAAAGAGTGCACCACCAGGACCCCCATCAGCAATGGAAAACTCAAGGGTAGGGCTAGGAAATCAGGGCAAGAGTGGTGACCCCCTATATAGGCCCGGTTGGTTTGCTGACCAGACCGGACCAACCGCAGCGGTTTAATGTCACGGGGTCGGGTCGCAGTTTATGCAAATTAATTTGATTATTACACTAAAGTAAGCCAGGTATTCGTTGCACTCATTTGATTAGCTCAGCCCGCCCACCTTGGCGCACTCCCCCAATAAATGGGGGCTCTCCCCTGCAAGGCTTTTAGCGTCTCGTTGCACCTCTAATTGAGTTTATGCGGCATGAGGGGGCAACTGTGGATGTGTGAAAAACAACCGCAGAAAGCAACAACAAGAGTCAAAAGGTCAGTTGGATTGGAAATAAAGAAAAAGAAAATGGTAAAAAGAGCGTAGAGAAAAGCTATACGAGGTGCTTTAGTAATCATTCTATTGTTATTTTAAGATATTTATGTAATAGAAAGGTCCTAAGAGATATTACATTATTTTTAGCTAAAAGATAAATTAAGAAATCTTTAAGTGGAACTTTATTGTTGTACTTTTAAGATAGAACCATCTATAAGTATCTAATAAAGAGAATCTACTGAAGCCTGTTAGTTGTATTTTTTGCTAACAGATATTTTAAGAAACTTTCTTATATATGTTGTACTCTTAAGAACCATCTATCATTATCAAATAAAGAGATTCCACTGAATCCTAGTTAGTTGTTACTCTCCTGGTAAATCCTTAAGATACATAGCGTCATAATGAAACTTAACAAAAATAACACTATACTCAAATATAAAACTTTTCGATCAAATTCTGGTCTCTGGTAGCAGCTGCAACTGCTTCTTCTTCTGCTCCAGTTTCGGTTTCAGTTCACTATATTTATAACTTTCATAAATCTTTGAGTTTGCCTGTCAACAGCAGCGGTCGTGGTGGAGGTGGAGCTGGAGCTGCTTTATTTACATGCGGCGACAGCGGAAGAGATATATTTGAACGCACCAGATACAAAAACAACAACAATAATAAAAAAAGATGTAGAAAAGATAGTTGCACTTCTTGTTTATTTGCAGCATTTGAAATTTGAGCTGGGCAAAGCGGTGGAGATTCCCTCGCTGCATTATTCAAACTGCAGGGTCGCCCCTCGACTGTCATGCCAAATAAATGCAAAGACCGGCAAAGTGCAATGGCAGATTAAACAATAAACAAGAGGGGGAGAGAACAATGGCAAAAACACCGACACAGACAGACGACACTTTTTTTTTTGCAGATACATTGCAGGTGCCCAGGTAGAACACAAATACACACACACACACACACACACACACAAGAGGGGCCCCAGCAAGAAGGGCAGGTGTTTCGTTACCATATTTTATGGTTAAATTTGCGGTTTGTGCTTGGGTTAGCTGATGGCCTGTCTTCCCATGCTGCTTCCCAAGCCCATTCATATGCTGTGGATGTCTGCTCATGTATCTGTATCTGAATCCAAGTTCTCTCCACTCGGATTTGGATGTGTATCCGTATCTCTAGCTCTACATGTATCTGTATCCGTATCTGTATGTGTATCTGTGCACATGTCTCTGACACACAGCTGTTTGCATTTCAAGAATGAAACTCTCATTGAGACAACTTCAAAAAAGTAAGAAAAAAAAGCAGGAAAGAAACATTCACGAAAAAAACTCGTTTTGCCAGCAAAAATTTCAGCACAAAGAATGGCAAAAAGAGAAAAACATCATCAAAAATTTCGGTAGCATAAAAAGAGAAGCAAAGCAATACATAAACATAGTTGTATATACAAATATATAACCATATTCATTAACTTTGTATCTTTGATAAATCCATACATCCATCTTTGATAAAAAATACACTAAACTAAAGACAAACTAATGCAAACTCCTGACTAAGTTAAATTCAAACACTCAGTAATCTATCAATAAAAACAAGTAAGCTCGCACTTTACAACTTTATTAAGAAATATATATTATATATAACTTTAAGTATTGACCATTGGCTAACTGAAAAATATAGTAAATCAGGAAGTAATTCATGTCACAAGCTAACCGAGTAATACATTTACTAGATACATGAATTGCATTGTTGCCTTTAAGACACAACGTATTTGCAATCGGTTGACAGGGTCAAAGAGTTTTGTGGGTCTTGGCCGGGTTTTTTAAGCCTTGTTAGCGGCAGCTCACTAATTTCATTTATGCAAATCCCCGGCCTGTCAATTTCTTAACAACTTTTCTTTAAACACAACCAGCCGGACAGCGAAACAGACTGCTCTTTCTTTCTTTTACATACATGTATGTATAGATGTATCTGTATCTCTGTTTGGGTTACATAATCAGCAGAAATTTCATTTAAAGCTTGTTTGGTGTCCCCGCTATAAGGTTTGGTTTTTGCTGCTTTGTACTTTTATTTTTTTTACAAAAAACATTTGTCTAAACCGAACAATAGAGGTTTTCTTGTTTTGTATGCTCCCTGATCTTGGCACTTTTTTTGTTTGTCTATGCAGCGGCACGTCGCCAGTCGACCAATATTATTGCCTTTGGTGTATGGTTTTTCTTTTTCCAGCTGCTTTTTGGCAAACAAATTTGCACTACTCCAGCAAGAGTCTGACTAAAATTAAACAAACAAACAGAGACTGCGGCGGCGAGTTTACTTGCCAAACGTTGGAGGAGCTGCCTGCTCTTGAGCACGTTTGCTGGTAGACAGACTCTGCCCCAAACGAGGTATGTTGGAATATGGTTGAGGTTTCCTTCACCAACTGAATCTTATCTGGTTTAAGTTGGAATATATTACATAAAAAAGCAAACCAACTTAATAGAATTCTTCTTAAGCTCTAGCATTTCGAAATGACTTCCTTAGATATTGTATCTCAAGCTTATTTATTATTAGAAAAATCATTAAATGTTTGCTTTATAGATGAAAATCTCCATTAGCTGGGCAGAGTATTAACTCCTCCGCTTTGATCTATTGTCTGGCTGGATTTCCCTAAAGCTGCGTCCACATTATGTTTCTATATTTATGGATTTTCCTTTTGCGTCCTGACAGTATTTCGCTTTTGGTTGTTACCCTACGTTCGTGCTGGTTTTCTCCTGTTTTTCGTCTAAAAATAAAGACCACGAGGAGCCGAGTCGGAAACCGACCGAAAACAGCCCCATTTTCCGTGCTAATAGTTTCGCTTTTCATTCGTGGAGTGCTTCTATTTATGAAGTTGCCTCCATTACCTGATTTGGAGCATTGTTTCGCCTCGGGAGCGATGTCGTCTGGGATGCACCAGTGACATAAAAACTGAAAAAAAAAAAACCCGAAATGCTCGACTCGTGGCCAACAGTTTGTTATCGAAATGGAAGCGTGAATATGCTAATTTCCCAGTTTTTTTTTTCTCCTCACTCTCCATATTTTTCCTTATGGCCAAGCGTCATCGTCGAATGGCACCGCATTATCGCCAAGCGTTGCTTCGAACAATTTTAATAAACAAATGCCAAGTGCTGGGTTGAGCCGGGCACGAGTTCTTTCTGCTGTATGCGTGATTATGAAACTAATGACAGACTTAGCGGGCTTTAGATGGAAATTAATGGCGGAGAATGCGAGGGGTCCGAATGGAAATGAGTTGTTCTCCGGCACAGCTTCCTCAATAATAGTAGTAGTTCTCATTTAATTATTCTGCCCCCCTAAATGGATCTGGGAACGAAAACTGGAGTACTTATTTCTACTTGTGTATTCGCGGAACATTTAATCATTTCTTCTTTTAACTATGAATGATGTCAGAGGTTCATAACCGTAGGTTATGCATTCTTTTTTTCGAGTTCTTACTGGTATCAAGTGACGATAACACACTCTGGCTTCGATAAGAATAACATTTAAACTCCACCAAAAAAGTGACAACAGACAAACTTCAACGAAATGAAAGTATTTCTTGTGAGTTCGAAATAAAACCAATAAGATTTGGTAAATCTGAAAGTTGATTCACAAAGGTGACTAAACCATTTGCTTGGTATTCCCTGTACATTACCAAAAATCCATTCCCAATTCAAATTTCTCGTCATAAATAGCCGCAGGTTGTTAAACTCATTAGCACCCAAAAAAGAAATAATAGAAGGTAGGAATACATCAACCGCAAAGAGAAAATATAGATGACTTGTATGCCTCGACCATAAAATACCTCAGGATGTTCAAATTGGTTACAGAACTTTGAATAAAAATATGGAAAGAAATCCAATTTCGTACAAAATGATCTTATAGCCATTGAAAAAGTATTGTATATCATATTTAATAAATATTAAATACATGTAAATGTTGATCTTAAACGGGGAATTGAAATAAGAAATTGATGTGTAACTAAGTGTATGACAATAGAAAAAGGTATGGATAATGGGCATATAAAGCACAATATAGTATGAAACCATCAAGCCCTTCCCCTAATGCTAAATTCCAGGGTATTTGCATGTGCAGGCCCAAAATCGCAGCTAGCTTGATGGGGCATTAAGCTATTTCCACCGCCGGCGTAGGCGGTTCCCTTTGCGATCTTTTTTTGTTTTTGGTCGAAAAGCGCTTAATTATGGAGAGGCCTCGGTTCCCCGCTGGTTCCCCAACCAAACCTAAAAACTAAAGGCAAAACCAACAGCACGGCCGGGCCTAATGAGCAAACGGAAATTGAAACTTTTATTTGGCGCTGTTTAAATAAACATTTAAACAAAATGTGACATAATTTGGCCAAATGAAAAGCGAGCAAATAAACATTGAAGAAAGCCAAGAGCGTTACACATTGCAGGTGCGAAAGGCAACGCAGCAGAAACAAAGAAAAGCGAAACAATAATGAAAAAGTTATGAAAATTGTCGACACAGATGCGTGACTAAAATAGTTATGACATAATAAACATACCCACTAAACACACACAACACACCAGAAAGAAAAATAAAACTAAACCAAAGTAGTGCGGATTTTATAACGATTTATTAGACTTGCCTTACTTTGGGCCCAGAAATGGGTGAAGAAACACACTCGGTTAAGAAATCAGTTTCGACTTTCGGAGGAAGAGAACGAGAACCTCGTTCGACTCCAAGTAAATTGGAAAAGGGAATGGAAAACTGGCACAGCAATTATCTGACAAGCCACTATCAATCGCGGTGCCGTCAGTAACGAGACGAAGACCATGCCCTGCGATCGTCAGTCTATTGACCCATATAAATGGCTCAGTTCGGTTCGGTTTCTACCCCAAATCCCCACTCCAGTGGGCACCTCCATTTGCTCAACTAATCGTAGATCAATCATTAGAGCGGCAAAAGCCTTTCGATACTCTTACCTAGCGGCATTACAAATAAGCGATAATGCTGATAAGGTAAGCCTATAAATGGGTAAAAAATAGAAGCGCTGCACTAAAAATGTTCACTTATAAAGTAAGCTATAGAAAGGATTACGATACTTTTTCCGATATCAAACAGATGTCTGATAGATTACAGTCCCAGGAACTGCCTAATATCAGTATTGAAAGTCATTTAGCAAAGTCAAAGCGTGGACAATGGAACTCCAAAAGCTGTCAGCTCCTATTTTTACATATACTTCACTTTTATTTACCCTTCGATATCAATCACCTTTAATTGCAGCACTTTTATAGACTCCTGACATGTTCCAGAGTATTCCCAGATCGGTCTTCTAAAAATACCTCTCTATTTCTTCAGTTGGAGTAGCTTTTCTTTTCTTTTTCCTTAGAATTGCAGTGCCTCCCATTTTCCTCGATTTCTTTGTTGTCTGCATGTGTGTGGCGGTTATTTTGGTCACTGCTTCTAGACCCAACCAGCCATGCATCCATCCATCCATCGCATCGGATTGGATCGGATCGAATCGTAACGAATCGAGTCCACTCCAAAGAATGACTCTATTTTTGGCAGCACTCTAAGATTTATGATCAAACGTCTGCCACTCTGACAGTCGATTCAACTCTCTGTGGCCCGGCTCAGTCAGCCATGTTTACACACTTTAATTGCCGGGCAACAGAGAGGAACAAGCAGCACGACAGGAAATACTCGGGCGGTTGAAAATTGGTTATTTCATTTTAGTTTTTTTCATATTTCTTTTTCTGCCCCGACTCCCGCCCAAGTGAGCTGAAGAGCTTCGAGCTCCGAGCGATGGCTCTCTGGCCATAATCAAGCCAATTTAATAATATGTTACGCTGCACACAATTTCACCTGCGAGCACATTGGCCAGTCCGGAATGGGGATGGAGATGGAGATGGTTGGGTATGAGGATGGGGCAGAGGATGTGTTGGATGCGGAGTGTTTCACCTCCTAAAGGTAGGTATCTGGCGCAATTTGATTAAAAACTGTTGCCCCTGCCATATCGAAAAGAAAAGTAAGAATGCTCTTATCGACCTTAAAATACCATGCACTCTGCCTACTTTATGGGATTTTAAAGTGGAGAGAAAGCCATCATACCCTTTAAATCCACAATTACTGGGTAGCTATCAGGGGTGGGATCTTGAAAACTTTTGGCCATGATATACGTGACACTTCGGCGCCGAGATCCTGACTTTGACGAGCTGCTAAACTCAAAGATAATCGGTTTTTGCGCATTAGAAAGAAGGAAGCTTTTTTTCTGAGTCAGAAAATAAAAATAATATAAAATCGTCATGGTAACAGCAACAGCAAAAGCAACAGCAGCAGCAGCTGCACAAAGGGCAGCAGCACTTGGTTGCTGCCTTTTGCTTTTGCTTTTGATGTTGATGTTGCTGTTGCTTTCGGGTAGCAATTTTGCACGTAATTCGTCACGTAGCGAGATGTTGTTGGTGCTAATTATGCATTGAAAATGCTCTCCAGCCAGCAACAATCTGCATGGCCAAAACCCAGACCCAGGCAACTCGACCATGAGGAGGCGAAAGGAGGAGAGGAAGCAAGTACACTTGGGGAAAATCGAAGTATCAACTTCACTTGAAGTCAGAGAAATAAAATGTAAATATAACAAGTTAAACTTTGCCTTAAACTAAGCTTATATCATTATTAAAGTATGTTACTAGATACTTTATATTGATAGTTGGATTAATTTTCCTCCAAGTGCATCGATGGAGAGTGGGAGAGATGCCAGCTGCTCGGTGATTGCCAGCCGCAGGCCAAACTATGAAAATGCAACACCAAACCGGCGAGAGCAACAATCAACATTCACCAATTAATGCCAAATTGAAATGAAGCCATAAAATGGACGGCCAAGACGAGAGGCAGGCTTTATGGCCTCGATCACCTCCACCCACCCACACCACACCAGACCACCATCGGCACCGGTTCAATGGCATTTAATGGCACTCGATTGACATTTGTCCCGAAATCGATATGCGCGACAAGACACAATTCTTCGAAATCTAAATCAAGGCGGTGGAAATGAATTATGTCAATCAAAGCGGCCTAGCCAGCTTGACTCGGCTCAACTAAAAGCAGTCAGATGCCAAAGGTCGCAGACCAAAAAAAGCAAATAAAACCAAACACACATATACACACTGTTCAGAAAACGTGCAGTTTTGGGTCAGACACGGCATGACCTCCACTCCAATCCCTCTCTCTCTCTCAACATTTCCAACGAAGGCAAAATAGCCGGGTGTGCGTGGATATTGATTTGTTAGATTGGCATAACTGCCATTGGGATTATATAGTACTACTAGTAGAAGCAAACAAACAAGGGCTTGCAGGATATCGATAGACCGGGAAAAGCATCATTAAGCTGATTGCTGGTATCGATAGGTCCCCCGGTTGCCAGTACAAATTAGCCGTCAAGTTGGCTGAATCATTTCTAATGCGTTCTCCTAGTCCCATAGCCCAATTATGGCTGTCACTGGTATTACCAAGAAATAATGGTAACCAGCCGAGCAAAGGCTATGCAAATAATTAATTGGAAATCGTTGCTGGGCGACCTCCTCACCAGCCACGATACAATTTTCACGAAAATCCAAGCGAGAGAATATCGCATTCGTCATCGGAAGTGCGCACACACAAACAACAGACGTACTTTCGGTGTATACACATAAGTACATGTTTATTTTAATATCAAGTGCTGGGAACTCGGCTCCTTTCACCTTTCCCCTTGGTGGCCAGCTATCCCACCCATTTTCCCAGAACCCAGAACAGAGAACCCCTCGAAAAGCACCCAGCTGGCTGGTTCTGTAACAACAAGCGTTGGCAAAACAGTTGTTGCCAGGCCAACTGTGCCGATTATGTCACCGAGAGCTGTATGGGTTAAAGAAGAACAGCTACCCCACCCACGCCATATCCCTATTTCTTGCACTGTTTGCACAACCCCCCCAGACATCGCCCTCTAAGCCGCACTTCTTGCATCCCGCATTCATCATCATCATCATCATTACGTGTTCTGTGGCATTTTGTCGTCGTTGTCATCGTCGTCGTCGTCTGGTTTCTTGCCTCTCAGGCACTCTGCTTTTGACCGGGTTCTGTGCCGTGGCTCGTAAGCTGGCTTATTGCTGTTACCACGTCAAAAGATCTCGGGCTCAATGCGGTGAAAAATGTCAATCCAACTGATTGGGATCGTGATTATGTTGACATCTTAACATTGTATAACACGCGAAGATAGCAAATTCAAATCTTTAAAGTTTGCTATAATAGAAATAAAATTAGAGAAGAAAATAAACTGGAAATGATATAACTAATAACCCCACAATGTATAAATTTCAATAAAACATCTTGGGAATCAATAATTTCATTTGTTTAAAGTGACATTTAAACTGCAGGGTTAAGTGTCAGGGAAATGCGCAAAAGTGACGTGTGAGAAATGGCTTTTAGAGCCTGTCGGAACCGTTAATCGTAAATGCCAAAAAGGGGTAATTCCCCCTGACCCCCCCCCCCAAAACTTTGACATGACATCTCTCCAGATCCATACCCAAAATTCGAATGTCAAAGGGCAAAACTTAATTGCTGAGAAAGGTTGGTTCAGTCCTATTTTGATGTGCCGCCACGACCTCATTTTGGGAGGGGTTGCCCTTGCTTAGCATATATACTTGTATAAATATATGTTTATGTTTGTATACAAGTACATGTATGGTCGATTATTTCAATTTTGCTAATGCAACAAACGCTGCTGGCTGGCTTTCAAAATGCTCAGCTGAGTTCAGTTCCGTTCTAGTTTCCAAAGGGGTTGCCTCCAAACCACATCCCATTTTACCACTCACAAAACTCCAACTGATTTACGAAATGCCAAGAATTTGTCGATTCGATTACGTTGAGTGAGTGCCCCAAAGGTTATCCATCAGGGGGAGAGAGAGAGTGGGGCGTATATATAGGGGAAAACCCCATTAGTAAAATTTATACCATGGCGCACTTTCAATTTTAGTTTTCCCTTCCTTTCCTTCCTCGTTCACTTTTAGCCCCAGAAATTTGGAACGGATATTGGCGCAAAACTTTTATACATTGCTGCAAGTCGTGCTCGCTCGCACATGTAAATATATAAGTGTATATAGTGGCATAAAACCCCGATAAGTTTCAATAGTTGTAAATTTTTGGGCGGGTTTGTATGCCGTTTCCGTTTGCTGTAACACACGTAGGTGGATCTTATCAACGGAAGTGAGAAATGAAACGAAATTACCGCGACACAGTCACAGTTTTCTGTGGTATTTGCAACTATTTTTTGCTGTTGACCTTCACACAATATTGTCAAGGCTAACCGGTTTCGTTGGGAAAATCCACTAAATGCTAATTTTCACCTCTCTGGCAATGGTATTATTGTCTCTAAGAAGCTTATGGATCTATTTCGGCAAAAAAAAAAACTTTGTTAATAATGCATGATGTCAGGTGTTTTCAACAGAAATATGTAACTACCTATAGAAACATTAAAATTGTAATTTAAGCATTATTACTCAGCTCTCTTAATATTTAATATAAGCTTCCCTCTCAGAAATATCAGTTGCCATTACACAAATATTTAAGCCGAATATTCTTTTTTTGAGCATCAAGAACAAAGGAATGCTCAACAGCAAAAAAAAGCAAAATATTATCTTTATTCATCGCTTGTTTACTTAATAATAAATTCTAAAAATACTTCGGCTTTAAATAAGGATTTTTTGGGGTGTTGAATTATCATTATAAGTAAACCGAGAAACTGTCATAAAGCCGCACCTAGTTATCGCATTAAATCAAAACCAATTGAGCATTATTACAAGCACAAATCAATTTAACGCGATTCGACATATAACCCGATGCAATACCATATATTCCACACACACACACACACTCCCCACTGACACATCTTGATTTTTGTTCAATGAATTCTCAAATCGCCAAAGCGTGCAGATAATTTTTATTTAATTGCAGCAGCCACACCACAATCGCACTCGCACACTCGCACGAAATCCAAAACAAACGTGGAAAAATCCAAACAAAAAATCAATTTCTCATGGATTTTTAATGCAAATGCTATTGGCCGTGGCTATGGTTGTGGCTCCCCCCATATGGTCAAGCCCGGTTTGGGCCACACACGCACTCATAGACATATATACCTGTACTCGTGTGTGTGTATATATTCCCACAAGTAGCCGGCAGCAGCTCCATCCATCCCAGAAGGAGGAGGCATGGAGACCGAAACAAACCACAAATTGCGTTGACAAGTGCAGTGCACACACCGCGGGCACACCACCTTGACGCAGGCCGGGATTTATGGATGCGGATCGGAAGGGGAGTGCACCGTGCACCGGGCATGTCAACAACACTGTGACAACGTCAATAATCAGACGCTGAACCCGAAAGACGAAGCTCCAGACGTCGTCATCGTCTCAAGGCGACACTGACAGACGGCAGCAAAGCAAATCAACATCAAAGGAAGTCTAGTCTAGAGAATGGACGAATCAAGAAATACCCTTGGTCAGTTCATAACTAAAGGATAAAGCATGCGAAACTTCATTCTTCGATTAAGTAAACGAAATATCCCAAAGGTTCAGAGAAACTTATTACTATAACTTCAAATCTATCATAGAAAATATGATAGAATGCTGACCTTAAAAGGCATTCGTAATCAAGGTATAATGCTAATTTTATCATCAATCATTTTTTAACACTAATTTAATTATTAAGACTTTGACGTAATAAAATATTACTTAATTCAAAAAGACTTGACTTCCGTTTGCTCTCATTATCTTTTTAGCACAATAAAGGGTATATCTCCCCCCATCAACGAGCTGCACTTCTTTTCATTACTTTTGTTTGGCTTTGACTATTGCGTTGAGCATTTATTTTCTTCGAGTTTTTTGCCTTTTATTTCACATTGTTTGCAGCGACAATTGCAATTGCAATTGCCATAATCAGTGCAAAGTCAGACGCCGACAGACGGCCAAAGACAAAGGCCAAGCCTACTCACTTTCACACAGCGGCCAGAGCCGGGAAAACCTGGGAAAAGGGGGAGGCAAGGTGCAGGGAAAAGCTGGTCAGCGACATTGCCACATTGCCTCATCGATCGAGGCTGAAGTCGAACCAGTTTTACTTCCATCTGTGACGTGACGCATGCAGCGGTGCCATCGAGTTTTCATTTTTCCCCCGGCATTTTGTTTTTAGCTTCTTTTTTTATGCGCTGCACTGAAGCGATGATTTAATCGCATTGGACTTTAGTTTTTTATTTTTCTTTTTTTCCGGACAAACAATTGCTGATCTTGGGCTTCATTAGAAGCAAAGAAAAACAAAAGATGATGATATGTTTGCTTGCCCTTCAAGAGCTTATCGCTAGTGTCTTGCATTTTATTTATGGCATTAAGATTTTCTTAGCAAAAAAAAAACCCGGACTATAGAATGCACTATCTGCAAGGACATTTTGTAGATTAAATGGTATCTTCAAGGCTAGCTCGGCCTAGTTCTTCATGTGTCACTATAATAATCAAATCATCATATATAATCATTACAATTCAGCAATTTATCTTACTTAATATATGACCTCACACGACAGTCGTAATTGATCTGTTCTGTCTAATTCAATATCTCATCGATTGAATAATTAAATAAATTCGATGATCAATCTTATTCAATTTATATTCTTACACAACCTGGTTCCTTCCTCCATTTTTTTTTATAATAAATACGTCACTTTATTGGCTAACTTATAGTTTTTAAAAGGTTTTTAAACCCCAAACCCATTTGCATACAAAACCACATAAAATTGTTATTAATTTCTGTTCGTTCGCTGACTTTTGCTTTTTTTGCTTTTAATTTGACTTTGACTTTTCTCGTGTGTTTTTTCATTTAATAAAAGCATTTTCATGTTTTAATCACTGATCTGCCCCAACAATTTGTTAGTTAATTGCAGCAATTTCACGGATGTTTTGCCTTTTTTTTGTTCCAGCCTCCCATTAATTGGCAGCAGATGTTGGCCCGATGGATGGGGAGTGGCTCATCCCAGTAAAAGGGGGAGTGACAGGTGAGGTAAATTAAGTGCAAATGACTAATAACTGAAGCAGAGCATTGTTTGAAAATTGCTTAAAGTCTGACAATTAAGCTGAGGTCATTCAACAGGTGTGTTATCGAATGTGGGTCAGGTAGAATACAAAACCTTAGAAGATGGGAGGGAGGCAGGGAGGCTGAAACACCGGATTAAGTAGTATCTTAAAGATAAACAAATCCCCGATCTCTGAACCCAACAAAACGAGATTCTTAATCTCGCAGTAATCATAAAGGGCCCGTAAATCTCAGCTAATCTTATCAGGGAAATCCCCTCTTTCAAGTCCAATAATCCATTGAGGTAATAGAACCAGAATTAACTTGTTGTGCTGCAGATATTAGGGACAAACAATGACCTAAGGATCTGGGTACTCGTATACAACATCCAGGTTAATGCATATTCATGTCACTATTTAAACTTAATATTCGAATATTCTCGTGCTGAGATTTTCTATCTTTTTTAACGCCAACGCGCCCAAAGTCACGACCACATCTGGGCCCATCCAAAGAGTGCTTATCAGCAAAAATGGCATTATTATTCTTGGCTTGTCTCTCATTTTTGCGGTTGGATGAAGGCATGGAGATAAGAGCAATTACCATTGCAATTTCTGGAGGCTTCCTACAGGCAGCCATAAAAGTCATAAGACATGCAGCCAACATGCAAAAGATACTCAAAAGAAATTACTACACAGTTAAGCGTTAGAATACTTGATATTTAAGATAGAACATAGATAGTTTTCCTACATTTTAAGAACACAGAAATGATCGACATTTAAAGAACCTTTTTGTTTGTTTTAAATGATTGTTTCTTCTTGGTAAAATCCTATTTAATAACAGAAATGTTTATACTTTACGTTTAATATCAAAAGTGCACTGTATAAAAGCAGCTGTATATGAATATTTAAATGTTTACTCTTGTACGCAGAAGAAGATGAAAGCAAAAACAAATAATTTATGCAAAATGCCATATTTGTATGAGTTTTCCTCCATTGGAATTTCCTGAAAACGGACGCTGAAATTCTTGTTTGTGCGGAAATTAGATTCGAGTTAGTTACATCCTCTGCCTCACTTTTCATCTGACAGATTTATTTCGCTCCAGTTTTCCCTCGAATCGATATACCACACTCAAACACACACACCTCCACTCCGATTCATAAATAATATCCATAATGACACCTTGGGTGCAACTTCCTCTCGATCTGGTGGGTAAGTGGATACCCCGGGTATCTCTATCCCTATTTTATGAGGCTGGTTGACTGGTTGGTTAGCAGCATAAACTGCGCAACATATTGGCAAAAATGTGGGTCAACTGCGAAACCACAACAATAACAATAACACCCAATAAATGCCACGGCAATTGTGTGCCAAGAATGCCGCTGTAGTGTGCGTTGCAATTGTAACTACAAATATATATATGTACATATATATATGCCAGACCTAGTTCCAGACCCAACCCAACTATAGAAAACTGCAAATGAAACGAAGGCGCACCTTAATCATCAGCAACATCATCATCATCATTATCATGAACAATCATAGCGGTTTGTTCATCAATTTTAGTGGATTTTGCTATTCGAAAATTGCGCGAAAAGTTATGCGGATTTCCAGAGTACACACTCCTGGTCTATTAACACTCCAACTAATGCAATTACGCATTAACTAACGTGGAAATTATGCAAGTAAACAGTTTAATTGGGTCGCAATGTGTGGAGGGGCAAAGGGGGGAAGGGGCGAAGAGCCACCGGCAAATGGGGAAGCGGCTAAGTGCATCAGCCAGGTTAATCTGTGGCACGAAAATGGGAACGAGCGCAGCTTTGGACTTAACCGGAATGTATATATACGAATGTATATACTTAATGTAGATAATGCATGCCCCCGCTTTTCCCTCGTGCCACATTATCTCTGCCATTACAGCTGGAAGTGCTAGAAATTATCACATGTACCAACGGAGGAAGAGATATTCGCATTTTATCTCATCCTCCGTTGGTGCATGTGATAATTTCTAATAATAATAATTTTAGAATGAAATTTAATAAAGACAATTAACATTTTATCTTCTTTTACACCTTCTACCTTACTCTGAATACATATATAATATGATTTCACTCCGATAAACAGGCTTACTAACCCCATCATTATGATTAATCTATAGCAGAAGTAAAATAGATCTAAAATATATTATAATATTTATATTCCCGGAACAAATCACAAGCTAACTTATGATTAATAAGCCCCCAGTTAAGCCAAGTTCTCTTCTCCTCGTTAAAATGCACCTAAATTCGCTATATCCACTTAATCTCTTGCCAATTAAAGTTGGCACATCCGAAACAAATTCCCAGAACGGATTGGCCAACCTACAAGCTCTTTGGGCCATAACTGTAACATCAGACAACGCCTAAGCCAAAGCTAACAAGGCTAACAAGGCTAACGAGCCCCTGTGCCAATCTCCTCGGAACTCCTCATGAGCCAAGTGACAGCCCACGCGATTTTCAGCTGTTAACTAAGATACATATTTATGCGGAGACAACAATAACTAAGGAATTTCCCATTTCTGGTCTTTGTGATCTCTGCAATTTCTGTGTCTCTGCCTGTGTGGGAAATCAATTGTTGAAAAAATAAACGCGTCCCAGGCAAAAACAACGCGAGACATTGGGCCTGAGTCGCGGGCCCATGTAATTATTTCAAATGAGTTCACAAAACCGCACAAAAAAGAAAATAAAATAAAATAAATAGAGCCACGAAAAAAAGAGTGTTTGCAAAAGTATTCGAAAAGCCAAACCAATTCAATCCACCTCCGGGTCTTGGCCAAAGTCAAGTGAATATGTGCGGGGGCAGCAAAAATAGTTTCCAATTGCCTTAAAAACATTGCCGAGGTCCCAAAGTTTTCGACCGAAACTTACCTGCAAAAAATAAGAGCAAAGAAAGAAAATACATTTTTAGTAACAATTTATATTGGGGAAAAGTTTCTTCCTGGAAAAGAAAATATAAGAAGAAAGGAGGACGAGGACGGGGACGTGGACGGGAACTGGTTTTGCTTCTGGTCCTGGCCAATGACCCAGCACACACTGACATGGAGGAGAGCAATATCCTCTATCCTTTGTGGCAAACAGTCTGGCACACACTCACTTTCCTGCGGGCACATTGTGCCGGGGAAACTCAAACTAAGCCAGCTCCCTCCACCAGACAAAGGATGCGGCGGCGACGCGGAGGCTTCAGCCTCTGTCCACTTGAGGGCGAGGCCCACCAACATCTTTCATGCGGGGAAGCCCCGCTTCTCAGCCCGGCTTCTCATCTTCGCCTTATTCATCGTCTTCACACAAACCGGAAATGCCCGACAAAACCAAAAAACAGTCAAGAAAAAAACAACAAAAAACAAGAAGGAACAGCAAACAGAGCCGGAAAAGAAGAGCGCAGCACACAGAGTTCAAAATGCGCTTAAAGGAGCAGTTTTCATACAGCCAGCCAGCATTTAAAGTGCAATGTGCCAGGGAATTAAGGTCATATCATATACAAAAGCCACGGCAACAGCAACAGCCACTTCCAAAGGCCCTAAGCCCGCATTCCAGCTTTCAGCCAGCTTTTCTCGCTCTCAGCTGTGTCTATGGTCTATGGACTGGAAACTGATTTGGGAAGCTGCAATCTGAATCTGGAGCTTTAATTTACTTTAAGATGTAACTTTTATTTCATTTCCTAAAAAAAGTCACCTTATTAATTGTAATACTTCAAGTGCCGGGAAATTCCCCTAACAGTTAAAAAGTTCCCCCAAAAGATGAGGTGCATTTTTAAAGCGGGCTGCTTAAAAGTTTTAACAGTTTTAGGGGCGGCTAAACGTAGAGTACTTGTTTTGAATATTCCGCCTTGCTTAAAAGTTTAATCGAATCGCCTGCCTGTCAGCGCTGGAAACTACTGTCCTGTACTGGCGGTGTCCTGTCTGCTGGGTGTCCACGTGGTCGTTCACCCTTGACTTCCTCTCGGCGACAATGTTGGCACTTTTTGTGTTGTTCCTTTCTTTTTTTTGTTTTATGTTTTATTAAACCTTGTTTCATTTTTCCCGCAGGATGTTGGCAAGTTTTCATTGCAGCTGCAAATGCAGCCCGACCACGCGCATATCCTGCCCGAAACACGTCCTGTCTGGAACTGCGGACAATGGACGCGTATCCATGTCACAGTCACCGCAAGTCCGTCAGAAAAAAAAAATCTTGGTTAGCTTGACGCCTCAAATCAAAACTTTTCACATCAACTGCTCCACTGCTCACACACACAAATCAGATTTAAACGCATTCATTAAGCAATTTTCATTTTCATTTTTCACTTTCATATTTTTCACACCACAGCCCGAAAATTTCATCGAGGCCCAATGCAAATTTGTCGTAAATTGTTGTAAATTACTTAAGCCAACCAGCGGAGCAGCAAAAGAGGAAACTTTCACTTGGCCAGGCCAGGCAGGCACACCATCCATCCGGAGGATTGGATGGGAGTGTGAGTGTGGAGCTGGAGGCTTCCTAATGTGGGTCAGGCCCACCCCACCACCGAGAGCATCAAACTCTGCCTCCCATTTTTGGGGGGCAATCTCAAACGGTTCGTGCTTTTGACACTTTGAGTTCAAATGGCAATGCACGCCACGGCAATTTGGTTCCAATCTCAGTCGACGTCCGAGAGATGTGCGCATTGATAAGCGCCGTGAACTTTGAACCCAAAAGCCTTCTGGCACTCAAATTTGATCTCTTCTTTATGTCTCATGCCCCCCTCACAGTGGCTTTTCTGTTGATTTATGGATTATTTTTAGCTTAATTCTTTAGGATAATATTTAAACTTGTTTTGGCTTCTAAAAGGGTTTAGTTATAAGACAAATAATTGAAGAACATTAAATATATAGTACTCAAAACTCTGTACATCTAATACAAATGTATTTTTAAATTCCCTCTTTTTAGTAAGTACATATTTTGTGTTTTTTTTTTGCATTATCAACTGCATTTTTAAAGCCACTCCAAGGAGTGACCACTGTACTGTACTCGGAATCCCCTGCTCCGCCTCAGATTATCAACTGACCGCTCGGTCAGCAGTAAATAGTACCGATGAAGCGCGGTTTTCGGTCAGCAAATAGGCGGCAGAGGAGTCGTGGGATCAGAGGGAATAATGGGAATAATGGAGGCTGGGACCTCGATGAGGTTGTTGATACCGATGACAGCGCCTTCCCTTTGTGCTCTGCGCCGTAACGGAATTCAATGCAAAGAGCACAGCAGCCACAGCACTCGTGATTAGCCCGGAAAGTTATTTTATTTAGTTTATTTATCCAGCCAACTGCTGCTGCTGTGGTTGTTTGCCCTGTTTGCGTTTTACGCTTGACATTTTCCGCCAGAGCTTATCAGAGCCAAACACGACCAAATACGTTCCTAATTAAGGCTCGCTTCGGAGATCCACACATCCAGATCCAGGTCACGTGTATTTACTTCTCTGATTACGTTTTTTTCCTGTCTGCTGCATTCTGGTTATCAGACCCTCGACCCTTTTCCCCTTTCCCCTTTGTGGCACCCGCTCTTATCTCTTATCAGTGAATTCTGTGCTGAAACAAAAGTGAAACGATAAGCAAGGCCAAATGCAAAATGCAGCAGCAGCAGGGGAAAAAAATCTAGAATATGGCTGACAAAGGCCAACTTAAAATGTTACTCGGCCTGGCATGTTCCTAATCTTCTCCCGACACTTTTTAGTTGCAGTGTAGAGCGACGAGGTGGAGGGAGAAGTTCATTAGACAGCACGAAATGTTAATCCGAGTTAATTAAACTTTCAGCCAAAGAACTGTCCAGGTGAACATGAAACTCTGAGACGGATGCCGTAGAAATTTCATATCTAAATATCACTGGGACAACTAAGCCCCTAGGAACTTGGATTTTCCCAGCCATATGAATGTGTCACTTTCTGTGACAATAAATTTCATTAACTTAATTGAATTAAGCAGACAATAATGATAATAGTACGGAATAACCCAACTCGTGTGCTATATTATTGTAATCATGAGTTGAGTTGTCAAAATGATAAGAGAGTTTACTAAAAGGAAGAATTTTTAGCACATCGATTTCTGAGAAAACAACAATTTAAAAATAGCATTTATGAGAGCCATATTATTATCTTTTTAAATAAATTATTTCCATATTTCTTTTGCTCTTGAGCTTTAAAGTTTTAAAGTTCAGAACTCTAAGCTTAAAACTAAGTTTACATGAAAAATTCAAAATTTCCAACCTGGCTAAAAGTGTGTATCCCTTATAATTGTGTTCCTTTATGCGAAATTTTATCAACCCTTGGCCAAAAAGTCATTCCAGCGTTATTCATATGGAGTCATGACCATGAATAATGTCAGTTAATTATGCTCCATGTGTGTGTATGAATCAGACCCAGAGTGTGTGACTATGTGGCGGGATTTTCATAAATAAATTTGCACTTAACAAATGAGCAACATAAGCAAATTGTTGCTAAGCGCAGCAGCAACAGGCGGCGGGGAAATTGCAGCCCGGGGGGAGGGATATGAAGAAAACAGAAGGAAAAACAACAAGGAAGTCCGTGAAACAAAGCATGGCTCAATGGGAGAGCAAAGATAGCAGCAATTTGAGCTGCCAGACAAGGGCGAGCAACAACGACAAGAATAGCAGCCATCCGAATGGCGGAATTAAATTTTAATTTTAATCGCCAAAAAAGAATAAACAGAACAAACACATGGAGCCATACAAGGAAGCGACTTATTCATCCCATATGTACATATGTATATGCATGTATTTATGTACATTTGTATGTACACATAATGGGGATCGGCGTGCAGACAAATAAATTTCCAAGCAGAAGGCAAACGGCCGCTGTGCAGCGCATCAGAAAATGCAAGCGCACAGCTGCGGTGCAAATATTAGTAGTCTCCACACAAAGGCAACAAGTGAGTCTAATTAAATAAATATTTTCAGAGCAAACATAATAAAATATAAAGAGAAATGCACTTCCTCATGACTAAGGGACTAACATGCACTTCTTAATTATTACAAGAGTGACACATTTGTACTAATTTGTTTAATAAATCATTATACTTACGTATAGTAAAAAGATCTTGCTACATTAGCCATCCTCCAATTAAATATATACTGGATCTTATGGGAATTAGTTACAATGACCATATTTCTCTGTCCCCAGCTGTACACGCATCGTGGAATTTAATAAACACCGAACACAGAACAAAACAGAACCGAACGCAGGCATAAAGGCTGCGGATTTGTACATAAATCCCAGCGAGACGATCGCCAGAGCCTCAACAACAACAGCCATGGAACCCAAACAACAACAACAACAACATGTTGAACAGGTCGCGGACTTCAGGTAAAACGGACAAGGGACAACTACTACAGCAACAACAACATCAGGCGGCAGGAAGTATGCAAGTGCGAGCGAGATGGCGTCGATAAGTGCCACTGATAAATATCGATAAATGGGCAAACAGCGCAGGTAGTGGAAAAGACCAGAAAAACACCAAAGGAAAACTGAAGCGGCTGAGTAGGGGTTAAAAAGATGACGAGGGGGGAGGGCGAGGGCGCGACAGAATAACAACGAAAACAACAAACCAAAAATCCAGAATAACCAAAAAAGAAACAACCAAAACAGCGAGCCACAACACAAATGTAAAAAATGCAACAAGAAGAACCTGCTTGTAACGCAACAACAAGGCGAGAGGGAGAAGGCAACAAGAACACGAAAAACAACGCGACAAAGTAATGGAAAAAATTGTTAGAGGCAAGAGTCTAAAATTAAAACAAGCGCGAAGGAGATAGACATACAGAGAAAGAGAAGGATGGAGAGCCAGAACGAGTTAGCGGGAGCGAGCAGGAGAGTGCAACGTATGCAGTTATTTATGTAGGCGCAGCAGCAGCAATTGTTGTTGTTGCTTGCTTGCCATTTTGGAGGCCCGCACAGATGAAAAGTCGGAAAATCGTGTAGAAAATCAAATTGCAAAGTCAAACTCCACTTGGACCGTAATGTTGTTGCTTTCGCTTGTTATTTGTTGTTATTGTTTTTGTTATTTTTGCTGCAATCGTGATGTCAGGGCGCATGCGTTAAAAACCGAATTGCCGCTTTCCTATTTAGCCGTCATCTCAACAATGTTATGGCGTCGCAGCATCCATGCCGCCTAAAGGGTATCCCCATTCCGCCACAATGTTGGCAACAGTTTCCTTCAAGGGCTTTCCACTTTACTTTACATTTTCCCTTTAAAACCCGCCCGACGCTTGGAAGTGGACGGAAATAGAAAGCGGCTATCGAAAACTAGTCATCTGTTAATCCAACTGGAAAAAGGGTATCACGAGGATTGAATTAAGTGGGCTTTAGGCTCGCATACCCCTTGTAGGGCGGGTATATCAAAATGGTGGTACTATGGGTAACAATTAAACCACAGGCAAAACCATAAATTTGATAAAAACGGCTGATAAAATCACTGAAACAATTTAGCATATGCTCGTGTTTCCCTGTTATATTACGAAAAATTGAGTTAGATCAAATAAACAAACTCTTATCAAGAATTTTTGTTAGATAAAAGGTAATAATCTTTTCGAAAGCACCCTATTATGATAATATTTTGTCGAGTTTTCCCTTTATAGCATGTTATCGAACTAAATTGTATGTTTTTTTTCCTTTTTATTGATCTGTTTTGTCCTTTCACTTTCACTTATTTTCTCGTGTATTAATTTAAATATTTGGTTTTTTTTAATTTTAGTAATATCTTACTTGTTCTCAGTTTTAATATTCTCAAACTATGCAAAGGGTATGAAAAAAACTCTCTTCCAACAGTTTAACTATTTGGGTAAATTTTGTGTTTCATTTGGGGAAAACGCACACGAAATATATGCGGCAGTGCGTTCCAGAGTTTATAGAACTCCTGAAGGTTTCGGTGGTGGAGACAGTGCTGATGTTGGTGGTGGTGCAGCCGAAGGGGGTGTTTTTGTCCCAGCTGGGGGTTGCTTCACTTTGGTGCTCCCTCTCCAAACGAAGAAATGGAGGCGGAGGGCAAGAGAAGCAGTGACAAAATGCGCACATATAAATAGAATCTTGCATTGCGACGTAGTAGCGATTAACGAAAAAAAAAAGTACAACAAGAAAAGAACACACGAGGAAAACAATTATAAATTGCGTTATAATTTCAGTGATATGAAAGCGGTGGGAACGTTTATCAGTCAGCGGTTTGGGGTCTGGGGTTCATTAGACCCGAATGCAACGCAAATCCAAGTTCTATATACGAAGTACATTCAACAATAAACACTGTCTGTGACGGACATGGACGCTAATTGGGCTGTCAAACGGGTTAATGACACCGATATCAGTGCCGGGCGGGTCTGATTGATAGGAAGAGCTCTTTGAAATGGTGAAACTGTATTTTAGAAAGTCTATCCAGCTAATATTTCATAAATAATTGAAATGTGTATAAATTAAACTTATGCGAAATTTAAATAGTGGAATATACAACAATGATATATAAACACTAAGAGAGCTGTCTGAACCAACCGTTATAGATCATCAGGAAATGTTTATATCTGCATGAATAATATTAATTACTACTTAATTATTGACAATTACTTACCGTTTCACCATTTTGTTGGTTACCCCCGAGTTGTTTTCCTGCTGAGTGCCAATATCAACGGATCTGTTATAATCCAGTTTTGATGTAAAGATTTTAATGCGACGGAAATTAATTTTGCCGATCTTTTTGGTAAACCTTTAAAGTAATCAACGGAGATATGCATAAGTTGTGTTATTATTTCATTTTTAATTGCTGTTTGCAACGCGTCGACGACTTTTACTTCCTAGAATTGGAAGGCGGAACATTCAGGGGGCGCAGCGCAGCAGGAGTCCAATTGGAAAACAAAGCGGCCAAGAAAACAAGAAAAAGAACAACAAAAAAATGGAAGAGCGAGAGCGAAATGAATGCCTCAAATGAAGTATGTACATAATTTTATTTATATTTCATGCGTTAATTGCTTTGCTTTTTATTATTCTGCTGCTGCTGCTGCGACGCAAACGCAACGCTTTAATATGTATTCTTGTTGTTGTTTTTTTGTTTGTTTCTTATTTCGTTGCACGGAAAAGCACTTTATTGATCCGCTTTCGCCGTAATTATATTCACGTTTCTGCATTGAGTGGAAAACGGCGGAGATTAGCACGCAATATGAATGCACTTTAGATTCTTCTCCCCTTCTCCAATCCTCCGCCGCTTTTCCGCTTTTCCACTTTCCTTGCGGCGCTTAGTCACTCGCACACACACACAAAATATTCACACTCTGCCAGCGATTTGCATTCGCATTTTCATTTTTACCTCTCGAACGCGATTTATTCTGCAATTTCTGCCCTGCCCCCGCTTTTATTTATATTTCTGCTATATTGCACACTGAGGGACTTGGATTTTCCCGTGTTATTTATCTATACACATAAACAAAGCTCGCGGCGTTTGGCTTTTCCGCATCTCGCGCGCGTTCTCGGTTTAATTTCGCTTTGGTTTTGAACGCCTTGGCAATTTTCGAATCGCTGCGGCTTTATATCACCTCCGTGTTATTTTTGTTGTTAATTGTTAACAATAAAACAGAGGAGCAACAACAAATACAACGATGCGTGATGAGACAGTGCGGGCGGTGGTTTTTTTTGCTTTGGAAATTGAAGTGAGACTAGCGATGGTGGTTCGCTATCGATACATATTCAATAATCGATATATTTAGTTATATTTGTATCGATATATTGTATCGATATCCGTAGTTGTATTCTTTTAATTCAAGAGTTTTTAAAATGTATATTTTTCTGTTTGTTATAAAAAAACAAATCTTTTTTTTTATACGACGCTTTTTTCAAAGTGGCTTGAGACTAGCAGTGTTGGTAGTTTAGCTTATTTCAGGCTAGAGCAATGGAGGTTAAGAAACATCGAAGTATCGAAGACAAAGAATTAAAAAACCATGAAAGTTTTGTTTTAAGAAAAATAATATTGTCTTGAATTAAAATCATCACATATATATTAAGATTAAAGGTAATATGGTATCGTACTTTTTAATAAGCATTAGTTTTTTTATGACATTAGTTTTCAGTCCTTCGCGACGATCGGATTTGATTTGTCCTGCTTTCTTAACCATCATCAGATAAATATGTAAAAACATAGTTTATAAACATTTTTTTAACACATCGCATGTCATTATCTAATATCGATGTTTCCGAATTGATTATTTATAAGCATTACATGATGATGGTTTGCTATCGATATGTATCAATATCGGTTAAAAGTTATTAAAATTATTCATATAATAACACGCCGGACACATGATGTCTATCTACTGTTTTTATGCCTTAAAATGTAATACATCTTAAACAAGAATTTCAGAGGCGTTATTTTATTTATTAATTATTTTTTTATTCCTATTTATGGCGGAACTGGGTGTACTTAAAAAACTTTGTCGATCTCGAAAACAGCACCCACTGTTAATGAAATTACAAGAATATGTATTTTAAGCAAAGAATTGAAAGTCTCTAAAAATGAAATATAAAACTCCGTAATCGGCTAAAAGTGGGGCCATTTTCTTAATTGTCTGAAAACACCCAAACACGAAGTCTCGGATTCCTCTGGAGTTAAAGAAATTATCCGAGCCAAGGAATACACTAGCCCTTTTTGAACTACGAATTAACAGTATATATTTTGCAATGCCATACTACGATCACACGGGCGGTGCTCCAGTGGCCAACCCAGCTTATCGGCTACGAATCTTACGACTATTATAAAGGTTTAATGCGTTATGTGGATCAGAGCGGTGGGCTTAGTGGGTGCTCAGAACTCGCTGCTCTTGCCGTCGCAGGCCACGATTTTCACCTTGTCCACCTTGACGAACTCGTGCACCTCCCGGAACTCCACATCGTTGAGCATCAGTGTCCAGACATTGTCGCAGAAGCGGTACGTGTTCAGTTTGCCAGCCTTGAAGGTAACCCGGGCCTTGACCCGCTGGTTGAGGGCGTTGTTGATGCTCTTGTCGAACTGCAGAAGCACCTTGAAGGCCAATCCAGGTGTGATCTGTCCGTACTGCAAGACGAAAACTCAGGATTACATTTCGATGCTCCCGCCAGCTGCTACCATTTTGTAGGCTAGCAAACTCTTACCTGAATCAGCTCGTCGAGGCTCTCCTGCAGCGTGTTACCCAGCGTGGTGTTGCGGTATAGTTGGTAGGACATGGTGGCTCTGTTTATTTGTGTTTATTGTTTTTTTAATAAATTTTCACAAAGAACGGAAAAATGCAGGCGAAGCTAGGGCTACAACAACATTCGATGATTTTAATAAAGAATCGATACATAAATATCGCATAAGTCTTAGCGACCGCATTATATCGATAAATTATACCGTCTGGTTGTACCATTTAATTTTTGCAAATATAACAAAATTTAAGTAAATTATATTATTATACACAGAAACTATTTAATTTAAACAAATAAAAAACAAAATTGTCGATGCTTGCAGTATTTTAATTATTGCTAGTTTCATTAACAACCACTAGAGGGTTGTAAATTATTCCTCGAGGGGGCGCTGCAGTTGCTAGACCGTTACGTTTAAAAATTAAAAAAGAATATCAGGGGAAGCGAATAGCTCTTCTGATGTACTGTGGGGTATGAAAGGTATGAAATTAAGAGATAATGCAAATATGCTGAGAAACCAAATAATGATTTTGTATCCTTTGTTTCTTTGGCAGCAAAATGCTATATTTATTCACCCGATCAGGCTTGTTTCGCTTATAATCTATTAGTAATGCAAAGAAGACTTTATAAATAGTTTCAGTGCTCGAAAACTGGTTTTCGCAAACTTACGTACCTGACATAATTGACTTGGCTTGTGATGCTGATCAGGAAAAAAAACTTTATACTTTATAAGGTTGAAGATTCCACCCACTATATATGCACCCTTTGACCAATGAGTATAAAAATAAAATACATCATCCCAGAAATTGTGCAAAAACCACCATAATAAAATACTCGACTGTGCAAATAATAATCAATCAAGCAAGCGTATATATGCATATTTGGGAAAGGTGATTTCCCTGTTATCAGTCAATCTCATGTGCTTACCCTGTCTGTAGACGCTTGAGCTTAGGTTTGAACAGATAAAGAAACCGGCATTAAAGATGCAAACGAATTGAATAAATTCAATAAACAGATTTCAGTCTCATCGGAATCACCGCTCGACGCAGTTCAAAAATTATAAGATGAGTAAGTGGGTTCTCGCCGTACTGCTCCTGTGGAGCTATTACATTGCTGGAATATCTGGAGAAGAAGGTAAGCGTTCTGCTTTAAATAAATATTTTGAGATTTTTTGTTTGTTTTCTTTGAAAAATTCCCAAAACATGAGATTATTGGGGGCACTGCAGCCCATCCCAAAAAGTTCCCTGCGGCAGCACGTCTGGGTTATCGCGACAAAACACGGAATCAAACCACATGGTTCTGCGGTGGAACATTGATTAGCAAGCGAGTGATTTTGACGGCTGCCCACTGCTTCTACTCGGATATGTAAGTGCTTAATAATTAAAAATTCACTAAACTGTAATTTAAAAAACATATATATCCAGTGGATCGGTGAATGTGGTGCGATTGGGAGAACTTGTGTTCGGCAGCGACAAAGACGATGCCCAGCCGGAGGATTTCGATGTACTGAAAACGAGGGAGCATCCTGAATTCAAATATCCCGTACTCTACAATGACATAGGACTCGTCCATTTGAGTCGGGATGTAGTATTTAATCAGTACAAGATTCCCGCCTGCCTGCCCTACACCAGCGGACAGCAGCTTCGATACTTCATTGCCATCGGCTGGGGCCTGACACACGCTGCCCGAGGTCAGCAGTCCAAGGAACTGAGAAGGGTGGACCTTCAAAACTATGGAGTGGCATGCGAGCGGACCACAGAACCGTTCGAGGAGCTGCCCAATGGATTCAGTGAACTGACCCAGTTGTGTGTAGGATCTCCACAGCACAAGGACACCTGCAACGGCGACTCGGGAGGACCCCTGCTCATTCGTCATATCGGTAAAGGATGCGCCTACCAAGTCCTTGGTATAACTTCAGTGGGCATAGCCTGTGATACTCCGGGCATTCCCAGTTTGTACACAAAGGTTTACCACTACCTCGAATGGATACGAACTAATATGAATGCTATTTAAATTCTAAATAATTATTAAACCATTAGTGAAATTAATAAATAATTGCATAGGGAAAAGATCTTCATAAAAATGTATGACTTGACAATAAAACGCAACAATTTTTCCATTTAGTTCTCTTTTGTTTTTACTTCTTATTTGTTTTGTGTGTGGTTTTCCGCTAAGAGTGATTTCGTTTCTTGTTTTTCCGTTTTACAATTATAATTTTACAATAGTTTCAACTAAATAAATAATAACAATTTATAAATATAATTTCTCTTACTTCCTTCCTTCCCGTACATCGCATGCTCGGCTTGTTTATAAATAATTTGATCGCTTCCAGTTCTAAACAACACTTTCGGGCATAAACAATAAATGGAAAAATCAGTGCTGGCTGATTTTTTTGCTTTTGATTTGATGTTTAATTTGCTTTCTTGATCATTACGCGGTGTGTTCAACTTAGTGGCTATAAATACCAGCTAATGCTACCTAAATACATATATATATAAATATATAAAAATAAAGGTCGAGTCTACAAATTGCAACGAAACAACAAAAAAAACCTATAGAAACCGAGGATCTATATGCAATAAATAAATACTTAAGTACTAACATCAGTAGCTTTGTGGTGTTCACTATGTACAAAACAATGTCCAGTTGTCTAAGAAGCCAAAAAACCGATTTGCTTATTATGTTTAGAACCCCTTCTCTCATCATTTTTGTAACTCGATTTCCATTAACATCTCTTGCTGTTTTATTGTCTATTTCAAAGCGCCGCCCGGCGCGACGCAACTAAGCGGGGGAGTCTGGCTGTGAATCTGGTAAAGAATACATACGAAACAAACTCCGGCGGCTGAGGATGACATCTATACGTATAACACTAAACACTATACTCTGGTATCGTATGTATGGATAGCTTTTGGGATAACCCCTACTCGACTACTTGTGCCCGATGACGAGCGTGTAGTTGGCTGTGCTGACTGTCGACGACAACGCCGACAGTGCTGGTCATTTGGCCAGCTTGAGGATCTCAGTTCGGCCAGTCGCAGTGGCTGTCGCAGTTGCTCCCACTCCCACTCCCACTCCCACTGCCGCTCCAGTTATCGGTCCAACTCCCGATCCCGTTGCCGGTGGAGCCGGTGCAATGCGTATGGGCTTGGCTCGCTGTTGCTGCTGAGTGAAGAGGCCACTCAGTGTGGCCGCTGTGCTGGCGGTCAGCATCATGCTGGAGCCACCACTTGTGTTGCTGGCCTGGCGCTTGCTCCGCGCCAGTCCATTTATTTTGTTGTTCGTTGAAGAGGGCGACTGCTGCTGCTGCTGCTGCTGAAGATGATATTGTTGTTGGCCGCCAATTATGGCTGAAGCAGCGGCACCAGCAGCCGCTGCTGATGAGGATGAGGATGAGGATGTGGCTGTGGCTGCGGCTGCAGCGGGTGTCGAGGAGGCTGAAATGTTATCCAACTCAGTCATTGCTTCTTGTATGGCCCGCTCGAGTTGCGAGTTCAGTTTGCGGCTCCTTTCGTGAGGTGTGTGTTGTATGTGGTTGAGTTTTTGGTTTCAGAGGTTGGTTTGTTGGTTCGGGTATTCGGGTATTCGTTGGGGTTGTTGGTTGGTCATGATGATGATGATGATGATATTGCATACACACACATGGAGTTACACACACGTTGGGGTGTTGGCAGAGGGCAGGGTTTAATTTCAGGTTTTGGTTCAGCGCATTAAAAATAAAGAAACAAGAATATTAATTAGCAAAATTAAAAGAGTCAATGTGTGTAAATAATTAATAAATTAACTAAATATGCATTTAAATGCCAATTTAATTGATAAATATCAGAAATGTAAAACAAATCAGAAATCTAGCTACTTTTGTCCAAGGCTAAGCAAATGTAAAGGCTGCAAATAAATAAACTACAAAATAATCTAAATTGCACATTTAAAAATTGCAAAAATTAACTACAATTCTATGAAAACTTAACTACAACAATATCAAAAATTTGTTTTTGCAAAACATTGTAATGAAAAAACAATATCTAAATAAAAATACTCAGGAATTCAACGATATACACAAAGGGGTGCCACAAAAACAACTGTGCTAAGATGTACAAAAATATTCTAAAGGATTCCATAAAATAAAGCATGAGGGGTTAGAACTATCAATAATTATAATACCCTGTAAGGGTATTAAGATTGGGATAAACAATTTTAAAGTAGATTTAGAAATATTTCTGTGGCATCCTTAATAAAAAAATAATAACAAGATTGAGCTACATTGCTGGTGTTCTGGTGCTCCACCTAAAGACAAAGGTTCCCTCAAATCCACTTGCTGTCCCTGAAAGCTATAAAAAGATCCCCCTGTTCTGTGATCCCACCCCACCCAGCCTGCGATCGATGCTCACTTTCTCGTATCCTTTTGGGCTTTGTGGTGCGCCTCGAGACCCTCGGAGAGACTTTGCAACGAGTTGACCGGTATGAGTTCGGAGGTGGAGCGACCGCCGCCGCCGAACCATTGGACCCACACATGATCAAACTGCTGCGACGGCGTGCAGACTCCATCCGGCATCTTGACGATCTTTCCGGGCCAAGCGGGATGGCCACGAGCTGGACCCCAGATCAGTTCCGCAATGGCAAAGGAGCGGGGCGGCATTAGGGAGTTACCAGTTGACCCGGGTGTGGGCATGGCACGGGCAGCTCCTCGCTGTGGTCGACGCGAGCGCTTGGTCGGTGTCCTGACCGTCTCGACGACGGCTGGCACTGCATCTGGTATCGGAGTGGCTGCAGTTGCTGTTGTTGTGGGCGACTCTACGAAAGGCACACACTCACATAGAGACTTTGGGGCTATGGCTTTGGTTACTCAGTTACAGGGGTGATCCCAGGCACCAGCGGGGGACAAGGGTTACGAACTAAAAAGAGGTGCAGGTGCAGGTGCAGGCGGTGTTCATGCAGTGGCCAAATGGTAGGTAGTGTGGTGGCAGTGGGTTAGAGTGTGGCGGATGCAGTTAGTGCTGGTCACCGATGGGGCCTTACCCTGGTAGTCAATGTTAACTACTTTGTGGCTGTGGATGAGGGTGTTGTTGGGGTTGCTGTTCGCCAGCTGGCGGTGCACAAATTGGCGGTGACCCGCCACAGCAGTGGTTGTTAGTGGGGTTGCCGACGACGACAACGATGATGACGACGACGACGTTATGGACATGGAGGCGGATGCGGATGATGTGGAGTTGATGTGTCGCATACCTTGTCCCTGCATCAGACTAATGCCGTTCTCCGTGGCTCCCTGTGAAGTGATGTGAATCCGCCGGATCTTGGGCTCCGAGTGCTTGTATATCCCGCTGGGCTGGGTGAATAGATTGTTGTTGCAGATGCCTAATGGGGGGAGGAATAGGAAATTAGTATAAGAGATCTGCAAGGATTCAAGTCAAGCCATATCCTTCATTTACACTTACTCCTCTCACAATCCGTGGACGAGGGCGACTGCCGGCTCTCGGCACTTTGCGGCGACACAGCCGCATCCGGCTCCGAACTGGACACGCATTGCACCTGCCAAGACAAAAATGGTTAGGTTTTCATAGAACTAAGAAGCTTCTAAACACTCACCATATCGCTGCCGCTGCTTCGGTGGCTGGGCGGTCGTTCAGGACTCCGCGGACTACAGGTGGTGGTATCCGGTGGACTAGCTGCTGCTGTTCCCTGGCGACTCATCATCGCCGACTCGGTCACATATGTGGTGGTCTGTGCAGGTGCAGGCTGCAGGCTGATCTGCGTGTGCGGCTGTGGAGTTGGTTGCTGGTGCTGGATCTGGATGGTGGTGGTCGTGGGACTAGCCTGCACGAAGGAAGCACCGCTCTGCTGACCGGTCGGCATCACCAGACCCATGGGCGTGGAGTAGATCTGGCCGATGGGGCTCAACTGGCCATTAGCACCCACTAAGTACTGCTGACCCCCAGCGCTGGGCGAGATGAAGGATGGCTTACTCTGCGGCGATGGTGTACGCAGCATTACTGGCCCTTGTGGTGTGAGTAAACTAGTCGTGGGCATATTCTGGATCTGCAGTAGTGTGGCATCGGGTGCCATCACCAAGCCAGCAGGCATCAGCAGCTGCTGTCCAATAAGGTTCACCTGCTGCAGGATCTGACCGTTCTGGAGAAGCAGCTGCTGGGTCTGCGGGGTTGCGTTTGGATTCGGCTTGTTCACCACGATGCCCTGAATGCCGGGGCTGAGTTGGAACTGCTGCGGGAATTGAGGAGTAGCTGCAGCCGCCGCTGCGGCTGCTGCTGCTGCCGCCGCCTGCTGGTGGAGCAGGGCGGGTGCCTGGCTGGGGATGCTGGGCGAGATCTGTGGCGATAGTGTCTTGGCGGGTGAACTCGGCGGCGGTGTGCTACAGATGGAGCTCTTGCGCTTCCGCGCCCTTCGCTTGTTGTCCGGCGAACTGATGATCAGGGTTTGCGCTGGAGGCGGCTGCGGCATGGCCAGGAGTTGCTCCGCCTGCTGTTGGGTCTGTGTCTGATGCTGCTGCTGCTGTTGCTGGACGATGTAGCCGCCGTTGGGCAGTGTGTTCAGCAGGACTGCGGTCTGCTGCTGGTTCGAAGCTCCTCCGGCCGCTTGGTTGATTTGTCCCGCCTGCGAGGTAATGATCTGATGGTGGAGCAGCTTGGCCCCACCAGAGTTCAGGATGACTGTGCTGCTGCTGCTGCTACTGCTGCTGGAACTGGCAGCAGCCACTGGAGACGGCTGGCTAACGATGTAGCCACCGCCAGGCTGTGGATGCAGCTCCGCTGTCTGCTGCTGCTGCTGCTGAATGATGACACCACCTTGTCCCGGCTGACCCGGGCGATGGTGCTGCTGCGGCTGTGCCTTGTTAGTGGGAATGACCAGAAGCTGGCCCGAAGAAGTCATAATCAGTTGGCCACCGCCACCAGAGGCACCCATGGCCCCGGCCATTGACTGCAGCTGTGCCACTGCAGAATTCGAGCTGCTCAAGGTGGTGGTCACCGGGCGTGCGGTCAACGTGCCCGTGCCTGCCGTGGAGGTCACAATGCTTCTGGTCAGCGTGGCCATGGCTGCACTGCTGCTGGCCACTGGCAGCCGCTGGCCAGAAATAATATGAGTCTGCTGATGCTGCTGTTGTTGCTGGCGCATCACGCGGAGATGGGCGGGAACAGTGATGGGCGCTGGAGTCGGAAGATTGCCCTGGGCCTGTGTGCGCATCTGCAGCACCTGCGGCTGGATCTGGACCTGCATCTGGGGCTTGGGCGAGGCGGAGGGCGTGCTCTTGGCCGAATCCAGTGAATCCGTGGGAGAGGAGAGGCTTTGCCGCGGGCTCTCGTGGCTCGTGGAGATGGCACCCACCTGCTCGGGTCGCTTCTCAAGCGGCGGCGTCTCTGCCGCACTGCTGGAAACGGGCGACTCCTGGGGAGCCGGCACCACAGTTACGCTGGTTATCTGCGGTTTCTGAGGACGCGCAAATGCGGTGTCCACCTGCAGTGAGCGGGCTCCGGCCATGGGAGCACTTTGTGGACTGCTCACGGGCACTGGTTCTGCTTCCCATTTGCCAAAGAGTGATAGCCGTCGCATCCTCTGGCGCTGCAGTTGCTGGAGTTGCTGCTGTTGCTGAAGCTGCTGCTGCTGCTGCTGCTGGGAGCTGTGCACGATGGGTTCCTGGGGCAGGGCTCGAGCAGTAGATGTTGCCGGCACTGTCTTGGTAATATCCAGACCCACTCCTCCCAGGGAATTGTGCAACAGTGCTGTTTGCTGCTGCAGATAGCCAGCGGGATCGTCCTTAAAGTTGGGCTGCTGCGTAAGGGTATTGCTGGTGGAGACAGGAGTTGCTGGAGGCGGCTTTATCACATGTCCCGCCGCCGAACGCTGGAGTACAGCTCCGCCAGCTGAAGCTCCTCCGCCCAATGCTAATGATTGACTAGTTGGCACCGCACTCGACAGCGGAAGCGGAAGCGAGGACGTCGCTGTGGATGTGGGCGTGGGCGTGGTCGAGATCCGGACCGAGGCAGGTAATTTGTTATTGCCATATTTGTGGCAATCAGCGTCTGCAAATGGAGCAACAAATTGAAAAGGCAAAGTCAGTGAAAGGTCAAGACACACATCCTCTCTTTCTCGCACAGTTTGTTTATGCAAAGCGCGTCGCGTCCTTAAAGTGCCCGCAACGTGTCCGAGAACCCCACCGAGAGCAAAAGCCACCCACAAAGGTCGGGTAAAGTTTGAACATCGAGGCGGAAAAGGGATACAAAAAGGGGGCCAAACGACCCGAATTAAATCAGAGCACACGGACAGCCAGTCAGACAGACAGACGTTCGGCAAAGGTTCCACTCCACAAAACAAAAAGAAATGTTGGACTGGTTTATAAGCGTAAGCATATAATGGCAGACTTATAATTAAAAAGGTTTACCTCCCCCAAAAATACAAAAAGGCCAGCGATGCAGGCCAACCACGGAGAAATTTAAATTCATTTAGCTAGGCAGGCAGCAAAGGACGACTCCTAGTAAATACTCGCCACACCCACACAGACCGCATCCTGGCCAGCCAAAGGGCGCCACTCCACACCCCAAAACAGCGATGGTTCGCGAAAATTTCTAAATCGCGCAAAACTTTTGCTTTGTGCGGGCGGTTTTAATGCGACGCTGATTGGACTCTCTCTCCTCCCCGGGAGGATTGCTTGGGGAGGATTGCAAGTGGATGGTTTCGAGGATTGCTCCGGTCTGGGCTGCATAGTACACACAAGGATACAAGGATATAAGGATACAAGGTGTGGTGGCGGCCGGCACTGGACGCGCTCAAGCAAACTTTTGCCATCAAGTCCCTTTTGTTTCAATTAACCTTTTCATTTTAAAGTTTTTAACAATGTTTGCCAAATGTTGAGCTGAGCGGGGACTATCTTCTCTCCCTTCCGCAACGAATGGATGAATGAATGAATGAATGAGTGAATGAGTGAATATGGGAGCAGCTGCGAAACCCTTTCCCCCCCAATCGGCAACAGTTTTGCAGTGCTGTTTCCCCCCTTTTTGCTCCTCTCCAAATATCTCAAATGGAAATCAAATTGCTTTGAATTGCTGGAAGAAAAACCCTTTCAGAAACTCAACCCGCCTGCGGCTGTTGCAGATAACAGCGTAGTTCGGGATGCTGAATTGCTGCGGTGCGGTGTCAATGGAAGGGAAAGTTTCTGCAAGTCCTGTTTCCCGGTTGATTGCAAACGGATGGGGAATCCAATGCAAATAGTCCTGCGAATTATTTATAATTTCAGCAGTAGCCTTTGGAAAAGAGTTTAAGAAAACTCAAATACAAAGGCTATTTAGGATGCAAGCAGGAATGCGGAATTGCTTCTGGTTAAAAACGTTGAAATATGATTTGATAATGGTTAAAATATTTGCACAAAATAAACATTCATTTCATTCAGTAATTGTTACCAGTACATAGAAATGCAATATTTTGAAGGGAAATCGAATGCATTTATACAAGTTTCATTTAAAATCGAATCTCCTTTATAAAATGCATACACTTGCAGAGTTATAGTATTCAATAAACCCTCCAAGAAAGCAAGAAAATCGTTAAAACTAAACTAAAGTTTTGGTGTATTTGACTAATTGGCTTCCTGCGAGACAGAAATCACCAAAGAAGACCTTTCAGTTTTTCCTCCCCCTCCCCCTCTTTTCGTGTCACCTTCAAAAGCTGCTACTGCTCTGCCCAAGGACCATTCCAAAGAATCCCAGTGCTTAGAGGCAAAGCTGTTCAAATTGCTTGGAGCGTTCTCAAGTGTAAATGGCAGCAGTTGGGGGTCTTTAATAAACATAACATTTATTTATCATGTTGCTTTGCTCGATTTAAAGCGCCTGCAGCGGGGGAAAAGCGAGAGGGAAACCGGGAAACTAGGGAAACCCAATGGGTGGCTGTTTTTAGGGAGGAGACGAAGGAAGTCTTTGACTAACGCGTTGTTTTGTCGGAACGCGTCAAGTTCCTTTGACTGGCGTCACACAAAGGACAAAATCAAAACAAGCTGGGAGAATGGATGAGTTGAATGGGGACAGTCAGCAAGTAATGTGTGGGGTTCGGGAAGCAGCCGAAATGCACTTCCTGCCCAGAACCCAGAACCCAGAAACCAGTGCCATCCCCCCCTAGTAAGCTTGTTGAACTCGCCGCTTTCGCCGTGTGTTTGTGTTTGTATTTGTGTTTGTTTGCCTGTGTTTGCCTTCCGTTTTTTTGTATCCTTTTCCATCCTCCTCGACTTCTTCCACCTCTGTATCCTGTGCATCTATCTGTTTTTCTCACTCTGCTGCTCTGTATAGCTATGGGTTTTTGTGTGCAGTTTCACTTTATCATTGTCTAGGCATCGTTTTTCACTTGGCAGCAGAAGCAAAAGCAGCCACAGTCAACATCGAGCACCTTTTTCCACTGCATCCACACACACAACACACCCCAAAACATTTGTGTGCTGCTAACAGGTGAGGTCACAAAATTGGAACTATTGAACGGTTAAGTAAAGCTTCCTTTGGGGGTTCCCAAAAAAATAAAGTTTATACAGGCCTTGAGGTAGTCTTAATGTATCTTTTGTGTAGGAATTTCAGTGCTACATTTAAGCCTGTTCATTATAATTTTGTATAATTTATTGCAATTAGTAATTGCTATTTAAATGTTAAAATAAAACTGTACAAAGCTTGTATATAGCTTTATACATATATTCATACATTCCATTAACTTTTTATTATTAACTTTAGTTGTTTAATTAATTTTTCCCCTTGCTGTTTAAGAAACCTTTATGACTTTTCCTAAATATCTTTAAAGCCATCATCTTAACCCCAACTGTAGACAAGCACAAACGTGTTTCCTTGTGTGTGTTTGTGTGTTCATAGCAATTGTGTGCACTTCCTGCTGTGCTCCATTTTGGAATGGCTTTACTTAGGATTTTCCTTGGCCCAGCCTGCACTTTTCGCACGTATCTACACTAGTTTTCCTTTCGGCCTGACCTCACCTCCGGCCATATCCTTCTCCTTCCGCAACCCATCTCAGCTCACCCTGTGCATCCGTCGTCGTCATCGTCGTCTTCGTCTTGTTCGTCGTCAGTCGTTGTCGCTGTCGTCGTTTTTATTGGGGCTTTCGGTTGGGTTCTGCTTTTCTTTTTTCTACTTTTGCAGTTGCGCAAAAATGCAGGCATCACATTTTTCTATAGCATGCTTTTGAGCGCTGCAAATGTTCTTCCCCAAGGGGCGCTTTGACAGCCAGGGTTGCCATGGCGCCGATAAATAAGGCAAAAAAAAAAGGCGGTATGTCACTGTTGCAAATCTGATACAGAAACTAGCGAATTAAAAATGGCTCTTTTATTGCGTGGTGCAAATAAGATGCCTTTTCGATCTCATTAAAAAGTTGTAAATCTGTATTTTTATGTTATTATAATAGACTTGACAGCTCTTGATAAAAATTTACTTTATGTATTGTAGTGTTTTCTGGACACCTCATTAGAAACAAATATGTGGCTGTTTCTTTCAGTACGTTTAATTAATAAGAATTAAGGAATATATTCTCTAAGTTTGCAGCTGCCAACTTGACTTTCTTTCATACAACCTGACAACCCTGGCCCAATCATATATAATCCCAGATGATAAGTACGATTTTTCAAGTATTTTATACAGTTCATTTGATATATTTTCCTCCCCACTCACCTTTGTTGGCCAATTCAAGTGCGGTGGCTATTGCCGCTGGGGCTGTTGATGTTGCTGCTGCTGCTGCTGCTGTTGCTGTTGCTGCTGCGGAGGAGGCTGTTGTCGTCGTTGTTTTCGCTGTCGATGTCATCAGTGTGGAGAACACATCGCTGACAGTTGCTGCTGGTCCAGATGTGGCTACGGATACCGATACGGACACATCTTTGACAGCCTGCTGTTGTTGTGGCTGCTGATGCTTTAGATTTTGCGATTGCTGCTGCTGCTGTTGCGGTTGCAGCTGCTGAGATTCAAGAAATCGCCGCTGGTGCAGGCAAGGTGTTGGCATTGACGCCTCCGTCGGCAACTTGAGCGGCATATTGGGCACCTGTAATTAGCAAAAGGCAACAAATTGGCATAATTAGTGGAAATGCTTTGCAACAATCAAATTAGGCGCCACAGTCACCCACCGAAGCCCGCAAACCAACACAAACGATGACGTGGAGACCGCACTGGCTGTCAAATATGAAATCGAAAATTTAATCAGCGCACTCGGAATGCCAAATACTCCAACCCCCTCGGGTCCACTCCACCCAACCCCGGAGCACACACATCGCACATAGCATGGGGAACCAACCGCACACTCCAGGGGAGTGTGAGAGCTCGCTCGCTATTAATTTGCATGGGGAAACGTGAGTCGCATTCGTTAAAAATTAGATAAGCGCTTGGGGCGCCATTTGGCATTAACGTTTTTATACCCTTCAATTAGAAAATACGCCTCGGCTAATCTACGAAATGTTGCCTCACATAAAGGTCTATTATTTTGGCTAATAAATTTTAATGCCTTGAGTTTCCGGAACTTTAAGAGTTGATTTTATGTGCATTACCAACGACACTTCCATCGAAAGTACATATAATTAAATATGGTATACTACAGGGTTATGACACTGTACCCTAAATTTCCTTATTTCAGCTTTGTATTAATGATACAAAGCATAAGTCCAAACAAAACTTTAAGTATAACAAATTATTTCAGGGTTTTAATTCAAAAATGTGTTTAAAGAAATATTTTTGTAATAAAAAAATCTGCATTTAATTCAATTTTGGTCATAGGGTTATAGCCCAGAAAAAATTCCTCATATCTAGAAAGCTAAGTTGGATTATAGGATAAATATATTTTACAAAAGATAATTTTAAATATTCTTAATATTTACTTTTGAGCTGAATTTATTATTGTACGTTACTGTAGTGTAGCAACTTATACAATAGTGAGCTTAAATATTCTTTATTTGTTTTTCTGTAATAAATTTATACAGATTATTTTGGGTTTACGCTGCTTATATTTTATTAGATTAATAGCAGTTTTACTACAGTTTCATAACTGCAGAATTATCACTTTATTCGGAATACTAATGTAATAGTAAAAACGAAAAGCATATACATATGTACATAGGGTCTTTCTTTAATGGTTGTAATGAAAAATCTGTTTAGTTTGGGTTCATATTACAACTCTAATTAAAAAATTGTAGTGTCTTAATAGCATAAAATCTATATATGAAAGAGAATTATCAAAATATGACATATTTTTAACTTGTTTTTTCTGTTATGAACATACAACGGATTATTTGTGTATTCCCCGAAATCAGTAAACTCTCTGAAGCTAAATCAACTTAGATTTTGGCCACATTGTAAATTCAAATTATTACCGCGCAGAGAACTCCCTCCTCCCGCATTTGTGTGCAAATTGATGAGTCAAAACATTGGGTTGATTACTTTGGAACACGACCTTGGGCCCCGGGGCCTGGGCACAGCACAGTCCAATTAGCATTTTGTAAATGAATACCCGGCGACTACGCCGACTACGAAGCCTCGGCCGAGTACACATGTAATCCAATCAAATGCATCAAATTCATCATTATCGAGTTGGGCTTTGGGTGAGATCAAAAGACCTGGCAAATGTGTTGCCATGGCGACCGCAGAGGTACCCCTTCCGCAGCTTCCAGTCCACCTCCACGTCCTCATCCTCGACTTGCTTTTGGGCGCAGCAGGTGCGCATGGAATTTATGCAAATGAATCGGCCGGCAAAGGTTTCGATTTGCAGGTCTCCGCCCGCCAAATCAGCTCATCCTCCTTCGCTTTTATGAACCATGACGACTAAGAGGAGGGAGTTTGGGACGTTGAGGTGGCTCACGGGGATGGAGACGATGATGGACGACCCTTTTGGGACCGTGCACTTTTTGCCATTTCAATCAGTGGATGGCAATTGCTTCATTGGCCAGCCAAGCGCTGGAAACGTGTCGCAACCATTTTTGGGTCAGCAATTTGTACAAAACACTCGGCAACTCGGACCTTTTAGGATCCGGCACTGGCACTGGTACTGGCTCAGGCGGAACATTTAAGTGAACATTCCGCAGACCAAAGTTGGTTATTAAACATTAAAATGTTTCACTGCCCCTCACCCTGCTTCCTTCCGCCAGCTCTCTCACTCTCTGGCTTTGCTTTTTATAGCACTGACCGAAAGACCAAGGGACCAAGGAAAAGGAGCAATTGAAGGAGGCCATAAAGTGGCCCAAGTAACCTGACAAACGACCCGAGGAGCAAAGCCCAGGGGGAACCCGATGGTGTACTGTGAGCCAAGTGCTGAAATTAAACGAATCATTGGCGAATAAGTAGGGGATAATGAAACGTGAAACTGGAGGCCATCTCTCTGGGGTGAATTGCGTTAAAGCTTAACTCTACCACAAAAACAGAGAGTGAGAGAAAGCCAATTTATTCATAGTGTGAAGAGGCAAGAGTCTATTAATTTGCCACGCCCTGTTGGTATAAAATAAATCCATTAGGTACATTCATTTCAAACTGAAATCCCAGCCAAAATCCCCATTCCTTGATGTCTGCTGCCTTGGTTGGTGCAACTTGTGCTTCTTGTTGCTTCTGCCTCTTGATGCTGTTGCCTTTGTGGCAGCTTCAAGTGCTGTTTTTGTTGCAGCTTGGCTATGCCACTTAGTCAAAAGGCAGTTGGCGTCCGTCTTTGCCGCAGAAAGCAAACATAATTTCAACTTTTGAAATGCAATAAAACCGCAGCTCATCCCCCCTGGCAACCAACACACACACACAGAGAGATCCTCCGGGTTAGAGGCACCCCTCATCCTCCAGCTCCTCCTCCGCCTCTTATGGCAAACAAACAAACAAACAAACAGACAAATGGATGTAGAACATTTCGCATTTGCCAACTGGGTCGCCTCTGCCATGATGATGCTGGCCTGGCTCTGGATTGGGGTTGTTGTTGGGGGTAGATCTCCTTCCAGCCGTGTCTGCCTGGCAAATTATATTCGTATATATAATAAATGGTGAAAACAAAAAAATTACACAAATGCAAATGCAAAAGCTGCAGTCAAACGTTGCCATGCCAATGGCAGAAGCTCTCGGCTCTGGCGCTCCTCTGGTTTTCATCTGGTGGAAATTCGATGCGAGTTTCAAACATAACATCCAAATTTAATTGGCATTTAATGGAAAAATAATTAAGCAAAAGCCGGGCACGTCCTGCAGCAGCTTCTGTTGTTGACAGCAAGTGGAGCACACCATTGGTGCAGCACCTTTTGTTATGATGAACGACTTTTTGATTACTCGCACAAATTTGCATTTGTATAACTTTGCATTAATTTAGTTCATTTATGAAGTAATAAATTGGATTGCATTTGAAAGAAACAGGTTCTTGATTGACAAGATTTCCTGTATTTGTTTTCACTCTGGCATTTCTAAGCTAATTTTTTTCTAGTAATCTTTTCTTTATACTTTATAATTTATTTGCTGTCTAACTTACTCATGTTTATCGGATAGGATTTAAGTGCATAACACGTTAAATATACATATATCATGATAAATTCTAATTTACTTTTGTTGTCTTATGATTAAAATATGAATAATAAATGTTTAAACAAGTTAATTATTTAGTGAATTCAGTTTATACCTCTCGCATTTGCTTTTATGAAGTATCTATCATCTCTTAAGGTTCTTAAAAGTAAATATTTTACTTTACATTATTAAAACGCTTGTAAATATGTACGTGGTTAAATCTCAATTTAGTACAGAATACTTGTAATACCCATTGTATCCATCAATGTATTCATTAACATTTAACAATAATTTGTACCCGCTTTTCTTGGCAATTGGTTTCCCATGGCTGCATTCATTCATGGCCCAAACCGAGCATATCCCATTGGATATGCTGCACAGCATTATGGCCACCAAAAATGGTTATTAGCAGGAACAGAAGCAAATCCAGCGAAGCGTTGAGGCGACACGTTGACACTCCACACACACTCACTGAGCGTGCGGCTAATGAATACGACCATTACACACATGACCATACATATAATTGAAAATATATGCATATACATAAATTCGCTATTTACACAAACCAAAGTGTCCATATATGCACATATATATATAGTGAATATTTGACGTATTAACTGGGCTTATTCCGGGCTGAGAAGGAGTGGGAGTTGTGGGCGTGTTACACACGCAACAAAATGCAAGCGAAAATGCCAGTGAAATACCAACAAACATTGCACTTTTGCATGCATAATTGTGAAAATTAAAACGAAACTCAGGCAGACATTCAAGCGTTAGGGGCGGTTCCATGTCCATGTGGGGAGCAGTGAGGAGTTGCTCACCAGGGGGTGGCCATGTCCGAGTCCAGCCGGAGTGTCCACGCCGTGGCAATATGCAAACGAGATGGGCGAGACTTATGCTGGCGGCGGATGAGGGGGTGCAGGTGCAGGTGCGAAGCATGCACAGGTGCACCGTCGGTGTTGGGTTTCATTAACGTCATAATGACTGTCGGGCGGCTGACTGCTTTAATCCTTTGTCGGGGTGGACTCCTGCCCCTGTCCAGGGCTTTTACCAGCAGCTCTCAACTCGGACACGGACACGGACTCTGGCTCTGGCTCTGGCTCCGGCTCGGGACCTGGACACGGACCTCCTTCGGGCAATTGTGCGCGCACTCGCAACAGGAACTTGCGGCGCTGCCGGATATGAGTAATCGCTCAGTCACGTCGCCATTGGAGAGTCCTGCAGCAAGATTTTCCTGTCAGACCCGGCTCCTTCTCCTCCTGCTGGACACACCGACAACTCGTGGTCGTCCCAGTGCAGTGCATGACGTAACCCACAGCGGAAATCGCTCGATGGTCGCGGGACGGGCGGGCAAGCGTGCGTGCAATTCCCTGGTTAATGCTCGATTCTCTGCTTAGTTTCACGGCACAGAGTGTCCTGGCAGGATGCCATTTAAACTAGATTGAAATGCAGAAGCCTTGAAAGAACCCACACATTTCACCGCCCTGGCATTGGAACTCGCTTTAAGCGGAAATTAAATCAAATTGAAGCGACAGTGCACATCAGTGAACAGGAAATGCAGTCGAACTTCTATAGAGTATATATACAATCGCTGAGCCATGCAAAAAAAAAAAACGACTTATGTACTTTTAGCTTTACATATCTAAACATTTCCTCAGCAAGTATTCGAAGCTTCAAACGGAAATTAAATTAAATTGCAGCGACAATGCACATCGGTTGAGAGGATAGTGTATGAATTGCACTTGCATCTGTATTCATATCATTAGTACATACCTAAAGGATATAGAATTTCTCTATGGATTAGTAAAATGAAAATAAAATACCTACTTCATGTAAGCAAAACACTGAAACTATCCTTTAAAATGTCTCAAATAAAATTCTTTCCTGTGTACTTTTGCCATAAAGGACTCACAAAAACTGGTTGAAGAAGCCCGCCAACTGCTCTGTGGCATTGATATCGATTTATAGCAACTACTTTTCGGGGGCAGTTAAAGGATTAAATGTGCAACTCGAATTTCTCTCACAGAGCGTCGTCGTGAGATGGGAAAACAACTTTTTCAGTGCTGGCGCTTCCCATTCAATTTCCAAAAAACTTTTCCCAATGGCTTCAACTGTGTCAGTCACCTGGACGTACCTTTATATATATATTATATATCTTGCTCTACCTCTGTACTTTTCCACCTTCCACTGGGGCATGGCAACCACTCTTCAGCGGTTCAGTCAACCGAACCCCTCTTGACATGTCTGCCATTACAGCTCGTTGTCCTGTTGCAGGTCCTGGTCCTGGTCCTTCCTACTCCTATTCCGGGCAATGCCACGCTGTCTGCTCACGGCGCAACGAACAACATTTAATTTGGACTAATGAAGTTTCCACAAAAACTGGACACCACAGACAGGGAGCGAGACGAATCGAGTGCCTGAAATTCAATTTCTGCCACCAAAAACTGCGAAAATGCCCAGACAGTCAGCCAGAGTGGGGTAAAGTCGAGGCAAGACAAGTCAAGTCTTCCTGCTCACTTTCGAGTGACGTGCAAATTACCCCCGAAAAAAAAACAACAACAGCAAACAAGAGCCAGAGCAAGATGAGGAGACGATGGATACAACCATTGCAGCCCCGTAGCTGATACCATTCCCATACCCATCCCACCTGCCACCTGCCGCCTAATTGTTTTAGTTGTTGTTCCATGAATATGCTAAATTGTCTGCTACAGCCTGCCCTTCGCATCCGTATATAACCGTGGCCCCGCTCTGCAAATGTTTATAAATGCAAATTGGCCGAAAAGTGCAGCAGCAGTTGGATAGGAGCACGAGGAGGAGGAGGAGTCACTACTCCTGTTTGCTGGAGCTGGGAGGATTCCGAATGACGGACGTGCTTGGCTGCATTTTGGTGTGTGTGCGTCAGAAACAGGCGAGAACCGGGAACCAGAGGGAACGAGGAACGAGGAGCTGTACCCGGTGCCCGTTGATTGAGGCACTCGGCCTCCGCGGGGGCAGCTCCCAAATGAGTGACACCGAAACAATGTGCCGCGATAGCCGCCGTCGCCCGCGGCTCACTTTCGTTTTCGTGGCCCTGACACCGCCATGCGCGATTCGCGGTTCGCGATTGGGATTGCGATTGCGATTTGCGATACGGTTTTCCAGAGCACAGCTCCCCCGGCAACCTTCACGCACATTCAGTTCAAGTCAGCTGGGCGTAATCGTTCTCTGTGGCACATAAGTCCCAGGTCCCAGGTGGGGCATATCAGCGGTCAAAGCCTTTGGTTTTATTTTAAAATGGGTTTTTTTGAGAATATAAAGAGTCATGGTATTAATATTCAGAGTGCGAAATATTCATAAAAATTGGGTTCAGTTCATAAATGAGAATAAATATGGTAAAAAGGGTACAAAAATGGCATTTTATGACAAAGTTAACACAAAGAGAAAACGGAATGGAAAGCGAAATTCGACAGTAAAGTACCTTGTAATCAAAGTATTTTGGATGAATATAAAATCGTTAATTCGTTTTGTTTGATTTTACTGGAATTTATGGAAAATTTATGAAAAACTTACATTAAAAATGGCGTAACGCACATGAAATGTTGCCAAGTAAAGGCAAATGTTGCTAGCCACATGTTGCACAACAGCCAAATAAAAAATAAGAAATAAAAGGTTGCCAGAAATAAATTTTACTTGCAAATAAAGTTTGAAAAAATGCAATTAAAGTCCACTTATTGAGACATTGTAAAAAAAATGAATAAACAAACAAACAACATATTGCTTCTAAAGTATATTTTACTTGAAGCCTAAAAAACCATTAAACCCTGTACACATTGTCTACTAAATGGTGACTAAAATATACAATTTTATTTAAACTTTTTAGAATAATCAATATACCCATTGCATTTTTTGTTGTATTTAAAAGCCTCTGACATTTTGACTGCATTCATCTGTGTCAGTGTTTGTTTGTTTTACGGCAGCAGCAACAAAAGCAACAATTAATATTGCTTTTATTGTTATTGTAGGCTGTAAATTTTTGAAACAACGTTGCCGACTCTGACGACGCTGACATCGATCGGCGCTGACCTTCTCAAGTTTGTTTGTTTTGCCTTGTTGCGACGCTTCAGCTTCAGCTTCAGCTTTTGCTTTTGCTTTTGTTGGGGCCAAAGTTTTATTTGTTTGCTCAACTTGCCTGGCTGTAAGACCCCTGAGAGGCACAATGCTGCGTGCAATGCTCTCAAAATAGAAATCCAATGTGGACGAACGCCTTGTGGAAAATCAATTTCAATTGTCTCGCACTTATCGAAAAATAAAAATGAATATATCGCATCGAGTCAATCTTTTTTTTCGCTTTGTTTGTGTTTCGGCATTTCGTTTGCACTTTGCAATTGAAAATTTCAATTGTAAATAATTGTTTAATTATCGACAATTGCAGCTGACTGACTGACTGAGAGAGAGAGTAACAAAGCGTTCGTTTAGGCTGCCTGCGTCATGATTACCCTTCTCCCTTGACCCTTTTTAGGCCACCGCCCATTGTACATTGCCACCCATCAAAAGGTCATAAACCAAAATCTGAGTCATGGACTTCAGTGAATGGAGAAATATATGCATATTATGGATGCCCCATGTAGGCGGGATAATTAAAGAGACGAAGAGCTTGGCATTTGGCTGTGTAATTACCATGTATTTCACTCGATGTTGCATGTGTCTAATTAACCACACTGCGTATACGCAATTCATATATATATTACGTATACGACATGGTGTCCACGAACGCATTACGGCCATAAATAATACACAAATCAGTCAAATTGGATTGCATTTGCTTTTCTCTTTAAACGTTTCCCTGACGATATTGTTAAAATTGGTTATGTGGCGAAAGAGCTTGGATTTAAAAGCAGTTGCATTGAAAGAAATGTGATTTAATGTGCTACAAAAAGTAAATTATAACTTACATCTAAAATAACCATTTATTTCTCTGCCTGTACTTTAAAATACTTTGAACAATCTGTGGAACTGAACTAGCGGCACTCACAAAAACTAGTTATGTCTGCAACTGCAATTGTCTGCCGTCGTCCGTCAGCTTCTCTGCTCCACTTAGCATTATTTTGCGGCTCCAACTTTCCAATCGCAGCCACTAAAACACTCAGGGTCTGTCCGTTTTCCGTTGCCCCCCGCAAACCCCTATTCCAATCCCCATCCGTTGCATGAATTTTACCAAGGCGACATCATAATTTGCGGGCCCAACCTCGCCGCATGACAAGTTGCGCCTGCCATGCGATACGATGGCCATGTTCAATCCAACGTGAGTGACTGACAGCCGCTTTGTCTAGCCAAGACTTTCTGGCCAAGACTTTCACCAAGCACACACATACACAGAGACACTCGCATATGAGAGAAGAGTTGGGCAAGACAGACAAAAAGATACAAAGACAAAAAAGAAAAGAAATCCCTAACCTACCGCACCTCAAAGCTCGAATCTGAAAAGAAAGGCAGTTAAGGCCATAATCAAAACAGAAATGCGAACAAATCAGCAAACGAGCGTAGACTTCATTATGTTGGGCCATCAATCATGGCCAAAATGAAACGCGGATTGCCGAGTTGAATGTGCCAAGAGTCGCAGACACAGAGACACAAGAAAACTAAAGGAAAATACAAAATAAACAGTTGCCACACACAAAATCCCCGATGCCAATCCGCATCATTCCCAGCCGCCCCATAACCAGCGCCAGCCCAAAAGTTATGGCCAACAGGGAGCACACACACACAGTCATCGACTCTTGTGGTCAAAAGATGTGGGAATGGCCAGGAGAAAGAAACAGAGAGAGAGGCAGAGAGAGAGGGACTATCGGTGGCACAATGAAGTGTTTAGTAAACAAATTGCGGTTGCCTTTTGATAATACGCAGCTCAGCTTAGCACTCCAAGGGAATGGAAGCTGTGTGCTCCTCATTGGGGGAGTTTTTGCTAAACGATGCAAAGCCAAAAGCAGGAGCGGGTGGCAATGGAGATGGAGGAGATGGAACTGGGCAGGGATGAGCCAAGTTATAAGTGCATTGCACCGAAATATCGATTGACGGAGCCAGCTGGAGCAGCAGCAGCAACAAAAGACGACAATCAACGCTGACGGCGGCGGGTTCAGACATTCAACTTAAAATGCGTGTGTGTGCACTGAGAAAAAGTGAACACAAGTGAGCTTAATTTACTGTGATTAGAAACCTATTTCAGTTGTAAATTTAATTAGCATTTTTTAAGGGGTTTAAGTAGTTTCTGCTAATTGTGTCACATGCCTGACAGGGTTTTGAATCAAGTTGAAAATAGCATAAGCCGAGGTACCAGAATTTTACAATTTATGGAAAGACTTGCTTTACACTCTTATATCTATGTATACTTTTGATATATAAATATAAAGCGTATTTCTTTAAAAATCATTTCACAGATATTTCAAGTATTTTCAAGTCTCTCGCTAAAAAATTCTTCATATTCAGGTCACATTTTTCCCCAACGTGCACTCGGTCCAAGTTTGTTGGAGCATATTAAAAGGACATTGAATGTGCGGCGGGGCGTTGGGTGGCTGCGTGGGCGGTGGTGGATCCAGTTCCACTTTCAGCTCCAGCTCCAGCTCGCTCTGTTGGTTTGTCGGGCGTTGGCGTTGGCGCTTGACGGCATCAACGTCACGCAAAAAAAAAAAACCAAAGGGAAACCATAAACTCAAATTAATGACCTCAGTTGGAGAGACGGAGGAGACTACGGGGACAATGGAGACAGAAGCCAATAAGACCTGCAAGAACAACAAAGTCAGCAGGGGGAATCGGGGCTCCAGAAATAATCATAATAACCAAGACTGAGGAAAAAAGAGCCAACACAGAAGTCAATGTCTGGGCGTGATTTACCGTTAACAGTTTTTTGTTGTCGAAAAATGAATCTTATTGCAGGCGATTTCACTGCGATTTTCACTGCACTCACAGCACACAGACTTCTTCTGCTGCGAGAAAGATATATACAAATTGGGGCTGCCTTAAGAGCTGCTCCAAAAGCGGCAGATGGTCATGGGGATTCATTGGCTGACTTGGCCTGGCCTGGCTCCTCTCAGATCTCCATCTCAGTCGAAACTCTGCTCCGTGATTATGCAGTCGACGTCGCTCTGCCATCGTCGTCGCCGTCGCCGTCGTCGTCGTCACAGTCGATTTGTTGTCAAACTGGTTTTACAAATATTTTGCGTTAATCTGGAAGCCCCAGCGATGTGGGGTTTATTGAGCAGGGGAATCAGTTACATTGCCATAGAGCCAAGTAAAGCTCAGTGAAAGTCCGCTTTGCCCGGCAGTCGCCTCATTTTGTTTCATTTCATCCTCCACTCCCTCATCCTCCTCCCTGCAAGTCCAGCCATCAATTCCAGCTGCCAGCTAGTTAGCTCCCAGCACACATTCAATTAGATTTAGCGCTGCCATCGGACTCCGGCACTTGGATGTATGTAGGTATATAGGTAGGTATACCAATAGCGTTGGCTTTGGCTTCCCCCGTTTGTTGGATCAGCTCATTCATGGCTCGGTATTTACAGCCAATTATGAGACAAACAAGTCCAACGTTTAACGATGGCACCGTGACACGAACCCAGAAAAAGCAAGGAAAGAAGCTCGTTTGGGGGGGAAATCAAAGTAGGCAGCAAGCTCAAATAAATATAAAACCCTGTAAGAACCAAATAATATTATTCTTTCACTCAACAAAGTGGCATTTTCATTTGCTATTAACTCACATCGAGATTTTTAGGACCCAATAATATTGTTTTATGACCACGAGAGTTTTATGTTCTGTTTGTATTGTAAAATATGTTTTACTGCATCTGTTCATGACTTACCTGGGCATTAAAGTCAAATAGGTATTCCGGGCGCAACGGACACGGCAGTCCGCACTTGCAGGTACCCTGTGAGAGCAGATAGTCCTTGATCTGGAACTGCGTGCGCATCGTTTTCCCCGAGGGACTGCAAAAAGAGTTGGAGGGAAAGACAAATGGGTTTAGTGGGCGGTCGAGATTAATTAAGTGGACTAGCTATGTATACTCTAGCCGCTGTTATTCACCGGCTAAACGCACAATTTGTTTTATGGAAATTATGCACTCACCCCCCCAAGGTCGAAGAGTAGTGAATATAGTATAGTATAGTATTCCAGGGGCAATTAGTCGCAGTCAACGGCAATGGGCGAGTGCTTGATTAGCGACTCATTAGCATAATGGGCATTAACATGACAATGTAAAGCGGTGCCCTGGCATAAATTAAACCCAAACCGTGGCGATCGTTTCGATCTGGTTTGCCTTATTGCGTTATATATGTATCTTATGAGGACCATGTGTAGTTATTTGCGTTCTTGATTCTTTGGGAAACGTAATGCGTAATGATACAATTCGCATTCTGCGACTGGAATTTCGGGGTGAATTGTCTCGTCTGAGGAAAATGCGCAACAGATATATGTGCCACATTAATACTCAACAAGAGTCACAGCAATTCCTGAGCTCAACATCTGCGAGAACAATGACAAGGCTCATACATATGCATGTATGCACATTCTTAGCGCGCCTATGCGCCATAAAATTATGAAAAGGCAAAAAATTGATTTAAATTTCGGGCACTTAAATACCTTAAAAGGGGACACAGCAACAGCACACAAAAGCAAAATATAATATATATATATGAAGAAACCCCGGCAAATCCAGTTTTAATAATGCCAAGCCCCTTGCAGGGAGGAGAGCAGCCTACAGCATTTCCCTTCGCAACGTTAACCCTTTAAAAAACCCGCTGGCTGCTGCGGCTGCCCCTCTTCAACGGGCCACGCATGACCGCAAATCTGCCGACATAAATGCGTTGTCGCATGAGCTGGGGTTAAAAAACATACTCGTTTCATACACAAAATACAAAAAAAAAAAGAACGCAAAAATTATCGGAGAGAAGGGGGTGAACACAACAAAAAAAAAAAAAAAGAATCGGAGCTGCTTATTAATTGTAAAGTGTGAGCACGTTGATGGAATCAAGGGCGCTGATGATGACGCCGTCGTCCAAGAAGAGAGGTAAAAGCAGGAAAGCTGAAGCACTCGAGAGACTGATGCCAGGACTCAAGTTCATCATCACCGACTTTTGCTCCTGACCCTCATCGTCTCCTGTCCAAAAGCAACACAGAAAGGAAATACTTATGCTGAACTGCACAAAAAACATTTAATTAATCGGGTTAAAAGTCATACCTTCAGCTAGTATAATTCTGTTATCAGCTTAACAGATTATTTGAAAATTTGTGCTAGTTTTAAGCATAAAACCCAAGTACAAATTTAAAGTTCCAGTTCAAAATTAATCAACTTTAAAGTCAGTTTTCTCCGTGTGTCTCGACAAGACCGTATGGGAAATCTGAATAATGCATGAAGTGTGAAAGCGGCAAGGGCATTAAATGAAACGACGACGACAGCAACAGGAGCTGTGAGCTGTGAGCTGTGAGCTGTAAGCAAGGGAGTTGCATGAGCTGGGAGCCAGGGACAACAATATAATTGAGCGACAGCAACATTCAACAGCAGCGGCAACACAGAACAGCACAGCAACGAGAATCGTGTTACGGGTTAAACGAGTATGCGAATTGTCAATTGAGTGGCCCTTTTAGCTGGCCAAACAGGAGAATGCCACCGCATCTCATCTGAAATCATCCGACTCGGAGTCTGAATCCAAGTCCGAGTCCAAGTCCCAGTTTCTCACCCATCATCTCACGAGGGGGACTCATCAATGGCAATGGGAAAAGGAAAAAGGAAACTGGTTCTGGTTTGTTTTATTAATTATTTTTAACTACTTACGAGACCCAAGAGCAGAGGTTTATGGACGAGAGACGAGTGCGAGATTGGAAAAATCGATGGCAAGTCGATTGCCAGACATCACGAAGGACTCCCGAAAGAGCGAGAGAGCACCAATTGAGAGAGACAGAGAGAGAGAGAGAGAGACGGAGAGCCGTCATCAGCGCCAAAAGCTTATGGCTCAATTTGTATGCAGCTGGCGTGGCAAGAGGCTTAAGAGCCCACCGCTTACCATCGCCTGAGTGGCACGCAACAGGAGTGTTGTTGTGCACAGGGAAAAATGAAAATTAAAAAGCACTAAACGGATGTGGGAAGAGACCCTGGCTGCAGTTGATTGCACTCCCTATTATCCTGCAGTGTACTAAAAATAGCATTTAAATGAAACGAAATTAATGCTTCATTAATTTTTGAATTATTACTATACTGGTTCTGAATTCCCTGATGATCATAATAATGGTGTAACCTTTAAATATTACAATTTAATGTAATCAATGGGAAATATTTATCGTTTTTAGTTACATTTATGTCATATTTATTCATATATCTCCTTTTAAAGTGTTCTTAATGAAATTTATCAATAAAGTTCCTAGTTTTCCTCTCACTGTGACACTCTAAGCAGTCGTCAACTCATTAAATTTGTTCCCTTTTTCTCTTACTTTGCTTTCTTCTGTGGTATTTGCACAAAATGCGCTAATAACCCGAGTGGCTAAAGGCACACCATCTTTACCTATAGCTTCCTCCATCGCTTCCTCGCTTTTGTGGCCACATGAAAGGCGTTGGGCTAACGAGTTAAAATAATTTAATAAATTACACACACAAAAAGCCAAGTGCCAAAGAGTTGCTGTCGAGTGGCCAAACGGCGTCACCCATCGACCATCATCTTGCCCTGGTGGATACTGTGCGACAAGGTGGAAAAGTTTTACGCCCCTGTGACCTTGAGTGCACCCTCGAGCCACGAAAAAGAGTTGAGAGTGCAGACAGCTGGGAGTGGGTCTCTCCCTGTCCGGAGGCCGAGCCTATTACTAAATTAATAATCCCGAACAGCGCAAACACAAAGCCGTCAGGAACAACAACAACAATAATCTGGCCCAAAGGCACTGGGCAACAGCAGTGACGAAACTGTAAAAAATTATCGCACAAAGGCAGACACACAAAGGTCGTTGGATCGGTAGGGTCTCTGCAGATGGAGGGACGGACAGACAGGCAATCCTTTTAGCCTGGAGTTTATCTGTTGTCCTTGTGCTGCCATGTCCTTGACAACGCGAAAAGAAAGTGACAAACAAACAAACAACCGACAGAAATCGAAAAGTGAATCATGTTTCGCATAAATAAAATATTGTCAACAAAGACGGCAAAGTATTTCGGGAAATACCCTCACTATCCTTGTAAAATATCCCACAGTTTTTTAGTTAGAAGCCAGAGTATACACTTTACAAACATTTAAGAAGCCTTTTTGCTATACACAAAGCTAAAAAGACTGATTTAATTGTTTTCTAATGAAATATAATTATTAAATACATACAAATTACCGCAAAAAAAGCGATTCTGTTTAAATCTAGCAAGTTTTTCCCCTTTGATAGGTAAAGCAAACCTCTGTCTCTCATTATCGCTATCCACCTTGGCTTAAACAAGGCTTTTTACGTTAACGTTTTTCCGGGTTTTCCCACGATATCGGCAACGACAAATTCGCATGGTGGGCGTTGACCAAAGTCAACAAGTCAGAGAGCCAGCTAAAGCCGTAAGATTCGCAGGCAATGCCTAAAATGTAAGCAAAATAAACACATTTCAAAGGTCCGTCCGCCTGTCTGCCACTCCGGCTGACTGACTGAGTGACTGACAATGCAGGCGGACTAGCTCTAGGGGATCGGACCGGAGTGGAGTGGAGGAGTCCAAGGCAAATAAAGGAGGGACCAACTGCTGATGCAACCTACGAGCCCGCTGAAAGGTTCATCCCAGCGAGAAGGCACTGGAGAGAGGCCGCGTGGCAGGGTGCACACACGTTCGGAAAATGGAAAAACGTTCGAATGACCAGCCAGGCAAACTATTCCGCATTCTTCTATAGAGACTGGCGGCGACGGGGTGTGCTCTTTTCGCCTCGATTCGTTTCCAGTCGATTCGATCGGCGATCTCCAGCTGCCGTTTTGGATTTATGATTTATGCGCCCGCTGCCGCACAGTGGGCGGCCCCAGAGACTGAGGCTGACTTTGACCAGGTCACAGTACCACCCCGAGGCCTCTCTTGCCACCTTCCGTCGCCCTCGGCCTGGCGGATGTCACGTTGCGCGCAGCCATTTAGCACTTGAGCAAACAGCAAGATTTAAATGCTTGCGCAACAATTATTGATTTAGTGCACAAATTGTGCAATAATCTTTCCCAGAATCAGCCAAAACGAAGCCAACGACTTGCTCGCGGCAAGGCAGGAAGCAAAACAAGAAATGGTATTTATGTTACTGCAATTTAAATGGAATTTAATATATATTGCAAGTGCCAAGATATTGCTGTATTTTGTGAGCATTCCTGCTAAATTTATGAACTATTGTTGACACAAACTGAACCCTTTTTGGAGAAGGAAAGTCACCCAATGAGACTGGTTATCTTCCTTGGCAAAACACGTATAAAAAAAGGCAAGCTCAACTCGAAAAATTTGCAAAAGGGGGCCACGGCGGCCATCCGCTTGGGCAAACAGCGATCCAGCGCAACTCGGAGAAGCCCGGCAGCAACACGCAACGTGGAAATGAGCAGCAGCAGCTGCTGCTCCTGCTGTTGTTGGTTGGTGGACAATGACAACGCTTGACACACGATGTCATGTTGTCGCCGGGCACAAGTAAATACCAGTGAGCACGGGGATGGACCCTCTGGCCAGCGTGGCGTGGCATGGCGTGGCATGGCCCTGGCAACCAGAGGCAACAGCGGTGCCCTCAAAGTGTGTCCTGGAAGGGTAATGGCCCATAGAGCGAGTGACTGAGTGAAATGTAACATTCCCGGTAAATGGACTGCGGCGGATAAGCTGCAAAAGTTTCGAGACTCCAACTAAGTGAGACGAAGTAATAAGGCACAGAGTAGTAATCATACTGATTTGCTGTCATAAGGATGGCTTAGAGAGCCAAGGCAAACAGTTTGAGTGATTCGAAAGGCAGTTAGCCAGCATTCAACCCTTTTAGGCTTCGGCCCCGGGGCAACAGCTGCGAGGGAAACTATTCCGACGAGGCGAGTCAAGCACTCAGAAGTGCCAGCCACTTATAAAATCAACAATTACCCAACATCATGTTTGCTCAGAGTCCAAAAAGAAGAAAAAAGCCTGACTGAGCCCCCCCATTCGACCCTGAAGCGATTGGGATTGGATTGGTTGGACGAGAACAATTACAAGTACCCGGGGCCAGCAGATACGTACATAACATATATCCACATACTCGATGCTTTTCAACATAGCCGAGTAAACATTTTATTTGAGTTTGTAATTATGTGTGCTTGATGATAACTCGCAGATAATGCCAGGTAAATATTTACACCGGCTCGCTGACGGTTGCTATTGCTGATGTTGCCCCTCTGATGCTATTCCTGCCCGGTTGCAAAAACATTTCCGACACGACTACTGCAGCTATGTATGTATCCCCTCCTCCCCTAGACGCCCACTGGCCCACTTGCCCCCTTTTGGACAGTGGCATTTCCTGTGGCACAGGGGATGGGGTTCGCTGAACATTTTTATGGCTTCTCGAATGCGTTTAGCGTTCGCCTTGGCCAGACAATAACCAGATTGACTTTTAGCCCGGATCCGGACCCGGGCCCCCAAAGTGATGTTAAATGTCATGTCCGTACAACAAGCTCTGTCGAGAGTATTCAACCCAACGATATCCTGTATCGGCTTACCCCCGTGGATCCCATCATCATATTCCCCCGGCTTTGGCTTACTTAGTGGGCGACTCACCTGATGTAGGCCACTTCGTTGTTGTTGGTTAAGCGACGCCAGCCAGGGGCCAAATTTCCATTGTAACTATTGGTCTTCCTGTTGCTGCCATTGCTGTTGCTGTTGTTGTGGCTGTTGCTGTTGCTATTGCCACTGGCATTGTTGACTTTGGCAACATTCTTGGCATAGAGCTGATTGTTCTGACTCATTTGACGCGATGCCGATGCAATTGTTGTCGGCATGCAATGCGTTGCAGCAGCAGCAGCAACAGTTGCTGCCGTTACTACTGGTGCTGGTGCTGATGCTGCTGCTGCTGCCGTCGACTTCATTGGCAATTTTATCTGCGCCTGGCGCTGTTTGGTTTGCTGCTGTTGTTGATGTTGCAGGAGGAGTTGCTGGTTACTGGTGGGGCACACAAAAATATGCTGCTGCTGATTGTTGCGCTGCTGTTGCTGCTGCTGCTGCTGCTGCTGCTGCTGCGGTTGTTGCTGCTGCAGATGCAGCATGTTGCTGCCATTGCCATTCACCAATCCAACTGGCATTATCTGCTGCGTATGCTGCTGATGTTGTTGTATAGATGCACTTGTAACGACCCGCGATACAAATTTCGTCTGTTGCTGCTGGAAAAACTGATGATGTTGATGTTGTTGCTGTTGCTGCTGCTGCTGTTGCTGATGCTGCTGTTGATGCAATGGCAACATTTGCTGTTGTTGCTTGAACATGTTAATCTGTTGTTGCTGATGCTGCTGCTGGTGGTGATGCATCTCGCTGCTGGCAACAGTCTCAGCACTCCCAGCAATATTCAGCTTGTGCTGATGCTGTTGCTGCTGCTGGCCAGCCGAGGCGGCGGCCATGGCGATACAAGCAGCCGTTTACAAGCTCCTCCGCAATTCAGGAGCTGTAAGGGTAGCAAAGGAAAGACCAAAGTTAGTCACATACTTGCTGGAAATAATTTCTATTAATTCCTATTACCTAAAAAAAGCTACTGTTTAGATTCGGAATTTAATGTAAATGGATTGTCTTATTTGATTTTTTATGAATTGAATTCGATTGTAAGTTTAAAGTTCCCTAAAAACGCTACAACGGATTTTATATTATAGCCCTTTCTTTTTAAAAGCTGGTATACAGCAGCTTAAAACTATTGAAATATTTATCTAACTAAATTAAATCATTAAACATTAAACTAAAAAGGTAACAAAGTAAATTTCTAAATTCATTTCCAATATCGTATCCAAAGAAAAGTATTTAATTATTTCGCTTTAATTTCGATTTAACCCAAAACTTTACTCCAGAAATGACTTTCAAAAAATATTTGAACAGTAATAGTATTTATTTGACCTTTTTAAACTTTTATTTGTGGGGCTTGACCTTTATGGAAATGCCAAGATTTATATGAATTTTAATAATATACTTTGCTTCATTATTCATTTTATATGTATTAATTCTCTATAATTTGTCTTCAATGCTGGAACTTCGAGGGTTTTGCTTTTGTTTCTGACTTAGGCCTCGAATTAAATTGGAATGGAATGGCGTTGCGGCTATTGTTATTTAGTGACTAAGTGCCGCGAGCGTGTAAGTTTACCACTTACAGAAATGAAGGTCCAATCAAAGTTTATGCGTAGCGCAACTATCGAACGTGAAAGTGTTCGAATTACGCGTCTAAAAGTCTGAGATGGAATGGAGTAAGTCTCGTAAGTTTGTAAATAGATATTTCTAACTGAACGATCGCATAAACGACATGTCGTCCATCGTAGGCCGCACCTTTCGTTATTCATGCGTTGTTGGCCTCTGTTCCCTACTAGTTTTGTTCCCCCTTATTCCGCTATCTGCGCTCACCTTTTAGCGTGCTTTTCGCTTTGCTCATTTGCCAGCATATTAAATTAATTTTGAGTTATTGTGTAAACGAGACGCGGCCATGTCATGTTCATGTTTTTTACGATTTGTTTTTGTTTCTTTTTATATTTAAACACTTAATTTCACTTTTTTTTTCCTCTTTGTATTATTATTATTATTATTATTATTTTGTTGTATTCTCAACTTTTCTGGCTGTAACAATGCGACAACGATTGTGGTTGTTGTTGTTGTTGTTGCTGAGTGCTCATGACTTCATTTGGAATTCAGAAAACGAACGTCAGCACATACACAGACACAGAGGGCACGGGCACAAACGGAGCCAGTGGAGAGCAAAGAGCGCACAACGCGTAAAAGTAGGTGAATGGAGCATGAAGACACCGAAGAAACGAAAGAGGGGTAGGGGGAGGTCCAAAGATGAGAGGGGGGACAGTGCTTTAGTACACCCACACCAACGCACGCACTGACTCCCTCTCCGAGCCGTCTCGTGAAAAACGAGAAACAAAAAATAAATCGCTTTACTTTAGCACAATTATTTGCAGACCGTTTTAAAGCAGCCGTATTAATACAGGGCGCCTTTATAATTAATGCGTGTGTTTGCCTGTGCGGACACCACCTGCCCTCCGGTTCTGCTCGAGCGATCCGCACACAAACACAAAAACAAACGACGGGCGGCGAGAGCGGGAGCGGGAGCAGCAGCTGTTTGCCTTGGGCAGTGGGATGAAAACGGAATATTGGTGGCTATCTTCGCTCGCTGTACGGGTATTGGGCAATCGCACATACAAATACACACACACACACACAATCGCACAGATGGGGCGAGAAAACGCGTGCCTATGCTGCGGTTTACTGCTGCTATAATATGTACAAAGTGACCTCAATACGCATTACGCTACAACACAAACACACACAACGCACTTCACTAGCTGGCAGCTGCACTTCGTTTTGGGCTTTATTATGCACAGACTCGGATTACACCAAATGCCAATTAAATATGAATTAATTACAACAATTTTATGTCGCTCGCTTGATTCACGCAATATTATGGCTCTCTCTCGCTTGCTCTCTGGCTGCCACTCTCAGTCTCTCTCTTTTTTTCGCTCTCGCTCTCTGTACCACTGGCAAACGCGCACACGAAAATTTTTTGCTGCCCGAAATTCGAATTGCATTCGCTTTTCTGCGGCCAATTACCGTTTTCACCGCACCCAATTATGCTTATATTTGACCACGGCAAGTGCGCGCATTTATTGTATCGGAATTTTTATTGGCTTTTACTGCTTTCGACACCCGCTAGCCGTAGCTCCGTGCACTTTTCCGAACGGACGACAACAAAGAACCGTTCGGATTTTGAGTTGAAAACGTAATGAATGAAGGCAAAGCAAAACAAACATATGATAAGAAAAGCCCAAAGAGAAATTCGAAAGTGCTATCGAGACTATCGATGTTTTACAATGGCGGTTGGTAAGGTTGGGAACTCTGCTAACCTAGAAATTAAACAATCATATTTATTTGGCTGATTTTAAATTACACCGTCCGCGAACTATCTACGAAAGGCAAAGTAAGGAATGCAAAAATATGGGATAGTATAACACGTCGATGTTGAATTGCTTTTCCCACCATCGATATATCGATGCCAAACATCGATAAAGTATCTACAAATATATTTTGCCATAATTTAACAAACACCTTTCATTTAAAAGATATTGAAACGTATATTAATTATATATCAATTTTTATTTTCCTATAATTATTTGAAATAAAAGTTACAATTTTAATTAATGATACATATTTATAAATATTCTAAAACATTTTATTAAAATTAAATATATATATTTTTTTATAAACATTTATTTTGTTTCTAAAAAAGCCCCTTAAATAGTATTTTTATCGTTCTAGCTTAATTTTTTGGTATTCTTTTTTGTCTTCCTCATTATCGATATTGGAGCTATCGATCATATCAAATAGGATGCCACACTGTCTTGTATTTCGCGGCGATGTTTAAAAATTCCACATTAAACAATTGCGCCTAGAAATTATAAAAACTATGGCAAAATCACAAGAACATTTAATGATGCAATTAATTTAATCTTTCGGTGTTGCACCAGTAATTTTATTACTCTATTAATATCAGGAGCAGCGGTCGTCGTATTTACTTTAACTTCAAGTTTTAAATAAAGGATCCTGCATGGTAATACAAATAATTATATTTATTATATTTAATTATCTTATTTGCTTTATCAATTTTTTGATTGTTTAACTTTTAAGTAATAATACAAAATAGTATACAAATATAACTTATTTATATAATGTTTCTAGTTATGAATACGAAAAATGACTGCCACGCAAGTGTTATACCCGAGAAATATTGAATAAATGATTTGATTTCTGTAATTAAACATTTTCAATATCTAAAGAATCAAACGCCTGAAGGAGCGGAGCGCTTTTTATGTATGACTGATAATTAAAGCTTATATTATTTTTTAAATTTCTGTAGAAATTTGGCTGCTCAAAAAAATAGGCATATCCATAACTTTTATCATTAAAAACAAAAATAGTTTCGTCGTGAGAGTTTATAATACGCTTTCCCAGAAATAGCAACATTTAACTCTAAAACAGCCAGACTGGCAACACTAGGCACAGTTGTGTTATCGCACTTATCGAGTGGCGTGATTATTCGATAGCTTATGATAGAGAAAATGTACGTCATGTGATTGTGGATTCTTTTTTTCGCACGGAGCAGTCACCTGTCGGGCAAGAAAAATACAATTACGCCTGCAATTCGGTGAGTGTCAGCTGGAAAACGTGAAAATCTGGACGTGCTAACGCTGCCCTATCCACAGATAGTCAAGAAAAAGCAGCAAGATGGCGGCCCAAATACGCACCGTGGTGTCCCAAACGTTTATATGGCTTTTCCTCGCCGTGGCCACCATCCTGACCCTGTACTTTGTGATGACAGGCAAGGGCGAGCGGGTGAGCGTGGGCTGGTTCCTGGCCTCCTCAAACCCGTACATGTGGGCCTGCCTGGGCATCGGACTTTCTGTCTCTCTGTCCGTGGTGGGCGCCGCCCTTGGCATCCACACCACGGGCACGAGCATCGTGGGCGGTGGCGTTAAGGCTCCTCGCATCAAGACCAAGAATTTGATCTCCGTCATCTTCTGCGAGGCTGTGGCCATCTACGGCCTTATCACGGCCATTGTCTTGTCCGGCCAACTGGAGCAATTCTCCATGGAGACGGCGCTGACGAAGGCTGCCATCCAAAACACCAACTGGTTCTCCGGTTACCTCATCTTTGGCGCCGGTCTGGCCGTCGGCCTGGTCAACCTCTTCTGCGGCATCGCTGTCGGAATTGTTGGTTCTGGAGCTGCCCTTTCGGACGCAGCCAATGCCGCTCTTTTCGTCAAGATCCTGATCGTTGAGATCTTCGGCTCGGCCATCGGTCTGTTCGGTCTGATCGTCGGCATCTACATGACATCCAAGTCGAAGATGGGCGACAAGGAGTAAAATGGACACCAGCTGCCATCTATTCAGTGTGAGTCATCCCGTTTACAGTTGAGGTCAAGATAATAGCACTTGAGGTCGGTGATTATAATTATCATTATTTTTTATGGCTTTGGGTTTGTTTGTAACGATTTGTTGGTAATCAATTAGACCGATATATTTATTGAAGGAAAGCTTTATTTGTTTTTGAAACTGAATAATTTTGTTGCATTTTAAAGAAATATTGAAAGGAGATATTTCAATATAATTAGGATCTGCCAGTCTTTTATAGAATACATTAAATACTTTTTAGTTGTAAACGAAGAATTAAAAGTTTATAATTACTGAGTCAAGATAAACTAACGGATAAAAATATAATTGTATTACAATAATATCATCTAAAAATATTTGTTTAAAAGAACTGAAAGTCTTGCAATTATTATTTGCAGTTATTGTTACCTAAATCTGTGATTTAATAGAAATTGCTGTCAAATTTTCTTAGTTTGGCCAGGGAGTTCGAGGCTCTAATTGATTATCTAATTTCTTGTGTAAACGCTAAAGTTTAATGAGAATAAATGTATTACTATTAGACAAGGTTGAGATTAAGCCAAATGGCTTTATTTTCTATTGCTTATCTCCATGTTTGGATTATATTTGTGTGTTGTAATCCATTTTTAAATTATATATACTTTGAAGACTTCTACATATTATCAAGATATTTGAAAAATATAGGACAATAATATAATAATTATAAAAAATCATAAGCCCAATTGTATGTGCTATTATTTCGATCGCTAATATTTATATATTCATGTAGTGCCCGCATTTAATTGTAATCTATATTTCTCCACAGCCTACTCACTTCCATCACCAGAATGAACAACAATCATCAATCGTCACGAAGGCATTCCCCCATTCCCCCCAAGCAGGCACGCTGAACACCAGTGTTTGCATTTGGAAATTATTATTTTTGGAAATTACAAATCGTTATATGCAGTCACAGCTTGCAGGAGACTTGCGCCCCAACAGAAAACGAAATCCGATCAGCCGAAACACTTTAAACTGGGACTTTAGTTACTTATTAAGTTGATAGTTGGCTAAGTTAGCTGTTGGTTTTCACGCCTCGCGCACTTTTTCAACCGCCAGCATCACTCAAAGGATTGGGGAGTGCGCCCGGTGTGAAAACGACAGTGATTTGTTTATTTAATTAGTTTGCCAAACGAAAGACAACGTGTGTGTGTGTGTCCGTTTATGATTTTAAGTAATTTGTTATGTTTGTTACTGTACACACTTGGCACTTGTATGGCTAAATGAGAATGTATTATATTAACTACCGTAAATCGATAAACTTGTATATTTCAGGCTACTGTTGCAGAAAGGCAGAAGTTGTAGAAAGATGCACAGTCGCACTATTATTATTATAGCAAGTATTCCATATTAAAACAAATAATAAAATATATACACGTTTTGTTTGTCAATCTGAGTCAACTAATAACTAAGGCGTATCAGAAGAGTGCATTGCGTGCAATCATCACTTGTATGTATGTGCATACATTCATACATACATCAACCAAGTTTTCTATCAAATCGAAAGAGTCGTTAAAATTATATATGTACGTTTATGTAAGCTCAAGTTGCGGCGCTCAAGAGATGACATAAATAGTTTGTTATCTTTAAAAAGACCTGTTTCTTGATCGACCACATGGGAATAATACCATCACAATATCAACCGAATTATTAGGAAGATTCAAATAAGGTATCTGCATCCACACTATGTGTGATATTTTCGAAGTGAAATAGTTAGGGGCAAGGTTATAGCCAGAATTATTATATTTATTTATATAGCACATTTTAACATGAAATAGGAAAGATCAAACTTATTATTAATTAATGCATAACTTACGCATAAACATATTTAATTAAATTCCAATAAGATATATTTTTAAAGGGAAAAGTATTTTGTCTCAGCCGCATAAGGTTTAAATTATTATTGATTTCCAGTTCCTGGCTTCAAGGAAGTTTGAAGCTTCTAGGATCTTTAAAATGGCCTTTAATTTTTGTATATATATTAACGCGAAAGCTTTTAACGTGAAATGTAATCGCATTTGCTAGGAAGTTCCAATTTAAACCTAATCATAACCGGTAATCCCATAGCCATATTTGAACACCCGCCGAAAAGATGCGTTAACCAACACTTTTCACAGAGTTGCATTTTAGCGCCATTTTGCAAAAATGACAGCTCCGTTAGCTTTTTCGCATCCTCTTTCTTTCCCGTTCGCTGAGTCGCACGCGTCGCACTGATTTTTGTCCGCTTCGAGCTTGATTTAATTGGCTAAAAATGTCCGAGGGTGTTGTTGAATCCAATACTGAGCAGGGTCATCTGCCTCCCCAGCAGCAGCAGCAGGATGAAGAGATCTGGGAGGAAGAGGGCGCAATCACGATGCCGGCCCAACCGGCCAACGAATGGCCAGAAATCAAGCTCTTTGGTCGCTGGGCCTGCGACGATATTTCCATCAGCGATATCTCGCTGCAGGACTACATTGCGGTGAAGGAGAAATTTGCACGCTTTCTGCCGCACTCCGCTGGACGCTATGCGGCCAAGCGTTTCCGCAAGGCCCAGTGCCCGATCGTGGAGCGTCTGACAAGCGGCCTGATGATGAAGGGCCGCAGCAACGGCAAGAAGCTACTCGCTTGTCGCATCGTCAAGCACGCCTTTGAGATTATTCACCTGCTGACCTCGGAGAATCCCCTGCAGGTCACCGTCAACGCGATCGTCAACTCTGGGCCGCGCGAGGACTCTACGCGCATTGGACGGGCTGGAACTGTGCGTCGCCAGGCCGTCGATGTGTCGCCTTTGCGGCGCGTAAACCAGGTAAATACATACATATGTACATGCAAAGCACACTTTTTACAAAACATGATCTATCATGTCCTATATTTGTGAAATGGTCCAAGGTATGGGATAATGAATACCTTTTGAACTAAGAATCTTTCGAAAATATCAATTTGCAACTATTTCATAATTATAAGTATAGCAACACCGATTTTTAAAAAATATTTACATGTTATATACGACATGCTCTTAAAAATATAGAGTGCGAAATCAATGAAATCCTATATCTCAATAATTTCGGGATTTTGCCAAGTAAAATGTGGGTTTATCTTAGAAAACTCTTATACATATGTTTTTCACATTAAACTGAAATAATCTCCTCCAATTGCAGGCCATTTGGCTGATTTGTACTGGAGCTCGTGAGGCTGCCTTCCGTAACATCAAAACCGTGGCCGAGTGCCTGGCCGATGAGCTTATTAACGCCGCCAAGGGGTCTTCAAACTCGTATGCCATCAAGAAGAAGGATGAACTGGAGCGCGTGGCCAAATCGAATCGTTAAATGCCGATTCTTTCACTTCATTCACTTTCCTACATAAGGCCTTATGTAACCATTTAACCTTCTAACTGATAATACAAAATTGTATTTCAAATATTGTGTTTTACTGTAGGTACTCCTTTTTATAACAAAGGGAGGAGTTGAGAAGTCATTTGAAACATGTCTAAAAAAGTCCGGTAATTTAGTATATTTTTTATACATTTAAAGCTCTTGATTTAAGAGCGAGTTTTGGCAGTTTCGTAACGAATATAGAAACCAAAAGTTTTATGTAACTTTGATTTATTAATCAAAAGGTATTCGTCAAACTGAAGAGAGGAATCAAACGTGGGCTTCAAAATGAGATTTGCAACTGTTTTCGGGTTGTTCGTCGTTGGTGGTTTCTTATTGGTGACTGGTTGTGTAATAATGGCAAACGTGATGACTGGAACTGGTGAGCGGATGGGACTCGGCTGGCTTCTGTACACATCAAGTCCCTTTTTGTGGGCCGGCCTGGGCATTTTCCTCTCTTGCTCCTTGTCCGTCGTGGGCGCTGCCCTCGGCATTTACATGATTGGCACGAGCGTTTCCGGTGGAGGAGTCCGATCGCCGCGAATCAAGACAAAGAATCTCATATCGGTTATTTTCTGTGAGGCAGTGGCCATATACGGCCTGATCACGGCCATCCTGCTGTCCGGATGCGTTCAGGAGTTTTCGACGATACGAATGTTTACAGTGAAAAGTGTATTAGAGAATAATATGTTCTCAGGATTTGCTGTTTTCGGCGCTGGCCTGTGCGTCGGATTGGTTAACATAGCCTGTGGCGTTTGCGTCGGTATCGTCGGGTCTGGAGCTGCTCTTGCCGATGCTGCGAATTCGGCGCTGTTTGTCAAGATTCTCATTGTGGAGATTTTCGGCTCGGCCATTGGTCTGTTTGGATTGATCGTGGGAATCTACATGGTATCCAAGGCCGAGATGATTAAATAAGCAAATAAAGTCAAGAGTTTACAACTGAAAAGCTAACATTTATTTGGTAATTAAAGCTAATCCTCCCCATCATTATCATCATCGCTATCATCGTCGTTGCCATCCTGATCGCTGCCATCGTCGTCTTCCTCGTCCCAATGTTTGATCTTCTTGTTGGTCATAAAGTCCTCGCGCAGTACACTCCACTCGGACTTCTTTTTACCGGGAGCAGAGGGACCGTCATCATCCTCCTCATCGTCGTCGTCGTCTGATTCCTGCTCTTCCTTCTTTACTGAATTATCTATGGCTGTGGATTTGGCTCGCTTGCCGCTCATCAGAACGTCCAGGAATTTGCGCTTATTGATATTGTTGAGCACTGCGTCCTGCCGGCTGTCCAGGGGACCAGCTTCCTCCAGCTGCTGCTGTAGATCCTTCTGCTGAATGCGCACTGCATTAAAGAACTGAACGGTTCCTCGGGTTGCAACCTTTCGCAGAGTTCGTTCACGATCCATATCCCGGTAGCTGGGCTTTACGCGCAACTGCAGCGGGACATTCTTGCGCTGTTGCTTTGTCAGCTGAGCATCCAGAGCGGATGCCTCCGGTTTCACATCATCATTGTCATCATTGTCCTCGTCATTTTCCGCTTTCCCCGCTGACTTATCGATCTCGAAATCAAAGTCGGGCTTTGATACTTCGGATTTCCGAACCTGGACAGCCGCCTGACTGTTTTTGGCGCGGGCTAGAATGGTTTTGTTTTTGGTCTCTGGTTTGGAGGTTTTTAGTACTTTCAGGATGGAATCCGCCCAGCCGGTGTTGCCCTCGACATCGCTGCCCGAATTTTGGCTTCCCTCGGGGTCGGATTCTTCAGGGGAACTGTCCGCTGCTGGAGCTGGCGCCTTTTTTGAGCGCTTCTCTGTTAGAAGAGCCATTTTACTTGGATGAGCAAATGAATCCAACTTTAAAAACAAATCAAGCGTGTTTATCACGTTTTTAGAGATGGGAAGGTTAACCACTTGTTACCCGACCAACGAGGCTGCCACCTATCGAATATGAAAATAGCTATAGCTAATTATTTACTGAGCTATCAAATCAAATGTAGTAGAGTTTAAACATTAACATTAAAGCAATGAATTATAATTTTAATATTTTTTTAAATTTATATTTACACAAGTAAATTTTAAAAACAATCTTAGCAAGTTGGCAGGTTGTTTTTCTCAGGACCCGGAGAAATCGATTTTATTCAATCGATTGTAAGTCCCATCGCTCTAACAAAATAAAAAAAAAAGAAGCCAGCCTCAGTTTTGTCAATTAAAAGCTTTTTTTCAACTCTCTTAAAACCTTACCATGATTAAGATGAAGCTGGAGGCTTTGGGTCATCCCACTCCCAGCGATGTGGCCCTGAGCAGTAAGTACATACGTTAAGTGTGAAAATGCCAATTGATGAGCTCACTCTCCTCCCCCAGATCGCAAGGAGTTCGCCAGCACAATCCTCTGGATAGAGGATCAAAAAATCCGTCTTTACACAATTGAGGATCGTGAGATGCTTCGTCATATAGACAACCTGAAGGTATGGGAGGAAGGCTATGTAAAGTATTGCGCGGACCTCCAAATGCCGCCGCTGGAGAGCCAGCAGGAACAACTGGCCTGGATTTTAAGCCATGCCGTTCGTCTGGAATTCCTGGACGGACCAGAGCAGTTTGCGTCCATCAATAGCAAAACGGGCCCTCCAAAAACCAATGGCAAACTGGCCCCAGTGAAGGTTCAGTCCATTTTTGACGGAAAGATTAATGGTAAAGATTTTTGTTTTTCAAATTATAGTCGAGAGTAATAATCCCCGTACCTCCTAATAACAGTTCAAGACAAAGCGTTTATCGATGGCGTTCGCCAGCTGGCCAGCAAACTGAATGTGCCACACCATCCAAACCATTTGCTGCAGCTGGAGGCGGTGGCGCGAGTGGTCCACGAGCGCCTGTCGCCCGCCATGAAAGGCCGACAGCCCATTGTGGGCACCCCATTCCCCTTCGACAAGGGCAACGACATCATCTCGGCCAACGATCCTGCCTTGGACCTGCCCATGCGCATTCTGCGCCTACTCCAGATCCAGAGCCTGCGTCAGTTGCAGACGCACATCAACGAGACGATTGTGGCAGTGCAGAACCTCACGGCCAATCCAAAGACTGACTCCAAGCTGGGCAAGGTGGGGCGCTAGTTGAGGAGATTCACGAGAACCAAGCAGCAATATTATGTAGGCCTATTTAAATATTTCTTTAAATTTAGATTTAGAAATTCACTCTTATTTACGTGAAATCTAGAAAAGCCAAGGAACATTCAAAGGCCTATTGCGAACATGTAATTATTGTAAATTAAAGGAATGTAGATCGAAATAAAGGTTTATATTGTCAAAAATCTCATATCTTACCGAACATAAGCTTGAAAGCAACTAAATTGTTATAGGACGGATATAAGAAACATTTGATTTAATTTAAATTTAAAATAGAAAATTTCGTCCCCTAACGTCTTGAAAAGAACTCGTGATCCTTGGCTGCTTTTACTGCCTTAATTTGCTCCTCCTTGGGGTTTTCAACGACGGTTGGTTTCAGAAAACTCGCGTCTGCCAGCAGCGCCACGCCCAAGATTCCAGCGGCTGGGACGAAAAGCTATTAAAGTCCAAATATGTGGTAATTTAAGATCCATACTTTACCTGCCGCCAAGCCTTTCATCGTGTAATTCTCCAGCGGTTGTGGACGCTTCTTCGATTGCGCCAGCAGAAATGCGCCGATGCCGAGAAAACCACTTCCACTCACTAAACGACATGACAGACAGTCTTCGGTGGTTGAGGGAGCACCATCTCTGCGCCAGAAAGCTAGCCTTCCGATCATTTCGAAGGTATTTTTCAGGCAGAAACGAGATATTTACAGGTTCTGGAATGGATCATGAAAAGCCAACTCCAAAATATTAGTATTGATATTCCGTGCGTGACACGACGCTTATCGATAGGCTTATCTAAATGCCGGAGCTTAAGTCTGCATGTAAAATAAAAAGCTTAAATTAATATCTGGTTTTTTTTCCTATTTATTATTACTACTTTGTTAAACGCGTTACTACACGTTCTTTTCGTTTTACATCGTAATTTTATAAATATCATGTAATATTATTAACAAGTTGGCAGCACGTCTTTTGATTTAAACAGATGATTTCCCTAAACCAGTGTAAAAGTTGTTTATTTTATTGTCTGTCTTAAAATGGAGTTTCAACGAAATGATGCCATGCTCATGGAGATACTGCAGGATCGGAAGACCATAACGGGATTTCTGGACTCTATTTTTGGCTTCCTTCGACGCAAGTAGATGGTTGTGCCGGTAGTCTGTACCTCCAAACTTAATAATTCTGTTTATATTCTAGCACCGATTTTTATCACACAAAAAGAGATGAATCGGACAAGATAGGCTTCCCCAAGGGTGTGAGGGATCAAATTCTTTATGGCGCCATGCAGCGGTATGATCCGGATTGCTGGCTGCAAACCATGGCCGCTGAGGATGGAGGCTGTGGGGATGATGGTGAGCTTGCTCCGCCTGCCGTTGAAGAAGTAATCTTGGAGAGTGAAGCCACACCTCAAGAGATCGATTTAAGTCCACCTATGAATACACCACAACTAAATCACAAAGATGAAGCTACATTCTCAACCAGCGACTACAAGAACGGAGCCCTTTTCGAAACACACTGCTGGTCACAAACGCTGAAGGATGTGGAGCTTCAAGTAAAGCTGCCCGAAGGTCTACAAACAGCTAAGAAGCTATCCATAATCATCAAATCGCAGTACATTAAGGTCAACAGTAAACTGAATCCAGAAAAAGTAATCCTAGAAGGAAACCTCAGTCAGCGGATTAAACATAATGAGGCAGTGTGGACCATAGACCAGAATCGACTGCTCATAAGTTGTGGTAGCTATCTAAAATACTATCAAAAAGCATATATTAATATATATAAAAATTAATAATTAATGTTTACAGATAAATCCAAAGAGCTATGGTGGGAGCGTCTTTTTGAAGGTGATCCGGAAATAGATCACAAAAAAATTGACTGCGAGCGATACATAGACGAGTTGCCAGAGGAGACGCAAGCCACCATAGAAAAACTTCGAGTTCAGCAGTTGTCAGCGGATAAGCAACAGAATGAGATCCAGACTTCGAATCCCGAGCAAGCTAAAACCCTAGACCGGCTCAGAACCGCATGGGACGCCGAGGGATCTCCTTTTAAGGGACAGCCCTTTGATCCTTCAATTGTTCGAATGAGTTAGTTTTTAATAAAGACCTTTGATTTTTAAAATTAAATTTATTCTATAAATATTCTTCGCATTTTTTGCGAAGTTCTGATATATTTCGACAACTTATAATTGATATGTTCTATAAAAAACATTATTAGTACAAACGAGAGTCAAACTTACTTCTAGTGCTAAATGAAAAGGTATGCGTATTACTGTGCCTTTAGCTCCAGCTTTTTGCGCTGCAGTTGCAATTTCTGGTAGGCCACATCCTTGTGATCCGTCGACCAGGCCACGTACATATAAGTGGTCAAGAGAAGTGCCAACAGAAGTCGGTCAACACTCATCACATTGGTGGCAAGGAGAATGACGGATAAGCCCACAAAGGAAGGATGCCTCACGTGTGCATACAAATTGCGCAACTCAGTGGATTTGAAGTTAATAGGTTCGCTGTAAGCCTTTAGGTCGTAGTATGCCTGCTTGATGCCCAGTAGCTCCGGTAAATCCATTACTAAAGTGCCTCCAAAGATCACAACCCAACATAAACCATGAGTGATAGCAAAAGTCCACCAAAGAGGAGCGCTGTCCTCCACATCAATTTGCCATAGGACGATAGACTGGGCGGGCAGCCAATTGGCAATCAGGTACTGGAGTGAGAAAAGATATATTTAGGTTTATTTTTAATACATTTGCATAATGCTTAGGTGTACAAACATGTAAACAAATCGATGACGTCAGACTATAAATAGTTCGCTCTGCACCACCCAAACCACATTTGGCCAATAGCTTCTTGACAAAAGCTGACTTAAGGAAGCTGTGTTGAAAGATGAATCCTATCAGGTAAAGGGTGTCAAACACCACGGGACCATAGGCGGTTTCCAGGCGGGATTTGTTGTCCAGTAAATTGAAAATCCAGGTGTGCGCCTTCGAAACCGAGCGAGGTGTCGAGAGGAAGAGCATAAGCCGACCAACCACGTAGAGAGCGTATCCAAATGTTGCCATTGAGGCGAGAAGCACCAGCAACTTGGCAATCGAGGCCATATCGTTCAATTAAAATACGCGAAAACTTTAAATGAATAAGAATAACAAATCCCAAGCGTTTGTTTGAGAAAAATTAATAGTGTGACCATGGGTTAATACTTGCAAAATAATAAAATTATTAATTTTAAATTATCTTTTATGGGTTGTTATATAGACTATTGTTTACTTTTTTCCAGTTATATAAATTATATAAGAAATGGACTATTAAGCTGGTGAATATTGTATATTAATTAGTGGAACATTCAGCATATAGATCTGAGTATTATTAGTATACTTCTAGTTTTACCATTTGGTCACATTAAACCAAGCGTGCTAAAACTACATCTAAATATTTTGCGCAAAATAACTGAGCCCCGGGTTAAAACACTAAACTACAAACCTTTGGTCTGGTTATCTCGACAAGCAGACACCTAACATCTTCACTACAGAGCTAAATTTGCTAGTTTTCCTAGAGCTTTCATTGTTTCCCATTGTTGTAATTGGTTTCCACCAAGTTGGGCAGAATATTATAGAAACAAAATACCTTCCTGAACTTGTGTCCTTCGATAAAGTATGTTAAATTTACCATAAAGGTATTATTTAAACCTAATATTCTTTAATTTTTAGATGTCATCGGAATCCGGAAGCCCACCGAAATATCCACGAAAAACAAGACCCAAAATAAGTGGCAATTTCTCCGAGGAGGACACCATAAAATTAATAAACTATGTTAAGAAAATGCCTGTCATCTGGAATACGAATCACAAGGAATATGCTGAAAAGAAAACAAGGAACACAGCGTGGAGTCTGATATATAAACAATTTGGAGGCCGACACCATGAATCGGACCTGCGAACCAAATGGAATAATTTAAGAATCCAGTACAGGATAACTCTTGGAAAACTAAAGGGAAAAGGGGAGGGAAACGCTTCAGTCTGGAGACATTTTGCGGCTCTTAAGTTTCTGGAGAATGATAGTAAATCTGAGACTCTTGAAGCCAGAACTATTTTAGAACCTGAAGACGAGCTTGAACTCGGCGACGTCCCATCATCGGCCAGAAAATCACCCAAAAAACGACGAACTCGGTTAGAATCTGAAGACGAGCCTGAACTTGCCACAGTTCTATCACCGCCGAGCAAACGTTTAAATGATTCCAAGGGTGATCCCAATTTGCAACTGTGTAATTACATGTATTCTGAATTGACTGAGCTAAAAAAGGAAAATGCTGCTATTCTTCGAAGGAAACTTTTAAAACTATTTATTTCATTTGATCCTTCAGGTGATTACGCCGATGTGTAAATACATGTTGGATTCTTTTTTAAACAACTCATTTAGCATAGATTTATGTATGCCTATACTGGGCAAAACAATAAAATAAATTTAAATCTTTATTTTTTATGAATTTAAGCAGTTTTTATCGTCCTCATCGTTTGTTCATATTTAGGGTGTTTTCAAAGACCACTGAGTATTTGCCTGGGTTCGACATCTGGTCACACTGTTTGTAAATGTTTCAAGTTTCCCACTAAACGCAAGCGAAAAAGTGTAAGTCCGTAGCCCATCGGCTTAAGCAAAGTTTAAACTATAAGTTGAAAGTAAGAAAAAGTCGAATTGGCCACAAATGACGCCGGAAAAGCGCTGAAAAATTTGGCGACGCGAGAAAGCAACTCACTCACTCTCACTGGCTCACACTCATATACACAGGCACACATAGCTTGCAAATGGCGGATGCGTTTCCAACAGAAAAAAAAGAGAAAAAGAAAGACTGCATTTAAGTGTGATATGTTATGAAAATTGTTGACGTTGCAAGTGATACATAAAATCGCAGGAAAAACGGTTCGAGAAAAGGGAGAAGGGGCGAGCGGTGTGGCCGAGTGTGCATCTGCAGTGGATTTTGTTGTTTTTTAAGCGGCAGCGACGCCCTTTTGTCTTGTCGGAATCGAAAAGGAAATCCACGATTTATCAGTGTGCAATTATTCCAATTAGCGGCGAAGAAGAGGAAGAAGCATCTACCAACACCGACATACTTTCACTGCTCTACTCTTAATTATGAGCAAAAGGGACAGCTGACACAAAGGCCTGGCAGATTTATTTGATTTGCCAAAAATTTCGGACGCCGCCGTCTGGCCTGGTACCATGCCCCTGCACCGACCGCGCACCGTCACTATATTGCGATTTTATCAAAGAAGAACTAAGCATAATTGATGTGCTTGGCCTCTATTCGCTGTGCTCTTCTGACATTTTACACATTGTTGGCAGTCTGCGCTGACCTCACCACACACACATAGGCTTACATATGCGGGCTTATCAAAGGAGAGAGAAAGAGGTCGAGAAAAAGAGAGGCGGGGGAGAGAGTGAAAGAGAGCGGCTTGCAGTGCGATAAATCATAAAGTCAAATTCTTGGGAAAACCAATTGATAGGCAACAAATGTCGTCTACGTCAGCAATCAATATTCATTAAGAATCAATAGTTTTCAATTCTGGTTTATGAGTCACACTCTTTTGATTTTTTAGAGCAACCTTCCATTTCTGGACCACAAATCGGGAACGAACTTGACGCTCCCACGCCAAATTAACAAGACCAGAAAAAAATAAACGGGCACAAATCCCATGGCACGCTCTCTTTCGCCCAGAAAAAAAAGACAGCATAGCATGTTGCATAAATATTACACAGAAATAGGGAGTAGAGCTTTCTAAAATTAAAACACTTGAGCCGCCGCATGTTCGCTGAAAATAGCGGAGGCAAAGAAAATGCATTTATGAATAAATAAAAGAAAAATAATGAATGAGTGCTAGTACGCTCTCGCTGCAAGCAAGAAAGAGAGCGGCAAAAGCACTTGCACCGTTAACAGTGCTGTCGCTTCAAAAATGGACCATAAAAAGTCGCAAGCATGAAATAAACCTTGCCTTACATATGTAACATAAAAAAACGGATTAAATGAATCTAATAGATACATTATCGCCGTCAGTGATATACTGGTTTGGTTTTTAGATTTGATATTCTTAAAATGAATATCCTATTAGGGTCATATAATAAATTATTATATGGCGAGGATTAATCACAAAGGGCTATCTTGATGGTATAAAATTAGTTTTTTGTAAAGGATCGCAACCAACGTTTATTTGAACCCATTGAAGAACCGATGATTTTAGAGATTTCACTAACTGGGTTGAAACAATATAAAGTATTAAGGAAAGCCAATTTCTCATCTCTGACCGGTTCCACCAACCGAGAGAAATTCCATGCGGCACTGTGCAAGTGTGTGTGAGTGTTCCGCTGTCGGCTAATTGAACACTGGGGCGACTGAGACGGAAACAACGGCGCTCAGGGAGAGAGGACAAGGCAGAAAAAAAAAACGGGAAAATTAGGCCAACTGTGCAGTTGGATGCCAGTTTGTTGTAACGAGGCCGAACAACCAGCCAGCGTACTTTGCATGCCGCCCAACCATAATACATAATTATTTATAGATGGCCATAATGATAATTGGCAAGATTTCGACTTTCACACACTTATTCACACAAGCAAACGCTCGCTGTCGCGAGTCACTCACACATGGGCACTTTTCGCAGCGTTGCTCTTCCGGTTGATGACCTTTACCGGCGTTTTTATTGTGTGTTCTCTTTTCCCAAGTGCGGCTGCTTGGCCTGTCTCTCTTTAGTTTACTTTTTTGTTTCTCCTTATTTTCTTTGCGGCTTTACGCCCGGAATCCGCTGTCCGGACTTTAAATTACTTTCCTTTAAACAAATCTATTCACTATCCGCAATCGATTTGTTTGATGAAAAGGAAACCCATTTCCACAATGAACATTAAATGTTAATTGAACTTTATAGAGTGCAAATACGACAATATTTGATATCTGAAGAAAAGAAACGATAACTGTGCGTCGTAAGCAAATAAGCAAACAACAGAATTTGTAGGTAAACATGTCAGTCTGGAGTTGTAAATACATAAATTCCTCAAGAAGTAGCAGTCAACTTATCAGGTTTACACTTGCCAACAAAGGGGAGATTATCTGAAGAAAAGTAAAAAGTACTTATTCTCTTATGTGATTGAGTACCTTTGTAACTTTGTATTTTTTTGTAATTAAGAAGGCAAAGCTATAAATCTCTATTGGGACTTGCCATCATTATACACGTACGCAAAACTGTAGTTAAAAAGAATTCTCGTCTTTAGAGTTTTGATCTTTGAGCAATTACTTATCTTCAGAATATCACACATGGTCTATTTTCAGTGTCCATCATAGACAAATATTGAATGTGGTTAAAAAAAAGAGCGAAGAACATCGGAATCTTGTGGCCAGAAACATAAAAGCAGAAGAAAGAATAAAAAGAAACCGAAGAAAACATACCCGACAAGCCAGTTATCGCCAGAAGTTCCAGAGAGCAACAACCTTGAATTGAAATTTTTGCAATTTGTGAATTCTTCCATTGGGCTCTCCGCGGAGCCAGTGAAATTTCAAGTTCTAACTGTCTGTCGTGGGAGAGAAGAGAGCAAAGGCGTCAAAAGAGCGAAAGCACTGACAGAAAAATACAAATAATTCAAAATATAATGGAAAGAAAGCAAACAGAAACATATTAGATTTTAAATGTATATACAATTTCTAAAATGAACGTTAATGTTATATGAGCGATAAGAAGCTATAGGAAACAGAAACCAGTTTGAAGTAATTTTTAAAGTTCCTATTAATTCGGGATTCAATCTAAATATTGCTTAGCTACTTTTGTCACAAAAGTCTGCCATAAGCAGCCTTAAATTTTAATCTGATTCATATGTTTACGCAACTTTAGAGTCAATATTTATTTGCTTTAGTTGATTATAGCTAATATACAATTAACAAATCGAATAACGAAAATGTTTTCGGTGCAGAGAGTGGGAGAGCTGAGCCCGGAGAGAAATCTCAAGTATCGAGCTAAGCTCGGCTGCGAATCTTTCCTCCCATTCTTCTGTGTCATTCGCAACTTGTCCAGCGAAAGAGACTACTCGCGAAGTTAGTTGTCCGGAGAAGATTAGCGGCAGTCCAGAATTAATTCCGGTGAGCAATTTGGAGAATTTGCAAACGTGTGCGTCAGAATCTTGGCTTTGTTATTTTTGCTTTCAATCTGCGTCAACACCTCCGGATGCCAACTGTCTCCCAAGTAACTTTCGTTCAAGGCTGCTCAGCAGCTGTGCTCCATGAGCTAATTTTATTCTTTGAGACTTTGTATGAATAAATTTGCGCCTGGAATTGATTTCTTATCGCCCTTCCTCCTCCCAGCCATTAAATTCATCCAAGTGACCTTTTAGTCTTAATTTGAAATTCATCGGTGTATTGAGAAAGCGGATGCTCGTCCGGTGAATAATCAGGGTTCCAGGAATATTGAGTGCCGCGTTAAACCGATAGTGCAATTGTGTATCTCAAAGTACATATGTATATACAATTATCACCATCACCGCGAACATTTTTATTAATAACACGTCAAGCAAACACAGATACAACTGCAAGTACACAATTTAGTCATTCTCCAAAAAGAATGTGTGTGTGTGTGTGTGTGCCGGCCGGTGAAGTACTGATAAGCACGTACAACTCAAACAGTTCATATACGATATAAGTATATACTATAGAAGAATTGTCGTTAATCTGAAATATAATGCAGATTTTTTTTAACAATTTGTATGGTTATTTTTTTTTCACTTTCAAGTTCCCACGTCATCAGTTTTTGTAGTAACTATAATGGAGCTGATAATGCCAAAGGAAATGAAAGCTTATTAAGAATATTTCCCCACATCCGATTATATTTTATAATGGGAACGAGATAGTAACATGGGGTTTTCCCTTTTTTGTCTTTTTATAAATAATTAGATCTCAAAGATTAGCTCTGTAATGTGAAATTCCATTTAAATAATTTTCTTTTTAAAATACAATGATGTTCAAATTAGATTAACGTTGCGATACTTGGCCCAATGACACGTACTCATAAATTACATTTTTTTATATACCAAATTACTAAACATTCAAAATTTGTTCCGCAGTTTCGCAGTTCCATTTCGCAAAAAGGAGATCCCTGAAGAAGAACCCACGACTGAATCGACAAGATATGCAAATATGGACTTCCACATACTGATCGTCATCGGTTGTGTGTTCAGCGCTTCGCTGCTCTCCTTCCTGTTCATCAACAAGATCTTCCGACGCAAGACTTTCGAGGAGGTGGTGGCCGAGAAGCGCGCCTTGAGCGCCAATCTCTACAAGGCGGCCAGCGGAGGAGCGGCGTCCAAAAAGCCAAAGAAGAAGGAGCTGAAGCGCGAAAAGAAGCAACGGCAGCGGGAACAGCAACGGGATGTGAATACCGAACAGCCGGAGGTGGACGAACCTGAGGATTATTCCGACGGTCAGTCGGAGGAGGGGCAGGGATCGGTGGCTGATGATGAGCAGCCCGGTCTGTCCAAGCAACACGTTGAGTTTGAGCCCGATCCAGAGATCCTCAATGAACAGCAGCAGCGTCGCCCTAGCAGCGTGGCCGAAAAGGAGAATCAACCAAATACAACTGCGGCTGGCAAAAAAGGCAAAAAGGATAAGCGCAACGGCGGCAACCACAGCAAGGCGGCTGGCGGCATCCTGGTGAACAAGAACGAAGTCCAGGCAGTCAAGGCGGTACCAAGCAACGCCGATGAGACGACGCCCACTCTCAACAACTTCGAAGCTAAGGCACCCAAGGATGTGGTGGAACTGAAAAAGCAGGAGCAAAAGGAGCGCAAGGAGGACAACAACAACAAGCAACAGGCTCAAAAGAAGAACGGTGAAAAGGTGGCTAAAAAGGAAAAACCAACATTAGCTGCCGATCCAGAGCCTGCCATTGTGACCAAGCAGATCCTTAAGCAGCAGAATGGTTCCCCCAAGACTCAGCACAACCAGGCCAACAACAAGACCAAACAGCAGCAGCAGCACAACAACAACAAGCAGAAGCAGAAGGAAACGGCCCTCACTGCCAAGGATTTGGCTGTGGCCTTGGACAAACTGGCTGAGCACCAAAACCAGACCATTGGCGTCAACGCTTTAATGAATGTCTTCTCCCGAGCCGAGCTCAATCGCTCGGAGATTCAGATTCTCATCGATTACCTCCTGAACAAGCAGCAGGATATGCCCGCTTCCCATGCCGAGTGGTCGGATGACATTTGCCAGAAGCTCAAGCGTCAGCTGGAGGAAAAGGAGAAGCTGCTGGCCGAGGAGCAGGAGGCTTCCATTGGCATCCAGGCTAAGTTGCGCGAGTTGCGTCAGGAGGTCAATACTGAGCGCGCTCAAATGCATGCCCGCATTCAGGCCTACAATGAGAAACTCCAGAGCAAGGATCAGGAGCTGTCCAGTCTAAATGATAAGCTAACACTCGAACGACAACAGCTCCAGGTAAGAGAGATATCCGAAGAGATGTTTATTTAGAATTCTTGATTTATGTTTTCATTTAAAAAAAAACACCATTTAACCTTCTTTTTTTCTGCTACAGAATCTTTTGAGGGAGAGTCAGGCCAACTCGCAGGACTTGCTGCAGTTGCAGCGCCTGCAACAGGACTTGGCTCACAAGGAGAAGTGCCTGGCTGACATGACCGCGTTTGTTAGCGCTGAGACGCAGCAGAAGAACGAGGTTATCCAGCAGCAGGCTCAGCAGCTGGCAGCCTTGGAGCAGCAGCGCGACGAGCTGGAAGCGCGCCAGAATAACAGCATTTTTGAGCTAGAGCAGCGCAAGCAGCTCGAGGCAGAAAATGCAGACCTGAAACAGGAACTGCGTACTGTCACACAGGCGCAGTCTGAGCTGCAGCGCGTTCACTCATCCGAACTGCAGGAGCTGCGCCAGAAAACTTCCGCCTTGGAGGCCAGTAATCAAACTCTGACACAACAGCTGACTCAAGCTGCCAGCACCGCCGTTCAGGCGTCGGCCGCCCAGTCGGAAAAGGCCCAAGTTCAGTCCGAAGCCTTGGCCCAAAAGCAACAGGAGTTAAGTGCACTGCGCCTACAGGTTGGCACTTTGACAGATGCCCAGGCTCAGCAACAGAAACAGGCAAATGCTCTGCAATCCCAGCTTCAGGAGGCACAGCAGCGGGCGGAGCAGCTGCAGGCCAAGGAGAAGCAACTGCAGAAGGAGCTTCAAGAGCAGCGGGAGAAGAATAACGTGAGTTACAATGGGTCCTTATTTTTTTTTACTTATTTATAAGAATTGAAAAAAAAAAACGAAAACTATTCTAACTAATATGTGCGTGTTCAATTTTAATCGAAATCTCATCCCTTTAACTTTGCGTTGTTATATTGTCCACCACTCTGCGCCCTGACTGATTTGCATCAGCATCATATCCTCTGCTTTCTTTTACTAATTGCAACGTATTTGTGTTCCGTCCAGGACGTGCGTATGAAAAATTGGAAGTTGATCGAAGCGTTGCAAAATGCCGAAGCATCAACAGCTAAGGCAATGGCCAAGACGAAACCAAATACAGCGCAATCCGTGGGCGTAAGTGCATGTGATCTCTGTCAGCTGCTCCTTTCTTAACCTGTTATTGAACCCTTTTTTTTATTGGAATTAAGTTGGAAAATGTTTAAATCTTTCCACTCTTTTGAATTGCAGCAACAACACAAAGAGTTGCAACAGCAGCAGCTGCAGCAACAAAAGACAGTGGCCGCCAATGGAGGAGGAAGCGCCAGCTCGGCGAAGAGCGAGCAGGAGCGTATTCGGGGACTCTACCAGCGTCTATATCCCGAGGCGGTGAAAGCGCAAGCAGGGACCGCCCTGCAGGCATCCTTCGACCAGTGGTTGGAACAGGTTCTAACCACCCACGTCAAGCAACAACAGGAGAAGCTGCGGCAGAAGCTCGAGCTGGAGAAGCCAGAGAAGCAGCCCAGCAACAGCAGTAGTCATAAGTCAACACAATCAAACAGCAGCAGCAGTAGCAGTAGCAACCACAATAGCAGCACCCACAACAATATTAGTAGCAATAATAGTAGTTCGAATAGCCAATCCTCCTCCGCCGCCGCCGTCGCCGAGCAGCAGGAACTGCACAAACAGAACCTGCAGCTGCGCGAATGTAACGACAAGCTCACCCAGCTGGTCACAAAGACGGTAAGCTGAATTTAAAGACTCTAAATCAAAACTTAACTTTTACTGTATAATGTCATTAAACGGAACCTTATTAACTTTCTTTTTTAATATTTTAGACCAACACGCTGATGGACCTGGAAGAGCGCGCCCGCGAACAGGACGAACATTGGCGTGGCATTGTTGACCAGAAGGAGCAGATTATTGTTAAGCTGCAGCAACATGCCTCAAACGGAGAGCAGGTCAGACTAATTTAATTATTACATTATTGTTTCCCTACTTTTAGTTGTTAATATTTTTAAATTTAATGCGATATTTATCTAGATTGCAAATTTCCATAAATCAAATCAAAAAAATTATTTAAATGTGTTATTTACGAATTTGTTTCGCTTTATTTTTTGTATAAATTATACATTTTTTGTATTACATTATTGTTAGAAACGGTTTAGAGACTGAATCCGCAAAATAATTACTATGAAATCAAGAAAATCTATATTTATGGTTTTAAATACATTTAAATTATTTTTTTGATTTGATTTATGGAAATTTGCAATCTAGATAAATATCGCATTGAATTTAAAAATATTAACAACTAAAAGTAGGGAAACTAGGATTACTCTTAAAATACCAATTAATCTCACCAAGTCCGTTTTACTCTTGCAGGACATTTAATGTCGTGGACATGGACAGGAAGAAGGAGCCCAAAACAACGACGATAAACTGACAAGCAAGAGTTTGTCCAAACTTCCATAACAACAGCAACAACAATTCTAACAATCTATTAAGTTTAAAGTTGAAGGCAAGGAGGAAAGTGGAGTAAATTTAGAGCATGCCCCCAGCAACAGCAACATTTAACATTTTTAATATTAGCGAAGGCCAACAACCCATTAGGATGAACGAGGAACTAAGGAATGCTTAAGAAATTATATATGTATACACAACTAAGGCAAGATAATGAATGGAATGTCAGTCGAAACTTGTGCAATGTTAAAAGGAGAGAAGAGGAATAGGAGAAGGAAGAGAAGCGAAGGAAATGCCAGACTCTGAACGCAGAAGCAGGCAGTTTCCACCTAAGCCCAAGCCCTCCCAACAAAAACCTACCAGAAAAACAGTAACAAGAAATCCATTGCTGCTGCTAGTATCTTATTATTATGATTATTTGTCCCACACACTTTGCATGCGATTATTATTTGTGTTATACTTGCATTTAGAGAAGCGCGCGCTATTATCAATTGTATATGTATGTATCCTATGTTAAGCAAATGAATTTAAAACCCACAGCTACTTAAAATCCATAAAAACAAAGAATATAAACTAGTATGTATGTTTGTGTATATGTACTTGTATTTGACGAATTTTTGTATGTTTTCCATGTCTGTTTTCCTATTTGTACTCTGTTCTATATATTTTCCCCCTGTGAAGGAGCAGCGCAAAGTATTGAAACCCCAGAAAGTGCACGAGCTAACAGCAGCAGCAACATTTAATTAAGCAAACATATATAAACAAAAAAATAAATACCTATTTTTATATAAAAACTAAATGAGAAGCTAATGTTTAAGTAAACGCAAATTAAACTCACGAATGCTAATGCTAATTAGCGATTAGTTGTCGAGAACCTGTTGCATGCGACATAGAGTAAGCCGAGCAATGCGCATCGGCGGTCACAACCAATACAACAAATGAATGAGCTATAGCGCATTATAAAGAATTATGATGTATAATTTACGATAAATGAGAATTAAATACATACACACACATATGAAAAAGACATTTGATTGCTTATTGTTCTTATTCTGATATTTCATCCAATAGTTGAGCTTACACGGGAATGTTATGCGATCTCTGCTGGGTATTTACGGGTTAAACAACCGACTGGATTATGTGGAAGCAGAAGTGTACAAACAGCTATATATAGTTAATTCATGTTTTTAGCTTGTACGTGATAAGCGAAACCTCAAGTAATCGGCCAGGTTTTGATTCATATAACAAGAGAGAAAACTAATTTCAAGGCGGAGAACTGCAATTGAATAATGGAAAATCTTTCCAACAGAATATATTAAAACCATTTAAATCTAGAAATACCAAATCATTGCTAACTTGCCAAGGTAACTATAAACTGACGAATGATGTCTTTTTTACTTTGTCGAGGTCAGTTGTATTATTTTTGTAAGAATTCAAGGATCGATACGTGTAAGCAACAACTTTTTGTGAGATATTTCTGGCAGTTCCTGGGAATCAATTGCGTGAGTCAATAAATATTTTAAATCTATTGGTGCCCTCATTCTTTAATTTTTTCTCTCTCTCAAAAGTAACACAAATTCAGCTTACATGCTAATTATTGTGGCTGGGGGCTCCCCTGCTGGAGGGGACTTGAAGGTTGTGCAAAGGAATGATCATGTGGAAGGGATACTGTAGCAGTTCAGTGCATGACGGGCGCTTCTTAGGATTCAGCTGCAGGCAGTTCTTGGTCATCTAAAAGTTAATATTTCGTTTGATAAACAAAAATCTATATAATATATAAATGCAACAACTAACCTGAACCAGCATGACAGGATAGTAGGGAGGAATGGCAGGATACTCGATGCTGGTCGCCGGACTAGCAATTGCATTCATCTTGGCGTAGATGTTCCGAATGTGACCGAACGGAGTCTTCTGGTACAACAGCAAATACAGAATACAGCCCAGCGACCATACATCCGACTTGGTTGAGATTTTGATCTTGGGTTGATTGCCACCACCCCGCAACGGACTGTTACCCGTGGAGGTGTCCGTTAGGGCCTCGGGACTAATGTAGTTAAAAGTGCCCGCCTGTGAAAATTTGATAATGCTCGTCGAATCCACCGAGATGTTGCTGGCGATCCCAAAATCGATCAACTTCAGACGTCCGTTGGCCATCAGAAAGTTGGCTGGCTTTAAGTCGGAGTGAATAACGCCATGCTGGTGAATGTAGTTAACAGCCTGCAGCATCTGATAGAGAATGTTTGTCAGGCTATACAACGGCAGGTTGGTGGTGTAGCTCTGCAGGATCTTGTTGAGATCACAATCGCCCTTCTCCATCACCATATAAAGCTTGGACTCTTCGCGCAGAAGTTGACTACGGAAATATAAGTTCTTTTAGTTGGGATACTAATCATATAATGTAGACTTACTAATCGTAAAGGGCCACAACGCACACATTTCCCTGCAGCTTCGCAAGGAGCTGGGTTTCGTTGAGATACCCCTGCACCACCAAAGGATCGGCCTGCAGATCCACTACCTTTAGCGCAAACTCATCTCCGGAATCCGAGCGACGTGCTAAATAGACCGAACTAGATCCGCCACAACCCAGTTTCTTAACGATCGTATACTGGTGATTCTTTATATTTAGTATATTCGATATTTTTGAAGAGGAGGTGCCACCTGTAGAAGGTACTACCGGATCCGCTGTAACTGAGGGTACTGACGCCACCACTTCCTTGGCTTCGGTAATCTCCACTTTTGGGGGCACTTGCTCGACTTTCTCCAACGCAGTGAACGCACTCTCGAGAGACTTTTTGGATTTTCCATTCACTGACTCTTGCTTTGGCGGCGGCTCCGGAATGTCGGGACTCTCGCTGATGGTATCGCAGAGCGAGAAACTAATACTGTTGCTGGGGAATGGAGCCGCTCGACTCACGGTCATAGGCGTTTGGAAGAGAACCTTCTGGGAGCGAAACTCATTGGCCGCCGTAGGACCTCGACTCTTTGCCGATTGAATTGATCCGTAAGTTCGCACTTGAGGGGTTACAAAATCAGTTTCTGGCTTTGCATGGGACTTTGCCTCCACCGTGGATGAGGATGTGGCGGAAATTCCCTTGCGGAGCGGTGTTTCGGAGTCCACGAGGCGGCGTCTCTCCGCGATGGCTGCATCCACGAGTTGACGTCTCTCCGCAACGGCTTGGACCGTGGAGAGTGGCTTTTTAACTGGCACCTGCTCCGCCGCCTCCTCACCAGGTGATCCCTGGTCTGTGCAATTGATGCCCATTTTGTTAAAGCGACCCAGAAACGATAGATTCGATTCAGATGCCTTAAGAGGAGCGGCAGCAGTGGTGGTGGACGTTCGACGGGTTGGAATGCTGTGGTTGCTGCCCGTCAATTCGTGATTGGGACTCATTACAAAGGAATCGTTTAGAATGGCGCAGTTCAGGTTGTGATTGCTCTTGTTGTCCTCCTCCTCTTCGCTGTCAGAATCCATCATTGTCAGCTCGGAGGCTCGACGGGGTCTATTGTGGAGATAGAAAAGGTTAAGATGCAACTGTATCGAAACAATCTTAAAAAGATAGTAATAATAATAAAATTCTTAGAGATATCTCTCACTGGAGCAATATGTATATTAAAAATAATGGAGAACCAGCTTCGTAAATTAAAATGAAGCCATATAAGGGCATTGTAAGGATTTACTAATAAGAAACAAATGCCCCAAACAGAAAACAATTAATACGGGAGACTTCAGAAGAACTGAATTGAAGGGGAAGGAGATAGATCCTCACAGCATTTCCATGGGCCGCAAGGGCGGATGCGGCTCGTTTTCCTTGCCCCTCGCCGGAATTTGCAATGACGACGCCACCGCCGTAGGTTTTTTGGTCTCCGCGGTGATTCGGGATCTCTGCGGGCGGAATGGCGTGTTGAAATCGTTCTCCGAGTCTGAATCCGACGCTAGCGCCATCATATCCTTGGTGCGTCGCGGCACAGGAGTAGTCATCTCTCCCATTAAATATATTCCACCCGCAAATTGTTTAAAATCTTATTTGTTGTTTTTTTTTCTTGTTCAAACTAGAGCTGGAAAAACATCGATGACGTTATCGAAAATATCGACGATCGATTGTCGTTGTAATGAACATAAACTGGTTGGATTTAAAAAATAAAAAATATATTCTCTGTTAATTCCCATCCTACAAATGTTAATATAAATTGCCTTTGGCATCTTTTTTTATTATTAATTATTTATTTATTTATTAATAATTTTGTTTCCCTCGATCCCGTTTGTTCATATCTGCATCTAAAATAATTCTCCGCCAGGCAAAATATAACTGGAACTTTAAAGGAAATGGTAAAGTTTTATATAATAATAATGAAAACACCTAATAAACTATAAGTAATGACGGAAAACAAAATAATTTAAATTTTCTAATTTGAATTTAAGATTCTGGTGGCAAGTCAGCGCTGTCAAGTATAGAAAGAGAGGTCTTCGTTTATCGATAGCTCAATTTCTAACAAGTTGGCAGCCCAGCTCCGAGGCGACAGCAAGTAAATTGGCGGCGTGAGTTAAAGATTTTATAAGAACTTCAAAAATAACGACATTTCCTTTTGAACTAATTATTTTATATTAGATTTTAAACAAATGGGCACATTTATATGTATTAGATTAAGTGTAACTAAAAAAATTAACTTGAGAATTAGTTTATATATTATATATTATATTTTAAATTATAACAGATCGTATTCAACCATTTTTAAGTTTAAACCAAACAGAAATTAAAACAATAAGTATTTCAAATGTAATCGATATGCGATCACAATATAAATATTTATTCCTATGGGAAAATATCGATATATTGATATATATCGAAATCCCTAGCCGACAACAAACAAACAAAGCAAAGCAAAAAGGGGAAATAATTCGAAAATTACGCAGCGCAGATGGATCACCAAGCAACAGGCGGAGGCGCTGTCCAACCGGGCAGGTCTCCAGCTCATGACCACGACTCGGACCAGCTACTGGATCCCGTGCTCTTCTCAAACGACAATGGCAATTTTAAGTTGAACACAGTGCCCGCATTTAGGTGAGGTTGAGACAATGAAACTGGACTCTGCCGGCGGCAATGAATCATATTCACGTCACTGCAAGGGCTTCGCATGCGATGATGCACCCAATTAACCCCAACCCTGTACTTCTGCAGCCTTCATCTGCTTATCTCCACGGCGATTTCGTTGGTGGGCATCGTACTGGCGGCCTCGTTTCCAGTGGATCGGCGCTGTGATGCCTACTTCATCATGCTATACCTACGGGCCACCTTCTGGGTAATCACATATGTATGTAACCATTGGAATCATTCCCGACCTGCCTCAATAATGCATCGACATTTCCCCAGCTCTTTGATCACTTTGTGAAGAAGCAACACGACAATCTACGCTTGAACGGCTACCACGATTTCCATCGAGATACAAACATGCAGAAGGGGATTCCCCTGCAGGTAGTGTCGCTGTGGAACTCTATGCTGCTGGCCGTGCAGGCCCTTATCCATCACTTCTACGGCGAGAACTTCTGGGAGCATTGCGCTGCCGAATGGCTGTCACCGGTTAGCTATGTCACCGCCTTCACGGTGGCCGAGAATGTGGTGCTGGCGGTTTCCCACAGCTGCTATATTGGTAAGCTTGGTTTGATTAACGCGTGGACTGGTGGGAATTATAACCAAGGGCTACTACATTTTCTTTGGGTTTTCCAGATGTAGGTTGAAAGATTTAAAAAGGAACATTTGCGAAGAGGTTTTCTATAAACTAGTGAATTAGTAGAGTCCTTTGTTTAAAACTGTTTACAACCTTTCTATTATATTGGGCAGTATGTGATTCAGACCATTTAAAATTGCATTATACCCACTAGAAAATGTCCACCTATAAATATTAAATCTAATTTGAAATACAATTTTTTCATTCCAGATAAAGTGCGTAAATTTAACAAAGCAAAGCTGGCTCCGGATGTTCTGCGTGGTGCAGACCGTGTCGGTGGCTCCCTGGGCCTCATGCAACCCGGCGGCGATACCGCCGAGCTCCTAGAGAAGCAAGCGGACCTTATCGCTTATTTGCGTGATCACACGCACAAACTCAACCAGAAGTTGCACCAAATGCAGACCAATGTGCGCCCTGTGCGGGCTCCACAGATTCCTTAAAGACAGCCTAACAGTGACTATATATATATTATTATTTGTATTATCATATTATTTTTGCCGACGGTTCTCTTTTTATTTAAAAAAAACGAAAACATCTTTTTCATGGTGAAGAAATATTCTTCAAGTAAATTAACTGCAGTGTATGCAATTGAGCGTTAAACAAAAAATATCAATTTGTAAATACAGAGAACGTAATTAATAATCCTTGATCAATAATTAAGTCCCTTATGCTGTATACTACAAACAGATGTGTGTGTATGTGTGAACTTGTTAAATTAAACAGATTTATACAATGTAATGCTAAGCTTTTCATTGGGCATTAACCATGGCTGGGGGCACTTCCAGTATCCCAAGAGAGTTGTCTTTAGAAGATGTGACGATCTGTAAGTATTAAAAGGCACGGTATCATTAAATTAAGTTCTATGTGTAAGGTATTAAAATAAACTCACTTTATCGCCAGCAACGACCAGGGCTAAAACCAAACGCCCAGCGCCTTCAAAACGTCCCACTTGTTTGCGAGTCACCTTGTCCAGAACATAGATGAAACCATCGTAGCAGCCAGCCAGCAGATAACGCTCTTTATAAGAGACAATCGAAACAGCACCATTGCCACAGTTCAATTTGGTGACCAAGTTGCCCGTCTGAAAGGAGATAATTCCATAACTTGATAAACAATTAACTCGGTAAACTTTGTTTTATTACTCACAGCAAACTCAAATTGGTAGACCTGATTTTTCTGTGTGCCACAGTAGATGTGTCCATCGCTCAGCAGCAGGCCGTAAACGTGCAACCCCTCAGGCACACAGAGACGGCGAAGCAGCAATCCGTTGGTGGCATCATTAATGTAAATAGAGCTTCCCTTGCATCCGAGAATAAGGATTTTGCGCACGCCCTCCTTGGTAGCCTTGATGGTAATGATGGAGTTTCCAGTGGAGACTAGCGACAAATCTGCCTGCTTGTTGGTCTGAAATTTGTAAAAGTTTCGGAAGGATTGTCATTGCTGTGAGTCTGTTGAAAATATTCATACATTTTATAGCTTACTCTAAGAATCTCCAAGAGTTATAATACTATTCAAATAAATTGCATTATACTCGAAAACATTCCCAAATTATTTAAGCAAAATATTAAAAAAATTGAATATCCTTTGGAGATGCGGGGTATCGATCCCCGTACCTCTCACATGCTAAGCGAGCGCTCTACCATCTGAGCTACATCCCCGTTGTTAATTCACTTATTTTATTGCCCCTTAATAGGTACGGACGTACTGTTAACGTCTTTGATTTTGGGCCTTCCGTAGTTACGTGCTCATTAAAATTCCCAGAGTGCATTGTCATGACATTCACGCGTTCGATCCCATAAACAAACCGAAATGGTCAAAAGAAAGCATTGTCCAATGGGTACATACATATGTATACTTTTGCGTTATAAATAAACACTGCGTTGGTAGGAACTTATTTGTGTAAAAAGTTTATATATATTCATGAGAATGTTTATACGATTTCATGATTAGATAAGACGTCTTATCTGTCTTAGGTGTAGAAATTAAATTCTAATTTGCAATGCTTAAGGTGATTAAATGATTATAATTTTATATTTGTATAGTTTTTAAACCTTTGCAAAGGGTATTATTAATTGTGAATTATGACTTGAAAGTTCGAAATGCATATTGAGACATATTGTGCTCCATATTGAAAACATATTTTTGATCAGCATTGAATTAGCCAACTTTGCAAAGTTTTATTTTCCTTTCGGGTCGTTGTCGAAATGGAATAAATCGGACTAGCATATTTTCATTTACTTCGATATATAGAAGTTTCTTAATATTTTCTGAATTACGGAATGTTTCTACGAGGTCCTTAAGAAGAATTAAAGACAATTGGTTCATACTGAGACATTTTTGTCAACATTTATCCTTTCTTTAACATTGATATAACAGTAGCCAATCTTAGTCTTTGAAAGCTCTGTGAAAACTTTATTTAGTTATTAATTTATAAAAATTTGCAGCACATTTAATATCAATCAATTAAGAAAGCATTAATAATTATTATTAATTAATAACTTAGATGTTGAGAGTTGTGCATAGTTTTAACTACATAAAAACTAGGAACTAGGTTTGTTAAAAAAATAACCAATTAATTAGATTTAAACATTTTGCCATCGTCTTGATATAAATTTTTATACCATGGGGCATCAGGGAATAACTCAGCATTAACCGAAGATTTAAAAAAAGCTTAAATGAAATATAGCGGAGTTCTTTAACATTTCTTAATCAACATTTGCCGGTAAAACCTTGATCACAGAGAGTTAAGAAGACTGAATTAGAAAATATTTTGATAAACTTTCTAATAGGAACAATTTTGGTTTAAAATTTAAGTTATTACTACCACACAAATCATAAAAAATAAATAGGAATTTCCTTAAGAATTTTCTTGTTAAATAAAATAAATCATTGATTTGTACTGATTTTCATGGAATTAAAATATCGATTCAAGACACCTTTTCGAAAATGTAGTACTAATAATAAAACTAGTTTCTCCTTAAATAAATGCACAAAACAGAGCCTAATTATTTTTAATGCAGGTGTACAAGTTTAAATGAAATTCCAGTTCTGCAGGAGTATAAATTATATTTGTTCATTCTTAAATTTGTTGAAAATGTTAAAGTTTAAACTAAAAACGCTTGAAAACAAATACCTTACAGAAATAGTAATAAAACCAAAATCAAACTATGATACAAGAAGAAATTCCATTAAACGCGAAAAATAATTGCAATCGGAACCGAAACCAAACAACAGGCAATATCCTTCAGACAAAGATAGATACCTCCCTCCAATCCACAATTAATAAAGCGAGATGGAGCGATGTAGTGCATTTTTATGTACCGTTATGTCTTCAGCCATTCGGCAAGATGGCGTCCAGGAGCAATGTGCCTCCAAAAGAAAAGCAAAAATACAAATAAATTGCTTTTGGGTGGCAATACAATGCACTGTGCAGTGTGGGAGTGGCAGAAGCAATGTGTTTATTTAGTGGTTGCACTTGCCACACCCACCCAACGGTATGTGCAGTGTGCCACGTCGAACAACAATAGAAAAGCTCACATAAACACGAAAAAGAGTTACAGTCACTTAGGACCACATAACGGTACAAACAACCAACCCGATGTGGCCAAGACAGCCAATGAGAAGGCGGTACGAGCAGCGAACACCAATACACCAACACACAGTCGCAACAACAAGCCATAGACAAGGCGTCAGTTTCCAGAAACACAACACAACAAAACAGGAGCCAACCAGCAAGAAAAGCCCACGCCACAACAACAACAATAACAGGACCTACGAGAGAGAAAGGCCGAGAGCGAGGGATAGAGAGTGAGAAAGGAGCAACAGGCACGAAGACAATTCCAATTGCAGCTCCTTGGAAAGCTCTCTCCTACTTGCAGTAAGAGCGAAGGATAGAGAGAGAGAGCCTGAGCAAGCGAGCTTCAGAGAGCGCATCCTCGTTAGAAATCCTGAGAGCTGGAAAGAGGGATTCGTTTGTATTTTATTTAAAATTGTTTTGGGTAAATAGCATATAAACATTTTATTTGCTGCTGCCAAAAACCTAACGAATGGCAGTAACTATATGCAACTAAAGCTAAACTGCAGCGCAAGGACATGCGCAGACAGAAAGCAAAAGAGAGAGAGATAGAGAGGGATTGCAGTGTGAGTGCCGGCGAAATATACCGTTAACTAAACAGGCACACATAAAAACTTAAATAAACAACAATAGAGAGCTCTGTGGAATGAGAGAGGAGAGTGCGAGTAAGCAGGACAACCCATCCTTCTCCCCAATGAGTGTGCAAGCGAGATAGCAATAGACAACTGAGACTGCAAGTCCTGCAGTTTGCTGTTGTTTGTTGCAACTAACCCCCAGCCCCGACACTATATACGTATGTACGCCGCCTGGGCTATATACTTCTCCTCGTCGGCCAAACAACGTGCAGCAAACACGGCACACAATAAAGCACAAAACACCAGGCGAGGCTAAATATCAAGCAATAGCAGCAAGGCGGGCAAAAAACTGCACTACCAGCAACGCCCTCTATGTGCTCCACATAATGTCTACGTTCTACGTTCTGGGGCGTGGTATCTTCGCATATTTACCAAATACCAAATAACCAAAGCTCCAGACTGCACCTAGGACTGTACTCGGTTGCCTACCAAGTCCTTGGTACAGTTGCTCCCTCCACCCACACAACAGTTGGGAGTACAGTTGCCCCCACTCCAACTACTCGGAAGTTGCCGCCATCTGCAATACAATTGCAGGTACAGTTTCCTCATTTCTACTAAGTACGGCATTAATAATGGCACCGGCGATGGGTAGTTTTTTCTAGACGTCTTTCATATGTACATATATTTAAATGCATTCCACTTTTTACTCTAGAACCTCAACTATGCTGAAATATTTATTTAAATGATTTTCATTGAGCATTGATATTAACCCTTCTACCTTTATTTCTCCTTAAAATGTATCTTAGCCTCACTTCCTTGCTCATTCCGTCAAGTACAGTTGTGCACAAACGAAATAAACGCAGCAGAAATTCGGTGGCATGAGTTATCAGCACGTCGCAGCCATAAATCGAATTTCTGCCAGAATTAAGACTTATAGCTCTCTTCTACTTCTACCACCATCGATGTGAAATATTCTAATGAAGTATCAGCTCAGCACCGAAACTCCCTTTTCTCGCGGATGCCTTCCATACTATCCAATTTGTTAAATTCCGCGAGAGAAAAAAATATATGTATGTAAAGGAAAAATAAATTCGATTTGATTTCCATTGTCTAGACGTTCGTTTTTGGCTCTGCTCATTGCCAATTCGTTAACTTCTGGTGTTGTTGTTGGCTCTCGGGCAAGGTGTGGACTTGTCCTCGAATGTGTGGCTGTCCTTTTTTGGAAGGACCCGCGAGACGTAGCACAATATTTTAATTGAAATTGTTCAAGTGTTTGTTTGACAGATAAATATTTAATGAGTCAAATTAAGTGGCGTAAAGGAATTGAAGGCAGATTGATTGACCCCCCACACGGTTGCAAGTTCTGCTGAATTATTGGTTTGAATGAGAAATGTTATTGAAAATCTAAGGAAGTGAAAATTTAAAAAATGTCTCGATAAGTTCCTTCTAAAAAAAACAGGATGTTTTCAGAAAATTAAATTAATACGCTGATACCATTTCGAGAATAATTAAACACAATTTTAGCCAGGATAAAAAAATTTTAAAACCTAAGAACTCACCGTCACATCAAAGGTAAATATGTTTCCCCAACGACTTCCAATGAAGGCCACTCCCCAAGCAATGTCAATCGACTGAAGAGGTTCCTTGAAGTAAACAGTTTGCATGACGCGCTCTAGGTTCTGTGAAAGTAGGTTTTGAGATATAACTTATTAAGGAGAGCGGTGTAAGGGATACTAATTCAACTCACCAACAGCGAAGTCTTCTTGAAAAATCCATCCACCGACGTAGTATAGAGAACAGAGTCCTTCTCGCACAGAAACATATTTGTGATGGCTTCACTGTGCTTGGTTATCTTCCGCTCCAGTTTATGACTGATCAGGTGGAACTTGTAGATATCTCCATCCTCGGAGGCGGCAATCACATGTTTCCTAAAGATTCGCAGCTGAGTAATAGGACTCGTGACGTCGTGCAGCATTCCACGAGGCACAAACCCAAGATTGTATTGGGAGTTCAGTTCTGGATAGTTAGTCAGAAAGTCAGTGAAAGATTCCAGTTCGTCGGACAAGTGACAGATTGGTTCAGGAGGCGGTGGTGGTGGTGGTAGCGGTGGTATAACAGCCAATGGATGTTTATTCACACTGGCTTTCGGTTTGCTCAGAGGCGATGACTTGGGTTTGGCGGTGGGCAGGGAGTCCGCTTTATGATCGCAGATTGTCTCATCCTTGATCTGTTCTTTGACGTCCGATAGGTTCTCTTCTAGCCTTAGTTCCCCTTCTTTGGCTTGCCCTTGGTCACGCTCCTCCTTATCAGCATCCTCTTCCTGCGCTGGAGGAATTACCTCCTGCGATTTGGCACTTTTCTTGGTGGATCGTTTCGGAATTAGTTTCACGCGTCTGGGCAACAGCTTTAAAAATCTGAATCTTGATTTGCTCCTTGTTTGCCTGATATTCTCCTGTTGTGTTGGCTCCTGGGTAGAGGACACAGGAATAGGTGGGTTTCTAGAAGACACCGCTGGTGGAGGCGCTGCAGATGTGACCGCCTGATTACTAGAAATCAACAACATTATTTTGCGACTTTGCAACTCTAGGCTTTGCTTGTCCAAATGGGAAATCTCTTTCTGAAACTTTAAAATCATTTCCTCGAGAATGCTGCGCCGATTCTGGTTCTCCATCAAATGGCGATCAATTTCAGTTATATTCTGGCATAAAAGGTCTCCCACCTGACTAAAGGGTTCAGTTTTATCAGTCCCATTTCTTAGCTGAGAATAAGTAGCAGGAGAAATGCGATAATAATTGGAATCCATTGACATAAATGGCAGACCGATGGGATATGGTTGTGGATTTTGGGCTGCCTGCAAAGCTGGAGGGCTTGGGTGGGCAACTAAGGGCGATAGACTTACAACGGAAGTCGATGCTAAGGAGCTCTGATGAGCAGGTAATTGCAGAGGTCTCTGATCGATAGATGATGTAGAAGAATTGTGATTGCATGAAGGTGAGGAAGACATCTTTGGTATTTCCTTCACTACTTGTTCTACTTTCTTGGGACTAGAGCCATTGACCGCCATCTGGTCCTCCTGCTCACGACGACGCTGCTTTTGTAGACTTACCACGCTGACAATCTCCTTTAGGAGAAATTCGATACCCTCCCTGTTGTCAGGGGCTTTGAGATTTCTCTGTATCTTGGCCACATCAATTTTACTGAATGTCTTCGGGTTGTGCTCTGAGCTAGTCACAACGCAGGAGATGAAGTGCAGGCGGCTCTGCAAGTTAGCAGAGTGCTGAAGGTGATAGCGATCCGACAGCGTATCCCGAAGATGCGGAAGAATTAGCTTTTCAAAACTGTCCACCACGTTTTCTGCGTCACTCTGAAGCTTCAATTTGAAGCGCCTCTTTTCGGATTCGGTGCTACAATGGGAACTAGAGGAGTGATCACTGGCAGCGTCATCGATGGCATCGAGTTCAGGGTCTGGTGCGAGTTCCATAGCCTGCTCTTCAATGTCTATTACACGGCCCCCTTCTGGCTCATCTATCTCCATATTCACTATGGAATTCTCTTCATTAACGTCTTCCTCAGAGGAGCTCAGGAGCTCTATCACATCCTTTGGGAGAGGACTTATCCGAATTGGAGATGTGTTTGATTCGATTTTAATTTTTGTATTGAGGGGTATATTGATCTCTGTAGAGGTTACCATTGCGGTTAATTTGATCTTTGTGCTATTCGGGTTTTGTTTTAAAGATGATGTGTTCGTGGAAGAAGAAGGCTGATCTTTAGTTTTTGACAAGATAGGAGAGGGACTATGTTCCATGTCGACATCAGCATTAAGAGGTGCAATGGGCTCTGGTGTGGATATCATACCAGTGGTTTCGCTTTCTGAACCAATAGCCTTCGTGTCCTTTGATTTTTTCTTTGGCGATTGAGCAGTCTCTTTGACGTGTTTCGTAGGCAATTCAAACTTGCTGGGAGTTCTCCCACCAGATGGGGTGGGCAGTAAGGGACCACGATTCTTAGCCATACGTTTCCCTGCCATCATCTTAACCTCGTCAGCTGCCTTAAGCCTAGCCATTAGATCCTTGGCACGCTTCATCTTAAGTTCTAATTTGTTCAGCTTTTGATTCTCTCTTTTCTTTCGGAGAGCCAGTATTTTTAGCTTCTTGTTTGATTGATCGTCGTGTTGACCACGAATAAGATCACTAGGTGCAGAAACTGTGTTGTTATTTGCAGTGAACCCCTTAGCTACTTTATTTTGTTTGCTGGTAGTTTCACTTTCAATTCTGAAAGGCTGCTCTTTAGTTTGATGCTTGCTCTTCTTACCGGACTGCTCACTATCTTTGATAGACTCGGAATCCTTACTATTAGCTGCAACTTCTTTGTTGCATTCTTTACTGGCTGGAAGATCTTTTTTACTGCTTTCTTCTTCACTAATTTCCGTTCCAGAGGCTTTGATTTTTTCCAGCGGGTTTGGGTTCTCTTCAGTTTCCTGTACTTTGTCTTCTACAAAGTCTTTCCCAAAACACTTTTCTATCTCCTGCAGCAAAAATTCGGGTAATTTAATGGCATCTACGATTTCATCCTCGATTAGTTCCGTCGCAGGGTTATTCTTGGGCTGCTCAAATTCAATTGCTTTTAGCTGTCGGCGAATCTCTTCGCGCAATCGCTTTCGAGCTTGAAGTTTCAAGTGCTCGTCGTAGATTGTATCACCGTTATTGATTATGTACTTAAGACTCTCCTTATCCATACCGGCAATGCGATTATTGATGATGGTTTCGCTTTCTGCAAGCTGGCTTGAGCTGGAACTTGTGCCATTTTGGAGGTTACTACTCACAGTCCGACGACGGGGTTTGAGAAGGGGTTTGAATGTTTGGCGACTTGGACTCGAAATGGAAGCGGGTGGAGTAAGGCTAGCAGCCGGTCTTTGACCAAGACGATTCTCTTTGGTAACCGCTAGGATCTCCTCCTTAAGCAGCTGGGTGAGGGGACGAACTTGAATACGCGGAGGATTGGGTGATGATTGAATAACCTCTGCGATTGTGTTATCCTCATTGGGTTTGATTTGATTGTTTTTCTTCGGCTCTTTACTGGGGATTTTATCCTTCTGCTGATCAACTTTAGATGCTTCAGTTTGTATTTCACAAATTGGTTTGTTTTTCGCCAATTCAACCGAGTTTTTGTTTATGTCATCGTTGGGCCCGCTTGGATGCGAACTTCTCTCATTAAGTTTTGAGTCATTGTGAAGGCTGGACTTTGAAGATTTTTCTTCGCTCCACCTGCGCTGATATCTGTGGTGTTGGTCCCTGTAGTGATGATCTCGATATCTACCGGAAGTGCGGTAGTTCTCTTCAGGATGTCGCGGTTTTCTGGGACTCCTCTCTGGATCTCTCTCTCCACTCCTCTCCCTACGTTCGCGGTAATTATTTGAATGATAATCAGTTCTCTGGTTATAATCTCTCTCTTGGCGTCCCCTACTTCCGTAGTTTGAATTATTGTATCGTCGGTAGGGCGGATCCCTGTGATTATAGTTACTCCACTACAACATGTTAAGCAGTTAAAATATATAATAATTACACGATAACCCCATTTACTTACCGCTCTATTCTTGAAAGAACCGCTGTAAAAAATAAGAAAATAACACATTAGTTAACTCTTTTCCAATTAACCACAATTAGATGCATTAAAAAGGCATAGCTATAGAAACACAGAGCTCTTGCAAAAGGTGAAAACTTTTGCAAACAATAAAGGAATAATTAATGTAATCAAGCAACGTGCCCAAAGTTCTCTTGAAACTTCCTTGCACGTAAGAAAATGAACGGAGAAATGAAAGAAAGCTTTTGCATTAATTTAACAGATTTAAAATTTATAACCACTGAACCTCTGAAAACCATTCCACAAAAAAAGCATCCCTCTGGCTATTTGTGTATGCAAAGGTGCGAATTCCGTTGGCTCTTTGTTTTATTTTTCTTGCTCTCGAAAAATCTCGTTAAGAAATGCTAAAATATACGACCACAAATCTTTGCCTTTGCCTTCTTTTGTTAATGTCATTTGTAACATGAACTAATTAAAAATGTAAAAGTAAGAAAGTTTAAGTCTTGTGAATAAAAGGGAATCCGAATGGATTTGGAGTATGTCGTAATTAAAACAATTAAAGGTGATTTTTCCATGTTCATTTATCTATATTTTGTAGATAAATCATAGTAAAGTAATTCCCTTAAAAAAAAAGGTAATTCTAAAATATTCATGATCAATAATTGCATATGTCATTATTGTGAAAAGACTAATACGGATTTAAGCCCTAAATAACTTCTTATTTGATTTTATCCGTTAAAGTAAACAAATTGTTTATTTTGTTTGTAAAAACTAAGACATTTCAGGCCACAGCCTTAAAAAGACATCTTTACTGTTTCTAATTTTAAATACAAATAATCCTTTCTAACATTAAGTCAAAGAAATTGTTTGTCTTAAATAAAACCGCATTGCCACAAATTCTAGTGGGTATTCCTTCAAGGATCCCCTTTACATCTGACTTGATATGTTTTGGGCTTTAATTAAAACCAAACAAAGCAACACGCTTCTTGTCAACGCCAAAACAAAGAGTAAAAGTTGAAAATTACCTCAAGCTGTTGCACAAGGAGGCGAACCCTTCAAGTCACCCCACTAATTGTTCCAGCTCCTGCTCCAAAATCTTGAGTTCCCCCCTTTGTTTATCGGTAGGAAACATTGTGAAAACATGTGGGAAACGTGGCTGTGCTTAAAAACACATTACAAGTACAAGACAATTAGTTTGTCTCATATAAAACGCGACTGGGACGGTTGGTGGGATTCCCCCGAAAGCCGAATTTTGTTTTCCAACAGCAAGAGTTAAACGTTTTCATATTTATGAGGCTCGTAAAACTCAATGATATACAAAATTAATGACAAAAACGTAGCAAGTGGCACTTCTTCTTAGCTGCTTCCACGCTCTCTGGCGAATCGTAAAAGAAACGCTACCTCAAAAACTTTTGTCAGCATTTACCTGCCAGCGGAACGGCAAGGGGGGATTTGTGTGCTGGAAAACAGAGGTAACTTAGAGAGGGAATGCAGGCAAACTTATTCAAGCGTCTTGTAATTTTAATTTCAAGACAGTCTGTGACTTTTTTAGCTCAAGTATTTCAGCTTGAGGAACCACTCGTTCCATCTCAACTTCTTTCCACGTTCTTTTCGTCTTGAGTCTATCTCAAGGTGTCACGTACAATTTGGTTCCTTTTTTAATTGACTTTGGACCCGGGAGAAGTTTATTAGTTGAAGGCGACTTTTTGGCTTGATTTGAGCAGTAGGTGCTGTCTTGTATACGTGTATTCTTCCTGCTCATTAGAAAGGACTTGTCACACATACGCCTCCGTCTCCTTGTGGACTCGTCCCCCTTTGCTCACGAGGTCCGTTTCCGGTTCCGATAAGGGAACGTGTTATTGTTGACTCTCAACGGTTTGAGTTGGGACAGGCATCCTTTTTCACTCATCACTGCATACATTTTCCAAAGTTTATTTTTTCTTTCCGCAACGCGTTATGCATATTAATTTTTCCGGCCAAAGAAGAAAAATTCAAGTTTTTTATTTTTCCTGTTCCCAAAAGTATAGCAAGAGTCATTTTTGATTTCCGTTTTCTTATGACTACTTGTCGTTGGAAAAATTATTACAACAACATAAAAGTTTGTCTTAAAGCATACATAATATGTATGTGTTCTAATTTTTTATAGATCTACTAAATACTTCAAGACACCCAATTAAAAGACAGATGGACATGGTATGGGGGTAAAAATGTTAATTTAACATGGAGAAATCATAAGAAGAAATTGCTTGCTACTATTGGTGTAATTGTTGTAATTGGTGTAAGTTCTAAAGTCATAAAGTCTATGACAGCTGATGTCTTATATGAAAAGGGGCGAAGCGGGACAAAAGACTTAACCTTATTATTAATGTCTTATTATGTTATGCTCATCAAGAATATACATATATTCGGAATTGGGTATACAAACAAATGTTAGGGCTGTATTAATTCGATACATCAATATTAACACTCCATAGCTGATATCTTAACAACCTTATAAGTGATATTCACTACATTGTTATAAATATTTCTTCTTTGTTATAGATCAAGCCCCTATTGAACACCGCCACTGTTTAAAATTAAAGCATGGTCATGTCTTGAAAGTGTCGCTGCCACACCCCGATCAAAGTTAAGCTGCAAACCAGTTCCGGCTTGGTCTACGAAAAACTGTAACCAGGTCACTTAACGACTTGCATAGTAATTGATATAAACTACAGGTAATTGTCCACCTTCAGGTGAGTCAAGCAATGGATATTTTACCGTTGTGCAGAATATCCCAACAAGGGGATGTAGCTCAGATGGTAGAGCGCTCGCTTAGCATGTGAGAGGTACGGGGATCGATACCCCGCATCTCCAAAGGAAATGTATTTTTTTCGTGCAAAAAACAACTACAAGCTCTGGCGAACAAAACACTTAAAACAATTAAAAACCTAGAAATAAATACATAAATTTTCCAACGACACGAGAACAGAAATGGCTTAACTAGCTTAGACGGCAAACTTTGTCCTGGCACAAAACCGGAGGAAAAACAAAGCCAAGCTGCGGGGGGAAAAATTAAAACAAAAGCCTTTTGCTCATAAATAGCACATCATGTATCATTTACAACACCCATCTCAGCTACCTCAGTCCTTGTCGTGGTGTATCCGTAGCTGCCTGGGGCGTCCTGGGACCGCGTTTTCCGTCCCCCGACAGCTCCAGTTCCAGCTCCAGATTCGGAATCCAACTGAGTCGAATGTGCTGACTGCTGCTGTGGCTGTCTGGTTAATTGCTGGCAAAGTTCTCTGCGATGCAGGCAAGTAAACAAACATTGGCATATTGTCCTGATTTATGTGCGACAATGTGTTCCCTCAGCCATCACCACAGCATTTGGATTACACAGTGAAAATATTATATAAAATATTTGCAACTTACATACGTAAAGTGCAATCTGAAACATACACATTACATCAATCAATCGATTCTCTAAAATGGATTCAAAGCTTCTAATTTCTTTTGCCTTTGTTTCCGATAGAAATGTAATTAAAGTGGGCTAAGTTAAACCCGAAATGTTATAGAAATTTTGCAATAAAATTCATAAGCGACATAAGTGATTTCTTATATATTAACTAAGAGAAGTTCTAAGTGTAATGGATGTGATGAGGGCGCAAATCAAATTACGCGTCTTGATTGCCGACATGGGGGCGGCATTGGCATCTAAGGGATGTGGATATACTTCCATGGATAATGCTCGCTTGGCAGCTACAAAGCAACCTTTGAATATTCATTAGTGGCAACTTCTTCCCGGACATAAGCCTCAGAATGCAAAAGACAAAACTGCCGACGTCTGCGTATTTTGGCGATGCAAACAAAAAAAAGGGAAATAATCCAATTGGAGATGCGGGGTATCGATCCCCGTACCTCTCACATGCTAAGCGAGCGCTCTACCATCTGAGCTACATCCCCACATGCAACAAATTCAGTCCAAGTGTCCAAAAAAGGTGTTCGACCAAAGTGCAAGACAAGCCAAATTAACATTTGGCCAAGAGAAAGGCAAGCTGTGGTCAGGTTTTGATTCGCTTTGGTAGCTATTTTCGGGTGTTATTTTTGCTGGTTTGGTTTTGGTGAAGTCATCACAAATTGCATTTGTTTACTACTGTTAAAATACTTTAAGTTTTCTAAGACGTCGCATTACATTCCTTCTGTAAGGTAGCGAGTAAACAAATATATTTTAAAAGCCGTATCCAAATATAAATATTTTAATATGACATATTAAAAGGCGTTGCTAATGCAATTTGCTAACAATTTAAGTACCAATTCCATAAGGCATTGCTGACAGTCATTTAAAATGATAGACCTTTGGCGGACAGATATAGTTATACTCCTAGCACTTTGGTACAGATGCATAACAATCATTTCTAAAGTTGAAGAATACTACAACAACTTTTACGATATAGCTTATACAGAAGAATTTATCTTAAAAAGTTGTGTTATTAAATAGTGTGAACAAGTTTCTTTAAGTAAGATAAGATTATAGAATACATGTTACCATAACGTGAAAAATAAATGTTATACTTATTTTAAGTTAAAAAAGAATTGTGTTACTCATTTATGTTGAAATGCCTTGAGTAATTTAACAAAATCTATTCTGATTACACCCAATGTTCCATAAGAAAGTAAACTCTTGATTTCAGCTATTTATCTTTAAGAATTTATCCAAAAAACCATTTAAAAATTGCAGCTTGCCGAAAAGTTTCCAAAGCCTCCCGCATAATCAACTCTGTCCCTAGGAGTTTTTGCAGGGAAGAGACTCTATGAAACGGCAAAAGTAAGAAATAACAAACAAACAATAAAATATTGGGCACATTAATGTTTAGTCAGACGTGAAATTACTTTTAAGTCTACTTCGAGCTGTGGCCCAAAGACTTTTCCTCCGCTCCTTGGAGAAAACTCAGAGACAATGCCGGGGGATTCGGCTATAAAGACGTTAGATAAACGTTAGATGCATATTTATGATTTGACACTCCAGCAGTTCGTGGGAGCAGGAAAAATGAAGATGGGACACTTCTTGGTCTTGCTGTCACTTTGCTATCGCCCTCGATAATGAATGATTTTTTATTTTTTTCCTCAACGGCAAATACTTAAGAGGAAGGAAAGAGCAAGATGATGATGGGCAACAATAATAAAAGTTTATGCAAGTACTCTGGATTTAATTAAGAATAAGAAAAACGCACAATTTTCAAACTTTTCAATTGCCAGATGCGCCAGCAAGCGTCTCGCCTAATCGGATTTGCTCAAGATATTTTTATGATTATTTCAGAGTTATGGAAATTGTTTACGTTAATTAGAGTGAAGCTGCGAAGAGTGACAGCAGAAATAAACAGTAAAGATATAAATATTTTTGAATGGGAATAAGGAATTGTGGGAGTTACGACTAAAGAAGTTCTTCAGATTTGGGTTTGAATTTTATATATACATATCTTCATAGCAAAACAGTTTGTTAAAATTAAAGATTTATTTCTTAAATCTTTGAAACTTTCCCTTGTCAATTCGCTTTGATAACTTAGTTACAAACCTTAGTTATCATTTCCTACATCCTTTCATATCGTGTATTTGCGTAATTAACTTGCAATCAGTATGTCAAACAATTCGATTGTTGACCACATACAAACAAACAGATGTCCTGCAAAAGTTAACTCAATTACAATAATTTCATTGGCGTTAAATGGCACACACACTTGGCTCACACAGGCCCAAAGTGTCACTTAATTGTTTATGAATTGCTCTCACTTTGTGTCGGCGTGTGCTGCCGCATGTGAGACTGTAACTGTGTGTGTGGGAGAGCGCTTGTGTGAGTGAAATATAAATCAGCCTGCGTGTTAGGCTATGAATTTTTTGTTGTCAGCATCGTGCGGTTGACAGAACGGAAACGGAAGCAGGAGTGTTGGGATCCCCGGCGTTTGTTGATGTTTTCTTTTATTTTCGATTGACTTCTCTGCGGTTATTGCTTGTTTGGTGTGATAAATATTTAATATTCAGCGGATTAATTCTATTTTTTATATTTTATACAACAGCTTTTGCAATGAAACGGTTACTTAAAATGTAAAATAACAATATTGTTAAATTAAAAATTAAGAAATCAAACCAAAAATATCGAAGCGTTGCTGTTTGTATTATTTTTATTGGCCTTTGTTTATTAGTTGATATCTGCCTACAAAGCTCACACAGATTTTTTCGTTGCTACAGCTACTCAGTAAGAAAAAAAAAAAAAAGGGAAATTAGGCGTGCTTATGTTCATAAAAGTAGCAGGTTTTTGAGGATTTAAAAAAACAAACACCAAAACAGACACCGGATTCGCAAAATTACTTACTCTCTAGTATTCCGACCTCATAAATTTTTTCTTTGGTTGTGTGGCTGTATAATCAATCGATATTTTAAAACCATTACTGCTATTAATTGCAGAATCTTAATTTACATTATCATAACAAGTTTATAAGAATAACAAGATCATGCTTATTAAACCTTCTTAATTTGTTGACCGAATTGCAAATTAGGAAAAAAATTAAAAAGGGACTTAAACCTAGAACTATTTTTCTCTATTATTATTTTAAAATTCCTTTTCATCAATCATTTTTGCTCATTAAAATCACGTACTATGTTAAATGTATATTTTATAGTCGGAAAGCGATCGAATTAGTTTTTTAATGCAAATTTTGTTTTTAAATAAAATTAAAAATTGAATAGTGAAATTCAACACAGTTTCCACGGAATTATTAATTACTATGTTTTTACGAGATCATTTTAATTTATTGGAAAGAAAAAAACTGAACCGAAATTTCTTAAATTTCTTTGTTGTTTAAACACATTTTTGTTTATAAATGTATATCAAAAAGTTTTTATAAAACTACCATAAAAGTTTTTTGGTTTAATTAAAACACCGCTTGTTTGTTCAAATTAAACTTTGTATTAAAGTAGGAAATACGTTTATAAAGTCCGAAACAAATACCTTATACTGTGATTTAAGTTTTTTTAAAAAATATTTTAAAAATATTTAAATAAGTAACATTCCGAATGGTTTTTTAATTAACGTTATATCTTTAATATTATACCTTTTGTCTGATTTCACATTATTTTTCAGTTAATAAATTATTATTATTATTGTTGGATTTATAAGCACAATTTTGGAATGGGTTTCCCCCTTTCAAAAATATATGTATGTAAGTTGCAGCGGAACTGGGCTTTATTGCCGATGCCGATGACCGTTACGACAATAACACAACACTACACAACACAATACTGGGCACTTTTCGTTCGCTCGGCGAATGCCGTTAACTGACGGCGCAAGCTTCGGGTCCTTTTTTTGTGCATGTTTCTTCCTTTTTTTATTGGGGGCGGGGGTAAAGATTAGAGAGCACAACACACAGCAATAGCAATATAGCTGCAGTGGCAACGACAACAATAGTACATAACCAACTATACAACACAACAACAGAACGCACACTCGCACACTTACAGGCTCCAAGCAGCATGCTGCAGCGAACGAGCGACGAGCCGACGATCACAACGGTACATAACACGAAGTCACGGCCCGAGAGCTGCAGCAAAACAAAACACAGCACAAAACAATGCAAAATACGGACGGCAGCAACAACAACACCAACAAAATGTAACTAAATACGATGCAGGCGTGTGGCTGGGGAAATGGGGGAGTGGGTTGGGTTGGGGCCCTCCATATCCCCCCCTTTTCACCCGACCACTTGCAGCGCCGGCAGAGCGAAGGACGAACGAGCGAGCTGGAAAGACCGAGTGCGACTAACGGTAAACAGGCCAAGGAGCAGAGCAATCATCGTCCCGAGAACTGCTGAGCTTCGCATCTACGCCTCTCACGAGTGCCAGCCGACAGAAAGAGAGGGGGAGTGCGCCACAGAGAGAGAGAGTGAAATAGAGAGCAATGATGGGGGGAATAAAATAAAATACAAGCAAAACAACATAAAACCCAACAACAACTGCCATAATAACAACAACTGCAGCAGCAGCAACAGCAGCACGTGCAATTAATCGGCTGCTCTCTCTCGCTCTTTCTCTATTGCTCACCCCCACCTTCCCACACCCACTTTACCGTTGCAATCCGAGTTGCCTCTCTGGTTGGCTGTTGCATATTTCCCGGCGCTGCGCTGGTGTGAGTGTGTGTGTTGGCATTTTTGTTTGGTAAACTGCATATACAACAATACAATAAGCAAGACATCTAGGGGGGCGAGATGATGGGGGCCTTTACATACAGGCTATATGAATGAAAATTCGGCGCATGCCATTTGACGGCCTTCCTATAAAAGTCAGTTAGGCCATGTGCACGGGCTCAGTTGAGTCTCAACTACCAGAGTCCGGACTTCGAGTTTAACTCCATCACCCCAAGAAGACATTCGCCAAAAAAAGAGCACAAAAACACCAAATAGTCAAGGAGAAAAGTCCGTCTAAAAAGTATTTTTGTCGCTGCATGGAAAAATTCCTGTGATAAAGCGACGGCAATCGGGTTCGCCTAATATTTCGGACGTGAGTGTGAGCCCCGTGCTCGCCAAGGTGAGTTAGTGGTGAAATGTGGGAAGAAGTGTGTGGTGAAAAAAGGAACAGTTCAAATGCCCGATCGTTTATAAAGACTTTAAACAAGAATCAATTAGGAATGTTTTTAAAAATAATTAAATTAACTTCTTCTTTGTGGATCTCTTATGGGATCTTTTGTAATACATGACGTATGAGTAATATTTGGATTTTCCAGCTTAAGTGTGTTAATTGTCTTGCGGATTAGAATTATTAATTTGGTCATACGTGACGTATGAGTAATTTATAAAGTTTCAAGCAAATGCGTGTTATATTTCAGAAAAAAGTATGCAACAAGTTTAAATTCTTTGGGAAAAAGAACGATCACCTATATTACTGTAGGCTATTTGGATATTGTATGATCTGTTCGTCATGCGTGACGTATGAGTTATATATTGAGTTTTAAGCTAAAGTGCGGTGAATTTAAAGAAAAAGTTTAACTATTATATTATATAGCTTCTTCAGCTCCCAGACATCGCTAGGCTTGCAATAATAAAGTTTATAAGAGGTTTTCTTCGATAATTATGCGTGCTTATAATTATTAGAATAAAATCTACAAGTGGTAATACTAAAAAAAACAAATCATACCTATTTTTTTAAGATTTATAAGCATTTCTGTCTTTAAAACAGCGTAAATTACTTCATCTTCTTAATTTTCATTAAAATTCAAATTAATCTATACTATGAAATTGCTTCTGTTACTACTTAAGATCATCATTATTCTTATCCTTCAGAAACCAACCGCCTCCACAATTTGTAATCTCGACCCGCACGGCTGTCAAGGCCGTTTAAGCCAGTTCATCGCCCCATCATCAGTCAGTTCGATCACTTCGAACCTACTGTAAGTAGAACACCATGGGTATGCAGAAGAAATTGCTGCTAGCCAGACCTCAAATGCAAGGATACAAAAATGATCTCTTAAAGCAGCGGTACAAAACGACGAAATTCAGCCCCAAGATGGTTAAAAATCAAAGCAATCATAAATAATGTCATAACCCAGTATACTTATAACTTATAACAACAATCAATCAAGCGATATGTAATCGTAGGGCCACTATGTATGCCGTTAGTCAATGTATTAGCCATATCTGTCTCTGAAACTAGAACACCTTAAACTTACTTAAACCATCACAATCTAGGGACAATGCATCTAAATAGGAAATATTTAGTTTTAAGATCAATTACAATTAAATAACATTCACTGTAAGACTCCGAATCCGAACTGTTAGGGCCCAAAGGAAAGACAACCTATTTAAAATCAATCGTTCGCAAATAACTTTTTGATAAATCCCGCTCCGAGAGCTAAACATTGGCACCGTCCGCTCAATCCGGGGCATGTGATCCGTTTTAACTCTACGATCCAAACAAAATTATCCGTGTAATCCAAAGGATATGGGTGTCTGAACTTTCTTAACGCGTGCGCGGAAATATCATTATAAATGGAGGCCAAAGTCCGGACCTTGGCCATAATCGGTATCTGCGAGCCGTGCGTCAAGCGGCTGTCGCCCCTCGCGTCGGTTGGGCGGGTGGTGGGTAACAATTTACAGTTACACGTTGGGAATGCGTTCGTAAAAAATAATTGAGTGAATTATGTAAAATACAAAATTCGGAAAAGTGAATGGTTTAGTTAGGATATACAGCTATTGTTTAGCATGTTGCATGTATCAGTTGGATTTCCTGATATTTCTCTAGATGAAACCAAAAATTGTGTGGTTTTTGATTTGTTATTTAATTTATAATGGGAACTTCTCTATTATTTTGTATTTATAATTTTTAAAATGTTTAATTTAATGTATATACCATTGTTGCCCTGGCAATACATCATTTAACATTTTTAACATTTCTGTGGGCAAGACCGTACTGTACCCAGGACCCTTGCCAATGCCACACAAAGACTTACATTGTCTAAATGAGCAGAGGCCGGTACGAGAATTGGCATAACTGGAATATCTCTCTATATTAATATCAGCATCTTGATTTATGTGTATTAAGGGGTATTAAATGGGTTCTTTACTTCTCAAAATTCGGTTTTGTTTAATCACTGAGAAGGATTGCTTATCTCAATCAAGATTTTCCAACTGGTGATTATTATTTCTCAAAAACGACTTCACTAAACTTGACACTTATAGAATATGTTTTTAATACATGGGGATATCGTTCGAAATAATGGTCCAAGTAATTTTTTTTTTCACTGCAATATAAACAAAAAATGCATTTTTCGAAAACATAGATTTAATATTTTTAAAATGTTATTCGCGTGATACCCACATTAATCCAGACTATAATTGCATTTCACTTTTTTGATTTCGGCCTACAAAATTCTCCAAAATCTTGTTGTCTATAACAGTACCTTTCCTTTACAGTCGAATTTTGGTAAACCCTCTTTAATCAAAAGCTTAAGAATTCAGAAGTCTGCACATCATATTTTTTGTTGTAATTCATAAAAAATTTGCAAGCAAGAATCCCATTATACGACTAATCTTTTAAGAAACACGTAAAACTTTCATTCTTCGAATAAGAAGTCTTAATTTCTAAACTAAAGCTATATACTTAATATTTAAATTGTAGAAGACTTTTACTTGTTCAATTCTTTTCCCATGAAATGATTTCCGTGACGAAATAAGTATTTTTTTAGCAAGAAATAGTCTATTCCCCTTTAAAAAAAAAAGGAAACCCGATTTTTAAATAAATCCCAACAACTTTCTTGGGTGACTCTTGCCAATCCTTTTCCCCTTCCAGCCTTCTGTGGCCAACCTTGTTAACACTCCTGGCGCTGTCAACGGCGTCCACCCAAGAAATGCATATTTAGTCAAGTGTTAATAATGTGGCTGCCTTCTGGGGATCACCCCGACCACGAGTCCTTGCAGATGAGTCCTTACAGCACGGCGTTTGGTTAGCCGGGAAAGGTGCAAGCGTGCGTTAAGCCAAGGAACTCACGCAAGGCAAACAAACAAATGGCACGAAGGGATAACAAAACAAAGAAAAAAAGAAAAGTAAGGAAAATAAAAAGGAAAACTTGCCTGTCCGGACGGCCTCGATTCCAGGGTCGCGAATTATATTGCATGGAGTTGTTCTGCCGCCTGTGGATGTGAAAAAAACCATAAATAAATAAAGAATTAAAATAAAAAGAAGGGAATGAAAAGAAAGCCAAAGAAATGCATAACTAAACAGGGAATAGATGCTGTGAGACATTGCAAGTTGGGGCTGCTGTTAATTTTGTTATTCAAAATGTGAGCCCCTTCCAAAGATTTCGCAAAAGTTGCGACGTTTATTTATTTCCGCATTGCCAAGGTCCTTCCTTTACTTTTTCTTACGCCGTCTTGGGTTTTCTTTTGTCATCCAACTCCAAGGGAGTGAGAAAGTTGATTTTTATTCTTAGGGCCTGCATTTGAGTTGATAATGAAGGCAGACATTATAAATACACCCCCTGCTCTTGTATATTCCTCGCGGATTTTAATTTAGTGGTCTATAATTAAAAGTGATGCGTGGGGAGGAAGTTAGGTGGTGGCCAATTTGCACACAATAAAAAAAAACGAGAAAAGAAAAGTCACTGTCAATGGACAGCAATCCCGCAGATACAATTTACGTTCGTACGTCACGTAGTTTCAACGTCAATTGCCCAGTTCGGAGAGTTTGCCGGAATGGCAGATGGAGGAGAGTCCTGAACATTGAACGCACTCACACGGAAATTTCAATGACAGGCGAAGCCACAATCAGAGGCGTAGAGCAAATAGGGTATACATAAAATATTAAAATATTTCCTAAAAAGAATTTAAAATTATTTAATATGCTTTAAAATGTTTTCTTAGAAACAATATAGAATGTACATTAATTACTAAACCTTTTTTATAGTGTGTGTATTTTATTATTCATCTTTCATTTAATTTTTTTTTATTTATTTAAAACTATTACCTTAATCGTGTATAGTATTAAATCCATAGATATTTTGAATCAATTCATCCCCCTTAACCTACGCCTCTGTATATAGGCAGGCAGGACCCAAAGTATCTCATGGATAGCCGCAGGCCGTTGGCCACCCACTTGAAAATTTATGTGTTAATTTTAAGGTGCCCCAAAGTGGAAGGAGAACATTCAACGGAAGAACTTTGGGAGGGTATTTCATTCTTTTTTTTATATATATATATGTACATTTTTTTCCTCCTTTTTGTATTGGCCAGCATTTTTCACAAACTTTTTCCAGGTGCTGCCAGGGTCAGACGCCGTTGGTGGGTAATAAATGAGCTAATAATAAGTGAAATGTGCTTTTGAGTGACCCTAAACAATTGCTCCGAAGGGGAAGTGGTCGGTGAAATGGTAGAGAAAAAGGAAGAGACCGTAGAAATTGCTGTCAAATTGGGTTTGGGCAGTTGAAAAATGCGCCAAAGTGTCGAAAATTCCGTTGGTGACATGAAAAGATTTGTTTATAATTAATTTTTACCTTTTCGGGATTTTTTTTTCGTTGCTCATTTGTTCTAAGTTACGGAAAAATACAGCGGTTTGAAAACATGTGACGGTGAAGCATATTAATTACACTAATTCTTTTGGTACCCATTTTTTTTGACAGTTTTTTATTGAAATTTTTTAAAGGAATTTCACTTCCAGTTAAAATTGTGATATTAACATACATAAAAGATTATAGTAAGCAAACAAGGAATGCTCTATAAATATCTTCATGTATTTATATTTTAATATAAATGATAGAATTAGTAGACTAGTAATTGGAGTACTTCAATATTAACGTCATTACAAAATTACTTGAAATCACTTTTCATTTAAAATATTTAGAGCTTTTTAATTTCAATTAATAAGGAAGACATATGTATGTATTTATTTTATGCTTAGAGAGTTGAAGGATATCTCAATATTACTCAAATTAAGCTTGGGCAAAATGTACACCTAACTTTCGACATTTATGAGTGGCTCAATGTTTTCACTGCTTTGGAGGAAATGGACAAGGAGTTAGTAAAGGGAAAATAACAAAAGCCACAGGAGACAAGTGTTGACGTGTCGAACGAAAAAACAAATGCAAAATGGATAAAAAAATGTATCGATAGAGAAAAACAGTAGCAGAAAAATGTGAAAAACAAGTAGGGGAAAGAATTTGTATCCGCTTGCTGCAAATTCCAATCAATTTTTGTTGTTCTTGAGGAGGATACGGGGCGACTCATTTGCCGGAAAATTGAGTAGACATGCATGTCCTGTGGACGAACGGAAATGGTCAAGATGCAGGTTCCAGCCAACAGGACCATCAATTAGAGTTTTTTTCAATGATGGTGGCGGGCATCAGCGCCTCTTTTGGGTCCTTTGTCTTGGACGATGGAGTCGGTGGCCTGTTTGGTTAGCAAGATGAAGCCGGCAGAGCCGCAGGTTATGGCTAAGGACCAACGTCATTGAGACATGCCGGTCGCTCCAGCAAACAAGCAAACAAACACAGTGTCTGTTACTCAGAGTCCCATCCTCTGTTGTTTGGCAACTTTTGCGGCCTAAATGGAATTTTGCGTTTGCCTAACTGGCAAAAAATTGGCCAAGTAGTTGCAGAATGAGGAAGGTCGCCCTCGTCGTCGCACTCCATATGCCATGTTTTGATATGTGGAAAAGTCTGCTGTGAATTGGAAATCGAAGTTAATATGCTCCGCAGACTGTGAAACAAATCATTTTCAAGTTGTTATAGGAAATCGACACGTTTTTGCCATTTTATATTTATTATGAGCGTTTTTTTATTCTCGTTTTTCTTCGTTTGCCGGCAGATGTTGCCAAGTGTCAGGGTATGAGGAGGAGGTGGCAAATGGCATAAAACCTAATAATTTGATGATATTTCATGGGTGTAAAGTGGCGGGAATCTTTTTCTTAAAGGGAATGAAATCTATTGAGATTAACATAAAATAAAAATTATATAGAAAACGGTTTTAAAAAAATGTACAGTGATTACTAATTGTCGTTTTTGTATTTTTTTATTGAAAAGATGTAGTTTATGAAAATTCTGCGTCTAATTTCCGTAATGTTTTCACAACTTATCAAATTATTTTTATTCAATTCCATTCTCTTAATAACAATTTCGTCTATAAGGACGACTTCTATATTCTTTAATGATAACTTCAAAAGCCCGCCATTTGGACGCTCAGGATACGACCACTTGAATATGCAAAACAGAGCGCAAAAAAATTCGTTTAGGTAAGCTATTTAACGAGGCGTTAGGGCGGCAGCAAAAAAATCTCGTACGCAACACATTATATTTATGCGATACTGAAAGAAGCTGCTGTAAGAGTGGGATGCCATAAAATTAGTAAGCACGTGAGTGGCCCCGACCTCATTATCATAACCAAAATTCTGCGAAAGAGCAGGGAAAATTATGCTAACGTTGGCGGTTTAGTTGAAGGCTTTCGAATGCAGAAGAGCACCAGAAACTTCACCTATTTAAAAAGCGGATACTTTAAGTTTAAGATAAATAATCATCATGTATCATCAAGATGCATGTGACTAAATATTTGAGTTTCCCTAGAAGCTTTGTAGATCCCTTTTCATAAATTTTCTAACGTAGATGTGTGTGTTTATGTGCCTCAAGATTTTTTGAGTACTACAGATTTTCACAGTTGACTTTCTTACTACCGTTGAGTTGGGGCAACACTGTTCCGGAAAGTTCTTGATGTAAAGGTACGACTCTGATGATGTTAACTGATGTTAAGTGCAAATGTAAGGCAATTCAATTGCGTATTGAAGATACATATGTATGTACACCGTGCTCAAATATTTGAGCCCCTAGAAGCTTTGTAGATCCCTTTTCATATATTTTCTAAGGTAGATGTGTGTGTGATCAAATATTTGAGTCCCTAGAAGCTTTGAGATCCCTTTTTATAAATTTTCTAACGTAGATGTGTGTGTTTATGTGCCTTAAGATTTTTCGAGTACTATAGATTTTCAGAGTTGATTTTCTCACTACCGTTGAGTTGGGGCAACACTGTTCCGGAAAGTTCTTGATGTAAAGGTACGACTCTGATGATGTTAACTGCAAATGTAAAGCAATTCAATTGCGTATTGAAGAAATGTACATCGTGATCAAATATTTGAGTCTCTAGAAGCTTTTAAATCCCTTTTCATAAATTTTCTAACGCAGATGTGTGTGTGTGCCTCACGATTTTTCGAGTACAACAGATTTTCTCACTACCGTTGAGTTGGGGCAACACTGTTCCGAAAAGTTCTTGATTTAAAAGTACGACTCTGAGGCAACACTTTTTCTGCCTGTCATGTCCTGTACAAAAGAAATCTTCATGTAATATGTTTTCAATAAGAAAGTACCCACCAATTGTTATGATTTGGCGAACCACCTCCTGTGTGTGGTGATCCGCCGCCTGCATTCTTTCCCGGCCTATTCGAATCTCCTCCTCCTCCAGCATTGGTCGCTCCAGTCGACGCAGGAGCCGTGTCCCCCGATGGCTGCGGTTCACTCATGGCGTGGGCAAACTTAACAATCTTATAATGGCATTATTGCGCCGGTAGGAAATGTTTATTATTGTGATTAAGGCAACATGCGAATCACAATTGGCCAACGGACGCGCCGGTTAGCTTTGTACTGATTGGTGCTTTAAACGACCGAATTCCGAGCCACTGGCTTTCCTGAGAACATTAAGGCGTACCGATTTTAATTTTCGACCGAAATATAGCACAAAAATTAAAATAAATAAAACAAAATACGCCAGAACGTTAACAAAAAATTAACAAATCCGAGAGAGCGACTAGAAACAGCTGATGTGTTTATCGATTGTCATCCGAAGGGTAAATCGATGGGCGGTGCTGCCACCTCGCTGAAACTTTGGCGGCCATTCAAATTTGCTGGCAGCGTAGCTAAAAGTCAGAAAATAAGAATTAACTATCTAAAAGTATTATTTAGTAAAATCTAATATATTTAATAACAAATTGAAAACGTACTAAGTCGGCAGAAAAACATTTAATACGCTGGCAAAATGTTATATTTGTTGTACCTAATATCCCATTATATATGTGTTATTATTAGAAATTCCATTTGTATTTATTTCATTTTTTTGTAATACTATAGAAATATATAGATCACGAAAACCAATAAGCACGTAAATTTTAAATGTGCGTTTGTCTTGACTTTATGCAAATGACTTGGCGCTTGCTTTTATAAAACTTTTTATTTGCTTTGCATCTTGTATTTATTTTTCGCGTCGATTTTTCATTTCGGGCCTGCTGGGGGTTTCTTTTAAATTTCCATAATTATATGCATCAGCTGGCAGGTGACTGTGAGGAGAAGACAAAGGACGAGAAGCGCCAAACAAAACATCCGGAAAAACAATGCGAAGGAGAGAGCAAGAAGCAGGGACAATTTGTGTGAGTCTGCGTTTTTGTTATTTTTATGGCAGAATAAACCTGCGCCAAAGTGTAAATATTGACAGTTTTTAAATTATAATCAAAGTGAATAAATAATAAAGCGAAGCAATGAATAAACGAAACATTTTGCGTAAATTAATGGGGTGTTGTCTGGTCTGGCACTGTAGCGGGCATCTCTGGGTTGTTTCATTCCAGGTCGTTTCTAGTAGTTAATTCTGTTCATGGTTGTTTCTGGCCGTGATTTGAATTCCAGATCGTTTCATGCAACTATTCTGATTCCACTTGGACACTGTGTGAATCTGTGAAGTGATTTTGACCACCATCGATCATCAGGGGATGTAGCTCAGATGGTAGAGCGCTCGCTTAGCATGTGAGAGGTACGGGGATCGATACCCCGCATCTCCAGGAGACTTTTTCTCTCTTTTTTTCAGGTCCTTTACGTACTTAAGACAACTCCTTAATTTATTTTTGTTTATTCAATTAGCTCCCTTAAAAACAAGAATAATTAATAAAATTTACACGAAAAACAAACTGCTATTTAAACACTAAGGTCTTTTGTATCTCAAACTACTGGACAAAAATTATCAATATTATGAATAGAAAAAAAAGAATTTATATTACAAAATTTTATTTTATATATAAAAATAAATATAAAAAAAATTAAACCATCTTGGAGATGCGGGGCATCGATCCCCGTACCTCTCACATGCTAAGCGAGCGCTCTACCATCTGAGCTACATCCCCATATAACGGTGCCTGATTTTGTGTACTCCAAGGATTTATGCTTCCAAAAATTTTGGCTAAAAGCAAGTGATCTATAAATAGATGGATTGATTACTATTCATGGCCATGATCAGGCCTTTCAGCCGATTTGAAACACACCAAAAGCATAAACAACATTTCAATGCAGTGACACAGATTGATTATACAGTAACTTGATTTCGTAGACCATGGGTCTTTTGTGAAAGTGCCTCGGGTAAAAATTATGCACGATTGGTTGGCGTTGATTATGCGACAAAGGCCTAAACGAACTAATAAAATAAGGAAAACAGGTTTCTCAAAAAAGCTGCATCGAATTTTGGATACTCTTACAGGTATATACCTTGTTTTTAAAATGGCTAAGTGCATTTTTTGTAGTAGTAAGCCTTAAAAAGATATGAATATAAGAAAAGATATAATATATAAAATATGTATCGCAGCCTTAGCTGCTATGGCTCTTAACAATACGTTAGCCCTTTGCTTAAAATTGTTTTTATTAATTGTAACCTTTAGATAAAGAATCAAATAAAATTAAATCAAATAAAAAATGATTACTAAACAATTCCAACAGATGAAAGCAAATACAAGTTCCACCTTTTATTATAAAACAATGGGGGAATATATATTTAATGCATTTTAATATGATATACTAAGATAAGACAAAAATATAAAGCCGGGCTCAACCGGGATTTGAACCCGGGACCTCTCGCACCCAAAGCGAGAATCATACCCCTAGACCATTGAGCCTCTTGTTTAAGTGCGAGCCAAATAGCCTAAACGAACAACCGATCGCAAGCCCTTAATGGCTAAAAATAGTAAAAACATGAAATTTCCATTTGTTATGCAGCTGAACAACTCGTTTCGATGTCTTTTGTTATCTCCCGAGGCAACGTTTTTGTTCAAGGTAAACTGCAATGTTTGTTTTTCACTTCGGGGTGGAATCTTAGGAGACCTTTTTCGCGGGGCAAAGTGCAAGGGGGGATGTAGCTCAGATGGTAGAGCGCTCGCTTAGCATGTGAGAGGTACGGGGATCGATACCCCGCATCTCCAGTAGCTATTTATTTTCTTTTTGTAGGGATTATATATCTAGGTACAAAGTTGAAAAGATTTTATATAGATTTTTTTTAGAATATTTTAGGTGTCTTATCATAAAAATTGAATGTTAAATATACTTTTAGGGTAGACATACCTTCCTTCTTTCCTCTCTAGAGTACAAATAAAATTTAAATAATATCAAATATTATCAGATCACTTCCGACCGATTAATTCTATACTTTCTTTCCTTAAAAACCATAATTTAAATTAAACCTCTCCTATTCCTCTGCACTTCCCTTGGATTCATCCATCAGCCTAATGGAATAAAACCCTTAGACCAAGTTCGAGAGTTGCCGACTCCCGTAACCTGCACAAATATTTAATTATTCATAACTTTAAACAATCACGGCGACGTCAGCATCATCCGTGTAACCCCAGGGTCTATTCCCTCCCCATTTTCCCATCCCTCCTCCCATTGCCCGTTTACGACTCAACAAACACAATACAAACACACGCAAAAACAGACGCAGGAAGGCTTCTGCGGGGATTCCCCAGCTCTCGGCCAACGTTTAGCTGCTGTGCTGGCTGCCACCGCTGATGGTAATAACATTGTCGTAAAATCATGTTTGGCTTATCGTGGGACTCCCGGGACGATGATCCAGGATTTCCAGGAGAGGGGAAAGTACCGCGCACGCTGCATTTAAATGCCGGGAAAGTCGAGGAACGGCGTGAATTATAGTGGCGTAGGTTAAATGCCGTTAGACAGCCACATAAACTGTGAACCCTTTTTTGACAACCGACTTGGGTCACACAGAAAAAAAACATTAAAATTGATATTCGAAAAGGATATTGATAGTACGATATCTTCGAAGCAAACTATATCTTTAATTTATATTTATTTAATTTTGAAACGAGGTATATAAACTTCTATTGTTCTTTGATGAAAAATAATACATTTATAGTATTTATTATATTATTTGTTTATATTTATTTTCTTTCTGTGAGTTTAGATTTCAAATATAAATAAGCCATAGAGCTATGTCTGCGTCAAAAAGTTGTTGGCGTCTGCTTTTAATTTTTGTGAAATTATTTGCATTTGCTTCTCGGTAACAAAACTAATGCAAAGAAAGTTCCAACAGGCAAAGATGTCCTGGCTGGCACTTCTATTCCCAGACTCCGGTGAATCTTTCTCCTGGTCCTCGGCTTGTTTTCTTGTAATTATCGCTTTTGTTTGTTAGCTGAACTTTTGCCAGGTTTTGGCCGCCGGCTAACATACAAAATTAGCGCTCACCAAAATGACTAAACAATATTTACTATTTCGGCAGGATGCGGGCTACTGGGTCTCTCAGCCGTCTCAAGACGCTGCCAAAGTGGGCAACATATTGTCCTTGTACGCCGAACAACATAATTTTCTAATTGGCCAAAGTTGCTGCCAAGTTTTCACCCCGCCAGACCACATTCCATTTGTTCTCCGTTTCGGTTTGGCTAATTCAATTTTAATGCTTGATTTAATATTAATTGAAAACGAAGTTGGAAAAGATTTATGAAAACAAAAGGGAGGCGGGAAATTTTAAAATCGTTTTTCTGGGATCTTTAGGAAGTGATCAAGATAAAAACTCATTTAGTTAGGCTAGTAACTAGAAATATATACAAGAAAATAATATAAATATTCTCTCATTTATATACTCTCTTAGCTAAATATCTTCGATGCCGGGAAACTCCCAATAAGCTTCCATTTCCGCAGTCAAACTCATTGAAGCTTCCTAAGCCATTGGGAGGCGTTCATAACAGATGACCTCATATTCGTGGCACCCACACCCAGGCCGCCTTTTGGCCAGAAGTTTGATTTCCAAGACGTTTTTTCTTGTCTCCGCTCTTTTTTATGGCATGCACAAAAGCCAAAAGGCAAACACACTCGAGTCATAAAAAGATGCCTGCGGACAAACAAAGCGACACACGAGTATAGAGCAAGACCAACATAAAGATCAAATGTCAATACGGGGAATCTGGGGGCGGTTTAGGTGGAGGTGGAGTTGGAGGCGCCTGCTAAATGTGGCCAAAAAGCTGGCAGAGGCAAAGACAAACAGCAGCGACAGGAAAATGTACAACAAATTTCTAAACGTTGTCATAAAAATGAAATGAAAACAAGCAGAAGGCGGTCGGTCAAGGGGGTTCCCCGGCAGAACTTAAGACATTCAATAAGTTTACTTACGCCAAACTGAACAACAGCCAAACAACAAAAATATATAGAGGGGGGTTTCTGACCTTTTTATCGCTTTAAATATGGGTTCGTGACCAGGTTTGGGGGTATAAATCTTTGAGGTTTTATGTTTATGTGCTTGAAATTGTTTCTAACGACAATGTGTGTCCATGTAAATTATTAGTTTAATAACGCACCAGCTTAGGGCAATTATTATAGCTCTATCGGGATCATATTTAATGGGGCTTCAGAGATATAATAGAATGGGAGAGAAGAATTTACTTGAAATTTAAGAAAGGGAAGTAACATTAAAGGGTGTTCTATGTTTAAGTATTACGATTAACCAGGTTAAACGAAAGAAATGTATCCTGCAAATATAAAACAACGAAAGCAAACCCACTTCCAAAGCACAATCTCTATTACTTCTTATTAAGGACTTGCCAGGACTCGATAGCCTCCACTCTAGCCTCCACTCTAGTAACCCAACTGACTTTCGAGGCCTTAATCAAATCACGGCCATAAGGATACCCTCATAAATATGTCAATTAATGGCCCGCTGCTCCGCCCACATCTCGTCTGTTGTCTTATCTCAATGAAGACATAAACGCTCTGATATCAATTTATGTCAACGTAAATGCTTCTTTGTTATTCGCCTGAGATTGGGTATAATGTATGCGAACCCCGACAGCCCCACTCCCCGGGAACATGTGTCGGCGAATCTTAAATGGAGCTTATGAAACTATTAAAAGGCGAGCAGACAGCGCACACATGTCGACAACAGGCAAACAAACAAGTCGGCTAGTGTCCTTATGAAGGAGGAACTCTACCATTTATCTCCCCCTTGGTTGGGGGTAATTAGTTTGCTACACGCTCGAGGCGTGCCTTCGTGTCCTGTTTTCCTGGAGTCGCCATGAATTATTCGAGGCGGTGGCAAAAACTTTGACCAGCTGCTCGAAAAGGTTGACAAAACCTCAAGCCACGATAACCGCAGGACCAAGACGACGATGATGAAGATGATGATGTTGATGGAGTCTTTCAAGGAATAGAGTAGATTACTCATACGCACGATTGCCCAATGAACATTAATTATTTAGTCAGTCTCCATCTCCGGCATCTCCTTGCTTTTTTTGTGGCTAATGTTAATTGCCTTTGTCTCCGCCACATTTGCATAATTCCGCTCTAAACAATAAAAATCTAATTTGGCCTGCTTCGCTATATAATTTCTTGTTAAATTCATAATTGTTAATTTCTGTTGCCGGCATTTTCTTTGGGGCTTAACTTTAATTAAGAGCCAAGAGCCAGGGTTGCTCCTTTTGCCTGTCCAGCTGCACTGTGCCTGAGTCCTGTTCACAAGGGTGGAAAGATTGAGGAGCGGCGTGCATGTGAATGGTCAGTCCTGGCCACCAAAAAAGATGACTTCACAAAGGGTGAAACGATTTCTGGGTGCTTTTAATGAACTTGGCAGTGACAGAGATTTCTGTGTAAAGGGAAAATAAGAATACTAAAAATAAGGTGTTATTACGGGAAGGATAAGGAATGAATAAGCAAGGATATTAGATACAGTCCTTGAATTAAGTAGAAGGAACTTTCCTACATTTATTAATAATATCATATACTTTTGAGATATTTGTCAAATTAGGTATTGCAAAAAAATATTATTACTAACTAGCAAAAATATATTGTATCCTGTTATCTATCTTAAAGCTTGTTTATTATACCATCTTTTTTTAAAAAACAATTTACCAAAACGAATACTAAAAATATGGTCTTATTAGTGAAAGGATAAAGAAATATAGGTCCATAAGCTAAGGTCTTTTTCCAGTTATGAATACCAACAAATATCATTACTGAATAACATATATTTTTAGATTATATCCTGTTATCTAATTTAAAAAAATTCTTTTTGATCCAAATTTTATTACCATCTTTATCCCTTTCCCCAATTAACATAAACGACGCTTTTAAACGATGTTTTGGCTTCTGCCACAATTAGTTCTCCTTCTTCATCCCTCTGGGCAGCCACAAAATGTGAACCATTAAATGGCAAAAACTTTAAGCGGCTCCTGCTCTCATACCATTCACCTTTCTCCTCTTGTTGTTTAGTACTGCCAAGAAACAAAAACCATTAAAACAATTTAATCGCACTTGAAGAAATCTTCGGTAGCCAGAGAGTCGAGCATGAAATGCAAAAGTTTTTATTTTGACGCCTGGCGCCTTCGCTCCTGGATTGTAAATCGTTATCCTCGCGGGACTCCAGTTCAGGGTTCTGAGGTGTTTGCCATCCTGCCACCCTTACAAGTTAATTTTCACATTGGGACATGACTGACAGCCCCATCCTCAGTCCTTAAGTCGCGGCAATTTCCTCGGCACTTTTGTTTAGTTTTTGATTTGACTTTTACTTTTTGGTTGGGCTGGTTTTTCGGTTTTTCGGTTTTGTCGGCTAATTATCATCATTTTGGCCAAATGCCTGAAGCGATTTGCCTTGGCCGGAGTTTTTCTGCTCCTTATTCGGCAAAGTTTCAATGGTTTTTTGGTGGGGATGTTACCCTGGTGTTCCGGCCATTATGTAGCCATCAAAATAATTTGTTCTTGCTTCTCTTGTTGTTTTTCGTGGGGGTAAACTTTTGGCTGTGATTTTCATAGCCAAGAAACAATCAAAATTTAATGTGCGGCGCCGCGTTTTGATTGAAAAATAAAATACTCGGAATAATCAAATAAATGCCCAAACAACAGTGGCTATATATTCGATGTATAAAAAAGTGTGCAAAATAAACTGCTCATCATTTTCCAGGCCTGCAGCTCCGGTTGCCTTGGAAATACCCAAAAACGAACCCATTCCGGAACGCGATTCCGATTCCACCCGCATTTGCACGATTCGTTAAACAAAGCACACGTTAACAGGAGCAAGTCGAAGGACGTTGGATGGGCGGTTGGGTCCGGGATTGGGAAGTGGGGAGTGGGAATGGTCATGGCCAGGACAAACAGACATTCCGGGCGGTCAGTCTCAGCAGTTGCCCGCCGGCCATCAGTGGGTTAAGGTGGCCAAATATCAGGCAACACATATGCCTATAAAAAATTTGGGTAACACAGATGATTTCTAAAAGTAATAAGCTAAATCTTAACTGATCAGGGAAGTTATTTTTAAAATTTGATAGATCTATTATAAGGTATATATAGGAATACTATAGGGACATACCAGAATATAAAGACAGGAAAACCTTATACTTTATTTCTTAGCTAATGAATATTTATTCATAATCTAACACTCACACAACTCTTCCATTTTATTCAATCTTCTTTAATTTAAGATATTCAATACTTAATAATTAATCAATTTTACAATAAAATCCAACAATAAATCTTCATTTTTATTTCACAATAATATTCACTAACAATAATTTAAACTTTCCCCATAAGAGCATTTCAACTTCCTTAATCCAAAAACCCAGCAAGGTCCCGTCTTTTGTGTGTGGTCCGTCAAATGCTTTTAACTTTTATTTGTTTAATTTTTTTTCTTCCTTCACATCCCAACAGTTGTTGTTGTTGTTGCTGCTATTACCTTTATTGTTCCGGCTGCTGCTTTTGTTTGTCAGCTACAACTGTCGTTTTGGGACCGTTCCACAAAAAAAGAGACCAAAGGGGAAAAAACCAAAATAGACGAAAAACAAAAAGAAACATTGCAAAATTGTTGGCAAATATTGAATTTGCAACATATTCGACTCATATGTCACACCAAAGCGAAGCGGTGGAAGCTGTCGCGAGTGAGTAACAAAAGGTTTCTGTTTACCAACATTTGCATTTTGTTGGGAAACAGGGACAGTTGCTTACCTTCTTTTTTTCTACCATTTTTGCCATTTGGAGTGGCCAAAAAAAGTGAGTTGACCAGGAGCAGGATGACGAATGTGGGGGAATCAGGAGCATCAGGAGATGTGGACAAAAATATCAAATGCAGCACAGCTGTTGTGCAAATAGTGAGACATTAATTTTAAGTGTTGTAAGCATGGGATTCGTTAATTTTCAGCTGTTAAATACATACAGAATATGTGGGTATCATATCAGTATTTACATTATATAAAAAAAAAGAAAATGTTCTAAATTCTTATTAATATTATTACATGAAATTTAAGAGTATCTCAATTATAGTTTAACTAGAACTATAAACAATGAGTTCTATGGAAAGGAAAAGGAAAGTTATAACTTTCCTTAAAGGTAATTTACACCTTTACCAGAAGATTTGCTTATGAAATTCTCTAAACAATAACTAAATTTCACACTCATTTCCTTTCTCCATAGTTATTAGTTTTCCCACCGTATCCTCTGAACAAATTTCAACCCTTTTTTGGAGTAATCCCTTTGGCAAACAATAAAAATGAATACGTATTTAAATAACAGTTGCTATCAACACCGTCACACTCTGTTTCCACAACTCCCTCACTTAACCCCATCATAATCACCTTTGTCCGGCAAAAATATATAAGAGAAAAGATGAGAAAAGTGGAGAGAAAGTGCTGTCCAAGTAACTATAACATTTAAGCGGCTTTGCTGAAAGTTGTGAGCCATTTGATAGCCTCTGGCTTTAAGGGAGTTGTCCTTACTCCTGTTTTACTCTCTCCCAGAATTCTGAAAAAAGTATTTTTCATATGTGGCATAAAAATAAATTGTAGGAGCTTTTTATTTTTATGGCTGTCAACCGGCAAGGTTGAGGCCAGGACAACTAAATCATGTAAAGGATTTGCGTCTTATCAGGCTTCTGGCATTCCTTTTTGCCTTTCGCAGACAGGAAATTGAAAATTTCCACCAGAAACGCATACGCATGTGGGTGTGGGTCTGTTTGAAGTGTCAGAGATCCGATTCGCAAGGAAGGCCTATTACATTTACGCTAATTTGATAATCTGTTCACGCACAAGGATACCAGATACCATTTGCATGGCGCCCAAGGATCCTAGACGATGGTCCGAGTGCCGGCAGACGCACCTAATTGGCTGCAATGGCACCCCAGGGACTCTGGGAACTGTTTATGTTCTGTTTAGGTTTTCTGTTGCTGTTTCTGTTTCTGTATCCTTATTCAGCGGATGGACCCTTTTTGTGTCCTATCAGCGCGTTATCATCGCATTCCCCCATCTCCAGAGCGAACCGAAAACACTTTGGTCCGTGGTCAGCGAGTTTATTATTTTCTCTTTTATTTTTATCCCCCAAAAGCTGTTTTAACCAGCGAAAAAGGGAGTCCGTTTTCGGTAATCGCTTTTACACGCTTGACTTCAGATGAAATTAGCTGCGGGTTCGGGATTTGTTTCGGTTGAGGTCAAAGGTTAACTAAATAAATTACTTATATCAGAATAAATTTATTTGTTTAGCTTGAGTTGCCCAAAACGCTTGCGAAACAAAGTTTGCTGAGCCTGGAGATATGAGTATCCGCATATCATTTGTATTGGTTTCTTAAAAAATATATAAATGAAAGAAATGAAAATAAAAACATACAAAATTTAACTTTCATAAGCCGAATTTTTACCCTTATAGTTAATTGAAAGATCATGGGTTCGAATGTGTTCGAATGCAATCCATTCTTACCAATTAAAAATGTATAAATCTGAAATTGAAAAGCTTTTCTGTGTTGGCTTCATATATAAATAAACACCACTTGAGTATGCCAATTATTACAATTTATTAGGTCCATAAAGTCATAACATCAGTATGTTACAAACAACTTTACAACGATCTCTAGTCCTAAGATCCTGTAGCTTTCTTAACTCCCTCGATAGCAAGTGCGATGCCCAGTTGGACAACGACCTCCCTTGCAAGTTTTGACAACCAACCGCCTTGAGGCGGTGCACCGTCCACCAAAGGATGCTTGGCCTTTTCCTCATTGTATTGCTTCACAACATCCTCAGTTTGGGATCGTTGTTCGGGTGTCAACTGAATCTGATCGGCATACTTGTCGAGAAAATTCACCAGAAAGTAAACGTTACTATCAGCAATGCTATCAGGATTAGCATCCTTATAGACCGCAATCACACGTTCCCTGTCAGATTCAAAGTTCTCTTCGGCATTGGCTGTCCCGAGAAGGCTTCCGCTGATGACCAACAGGCAGCTGGGGAGAAATTATCAAGGAATTAGCAATGAAAAAATAAATACTATATATTTAAATTACCTCAGGAAAAATGTTGAATTCATATTGAGGCTTCTGTTACTAGTATCAATCGAAACTAATACCTGTCCCAATGATTGCTTCCCTTTTATATTGATTTCCATTTGTACATCGGACAGGAGGTATAGGTCATTAACGCCTATCAGCTGACTTTTAAGTGATAATTGTTTTGATTAAATAGCAGATTTCCGATTTATTTAATTTCAATTGAAATCTGAATCATCAAAAGTTTTTATTAACCCCTAGACCTCCAAGATAATGTTCTAAGGAAAATGTTTGCTTGTGCATAGAAATCAATATAACAAGATCCTCATGGGATTGATTTGAGATATTCCGAAATTGACTTTTCATCTTTTTGTTTTGTTATATTTTTAATATTTCATACAAATCTATTAAATTTCTCTAAATTTTCTATTAAATTTCCTATCGTTTCCATTAACGCTATGTGATATATATTAGTCCTATTTTTATTGATATGTAGACCCAGAAAGCGGACGGAAAGGACTAGACCGACAAGTATATTCTTCGAAAATGACTCCGACTATAATGATAATACTTTTTAAGAGTATTAAAAAAAAATTAAATCAAATCTCATCAACGTATTATAGCATCTAAGACTTTTGGGAGAACATTACTTTATAATATACTCAATTAAAATAAAAAACACACATTTTAACGAGTTAAAGTCCGCCGATAATGAGCGCATAATTAATTGAAAGGCATGTCTTTAATTCAATAAATTAAAATATTAAACATCTTCTATTTTATGATATCACCTGAAATTGTAATACTTATGAGTTTATATTAATCCGTAGACTATACGTAGAATGTACATATTCCTAGAATTGTTTGCTTATGCACTGAAAGAGAGAGATAACACGGAGAATTTTAGATTAAAATCATCTAATTCAGAATAATCAATAAATAAAATAAAAGTTAATAATATTTAAGTCAGCTGATAGGCGTGAACTCGTGACCTCAGTTCGATGTGTAATGCGGAACAAGCCGCTATAAAAGCGAAGCAATCATTGGGACAGGTATTAGTTTCGATTGATACAAGTAACTAAAGCCTCAATATGAATTCAACAATTTTCCTGAGGTAATTTAAAAATATAGTATTTATTTCTTCATTACTAATTCCTTGATAATTACTCCCCAGCTGCCTGGTGGTTATTAGCGGAAGCCTTCTGCGGACAGCCAATGCCGAAGATAACTTTGAATCTGATAGGGAACGTGTGACTGCGGTCTATAAGGATGCTAATCCTGATAACATTGGTGATAGCAACGTTATCTTTCTGGTGACTTTTCTCGACAAGTATGCCGACCAGATTCAGTTGACTCCCGAACAAAAATCCAAAGCTTCAGATATTGTGAAGCAATACAATGAGGACAAGGAAAAACAACCTTTGGTGGACGGTGCACCTCCTCAAGGTGGCTGGTTTTCAAAACTTGCAAGGGAGATCGTTATACAATTGGGCATCGCAATTGCTTCTGAGGGAATTAAAAAGGCAACGGAATCTTAGAATTAGAGATCTTTGTAACGTTGTTTTGTAACATACTAATGCTTTAAGCACTATGAGATCCTAATAAATTGGAAACAATTGGTATACAGAAGTAATTTTGCTTTTATTAATAAAGCGTTTTTTTTTCCTTTTTTTCTTTAATAAAATTAAACTGTGTTTGTATTTGAATGGGAATATAATTTTTGTTACAGCCTAAAATCCGATTTACTTAATTCCTGTTGCCGCAAACTGTGATTTGGTAAACGTTCTGTCTGCCTCATATCTCTTTCTCATTAGCCAGCCAGCCAGTCAGTTCCCCCACAGAAATTGGCTCACATCAACGGAAATGTTGGGACAACCCACTCGGCGTATGAGCAATCTGCTTCCCTTTTACACACACACAGACAGAAAACCATACGCCCCGTGGGCATTTCCCATTTCCCAGTTTCCAATGTGTGGATAGATGTCCTGGTGTGCGACAAGATTTATGTGTGTTTTCTTTTTCTGTCGGCGAACATTTTAACGCCTGCAAATTTGCTAATTAATTAGTTTAAATGCCTAAGGAGCGCCCCAACTGAAGATGTAATTATAAGGGAAATCCAGTTGTGCCTTGTGCATATAGATCAGTTTCAGATCTTTCAAAACACCCAGCTTAAATTAATGCCTTTATGAGTCACTCATACGAGGGGAAGCCACAAAAAAAAAATGCTTACAAAAAATATGATGAAGGAAAAACACGCGCTCGTTTTTACACGCATGTAATTTGTGGGAAATTTGTTCAACCCTTTTTCTGCACTTTTCGCATACTTTTGCGGCAAATAAAGGGAAAATTAATTTAACGCGTGTTTTTCCGGGGTCCCTGCATAATGGAATTGATTTAAGGTTATTAATATGAGCACTCTGGGCACAAAAAAATAAAATAAAATAGTAACAACATGGAAAAAAGCAAAGAATTCCGGGAGATGCCTAAGTAAATGTTTGTAGCTGCTGTTGGCTCCTGCTTCTGCTGTGTGGTAACCTTTAACGTCAATTTTATGCAAATTATGTTGTTTCTGTCGGAGATTTCCAGAGGGGGGCGTATGGATGTCTAGCTGGGGCTTCGGGGGGCGTGGCATTTTCGAAACGACGGGGCGTCACTGCAAAGTTTTGGAGTGTCGGGGAGTGTTGTTATTGAAGTTTTCCGACCACCGACTGCCGACTGCTCACTGCTGACTTATTCAATAAGCCAAGTTGAAGTATGCTCCATTATATATTTGTTGGTGGCTGCCGGTGGCTGGAGCTGCTTAAGCAAATACCGTGTGCTCGTATATGCAAAAAGTGCAAATAATAATAATAAAGAGTACTTATTGTTTGATTTATGTGTCTGTGTGTGCACAATGCCGGCCAGTCGAAGGATGAGCTATATTTTGGGCTCTAAGATGAAATGGAGGTCCTTCTGCAGGCTGACAGGCCTTGCGGGATGGTTCCTTATATGCTTTTGGTTGAGTTTAATTGAGTTATATATGGGAAAAGTATGGGATGTGCTCTGGAGATTGGGAAGAGATCATGGATAGCACTTTCTAGACTATTATTATTGGATGTATGTCTTATTTTAAAGCTTCCATAACTCATTCCAAGACCCTCTCTTCACTGCTTAATTTTTGAGACCCTCTTCATGACCTTCCCACCAAACTTCTTATAGCTAATCCCCTGCCATCAGTTTACCTTACAATAGCTGTGTAGAACCCACCGATAAAGTCACCTTTATTTGTCAGTCTTAGGCTCCCCCGAGTCATCTGTCAAGTCCTTCCAGACCAGGCACGTTCCTTATTCCTTTCACACAATCCTGAAGCGTTAAACCGCACACACCTATCATGATGATGACGTTGTTTTTGGTTTCTTTTTTTTTTCCTCCCAGAGTGCGGATGGCTAAGTGAGCCATTTATCTTAGCTGGAACCTCAAGCGCGACACAACAGAAATAGCAACAAAATAAAAAAGGAAAACACTTCCTACAGGCGTCATCCAATCCTCAATAATACCGCTTTGGAAATAAAACGATTTATATGCCACAACAAGGAAGAACCAATAGAGGTACAAAACGCACAGTGATCAGAACACAGGGGAAAATAATTAAGGTACTGGAAATTAAATTAAAGAATATAAGTTTTCTTTTATAAGAAAATTCTGTTAATAAACTAAACTATATAAATTCATTTATAAAATTCATACATATGTAACTTAGCCTCGTTTCTTTAGGACCTATATTTATAGGCAATTTAAAATACTATATTGGATTCACAGTTGCACAAACAATTTCACAACTTAGTTTTAATATAATCTTTAAGGCTTTCCCTTAAGCTCAGTGTACTCTTTTACTACAGGGCGAATCCTGTCGAATTTCCTTTCCTTTTCTCGTTTTATTCGGCCTTATCCAGTCTAACCATCAATCGAACAATCGCAACAGCAACAACAAGTAGTAAATGAAACCCCTGCAAGGACCAAGAGCCAGAAACCGACGTAAAAAAAAACAAGTAAAATCGAAGATTGCTATCTTTGACGGCTTGTTTTCCTGCCCAATCTCTATGAAGGCGGTGGTCGGTGTGCGGGGGCGTGGCAGCTATTATGTATTGGCGTTGAAACAATTTGAACAACAGTCGTCGGCGTCTCCCAAGGAGAGCGAGAGGAAAAAAAAACAAATGAAAGGAAGTCGTTTAAAAGTACAAACGGACATTATTTATCGCTCAAACCATTTAGCCACAGAAACTACCCAAAGAGGAGTCGAAAAAAAGTCCTTAGAGTAGCAGAAAGAGCAAATCCGTATCCTTGCATCTTGTTGTTGTGTCTACTTAGTTGTAATAAATGGAAAAACGCAAAGAGCGCCCAAGTCCTGGCCACAATGCGTTGCATATAATTTCTGTTCAAGTTGCGATGGGTAGGGATGTTCCTGGAGTAGGAAGAGATCCAGCAGGAATAGCAATTGGATTTTTAGGAATACCTACTAAGGGCAATCGATTGATTTCTGCTGGCTCAAGCAGTTTTCTCTCTAAGTAATTTACAGTTGTCATTAAATGGGAAAACATTTCGATGGCTAGGAAGTGCGTGTGGGAAGTCTCTGGAAATGAGTTTCTCCTCCAACCAAAGCAAAACGATTCGATTCGACTCGAATGTTCAAGTGAAGTGGATCGAAAATAATTGTGGTCAATGAATGTTTTAGCTGAGAAAATATACAGTAACAAGTGTCTATATTAATCTATTAAATTAATTCAAGTTACAAATTTGTTAATAACTTTTTTTTTACCTAAAAATTTTTAATCATTTTAGGATCGAAAATAATTGTGGTCAATGAATGTTTTAGCTGAGAAAACACAGTAACAAGTGTCTATATTAATCTATTAAATTAATTAAAGTTAAAAATTTGTTAATAACTTTTTTTGTATCTTAAATTTTTTAATCATTTTAGGAATGTTTTAAGTTTCCAAACAAATTTGTTAAATTTATGTAAATATTTAACTTCTGAAACATCAAAATTTGTGTTAAAACTATCAGTGGGTGTTGCTCAACTTGTTCATCGCAACATTTGTATTTCATAACGTGTTGCTAGCAACATTTGCCTTGATTTGTCAACATTTTCTTATGGCTTTCGTCCTGTTTAATTTAAGTTGTTCATATATTTGAGAATAATTAGGCAATGTTTATAAGCCATGGGTTTCTAAAGTGGTATATCCTCTTTAAATTAAGATCATAATATAACTTGTACTTTTCCTACATTTATTCTAATGAAAATGTTAAATAAAGTTAAATAATTGATTTGTATACTTAATTAATTAAGTCAATATAAAATTGATTTATAAAAGAGTTTTGTAGAAAAAATGAATAATACATTAAAGGATCACAAAGCTTTCAAGACTCAAAACTTAATTTTATATAATTTCTACAGCTTCCGATTGGAACATCCATCTTGCATAGCACCTTTCACCCTCTTCAAATGTGTCATATGGAGCAGAGTTTGCGGAATTCGTGTACAGATCCCCGACTAAAGCCAGAATAGCCCGGGGATATGGGGATTCTGTGGCTGCAGAGAAAAAAGGATGAGTCCAGAGGAGTCAGCTAGCCACGGGCATCTTATCGCCCTAAACCACTTTAGTGTCAGTCCCGCTGACAGCGGTCCAGCCTTGTCCCGTGAACATTGTCGCCTTTTTTGCAGGACGACTGGGGGAGGTGGAGTGAAGTGGAGGGCAGAGAACCACTGTTGTCTCTTAACATGGCCAGTGGTCTTGTCGACATTGCGATAACAAAACACACACACAGTGAAAGAGAAAAAGAAGAAAAAACGAGGACAACGAGGAGTTTTACGCTCTTGGCCATAATGAGGGTGATTTTCGTATTTGTGGTAGATTTGTCCACTTAGCAGGAATGACCAGGCCGAGGACCAAAGCTGTTGCAATTTGCTGGCAAATCATTTGTACATTTCCACAGTGGATTACGGTTGGCCAGAAGCAGCTTCTTTGCTTTTTTTTATTTTTGTGTACCCTGACCACCGATTCCTGCCTGACTCCCGATGATAATGCTCATAATTTGTGAGGCCTGCATATATTTTGTCCTATGTCTGTTTTTTTATGTATTTGTGTATATGCCATGATATATGCGCCAGCATGCTTCACAATGATTTGTGCTAATGAGTGAATAGCTGTGGGTGGGATTTGTCGTCTAGGATTACTTACTTGTGGACAAAATCCTAAGCGAAAGTCCATGCAAATTCTGGACAGATTCTTGCATTTAATTGGCATTTTTATGCCTGGAGTTTGAGGGAAAGTTTTTTAATAAAGCGACAGCCGAAAACCGAAACGAAATGAACCGCTCTTCATTCCAACTCAGTTGATTTTCATTTTCATTTGGATTTTCATTTTGCCCATTTAGCCAGCGACCTCAAGTGCGGGTTCGGACCGGCATTCGGCATTCTGTCGCCCTCGCTGTGTACACAATTGTCTACGGATTTTCAATATTATTTGCTGCGGTCTTCCGATATACAAAATACAAAAAAAAGAGAGTCCCCCATCTGGCACCATCATCTTGGGGCTCCTTTGTGGGTGTGAAATTGTGGAAACTGTGGAAACTGTGGAAACTGACTGACTGCCGCTGTCACCGGGCACACTGAACTCATTGTGACCGCCTTCAATTGGGCATTTTATTTTATATTTGAATTTTAAAATTCCTTCCGCTCCGGCGACAGGCGACGGCGGCTAAAGGCAACAGGAAAATGGACAATTTGTGTTTGTGGCAATTGATTGGCAAATATTGTCCGGCCAAAAGGTTTGCTGATTAATACGCACTGACAGCAAGTCAGTTTGGAATGAAAGAGAGTTTTGTCCATTGTTGATAAAAGGATACTTCATTTGAAATGTTTTAAAGGACCTGTCAAAGGGTTTATCACAATTCTTTTAAAGGTTTTTACAGACATACTCCTTGTATGTTCCTTGCCTTAAAATAATAGTTATCTTCTAGAATTTGTTACTATTTTTGGTTCCTTAATCTTTTAAAAATTTTATCCGCTTAGGCTGGCTCGTTTAAACTTTGCACTTAGCGTTTCTAAACCCCTTGAAGCAATTCATCCAGAATCGCATGCTCCATTTGAGTGCCTTAAAGTCGGCGTCGGCGATAAAATAAAGAAAGTTACTCAATGGCAACTTGCATGCAAATTACAAGCAATAAAACGTGGCACATTCCAATGCTTAGGCAAACTTCTGCTACGCCAAGGAGATTATTCTTTATTGTTTAGAGAATGGCAGGATGAGATCCTTAGGTCCTTGTGGCAATTCGCACATCATGCGATTGGTATCGAGGGTGTGGCAATTCCCAGGGCTGTCATATGCGAGGACACCGCACCAAGCACAAGGCTCTCCCAGCCCGACACAAGGGATATGCAAATTTGTCATCCAGTAAACCAAACAGAAAACACATATAAAGGAGTGAAATAATCATAAAAACGTCAGGCTCCAACGTGGAGGCAAGAATCCTGAATTGAATTTTTATCTATTGTATTGGCAATAAAGTCACATTGTCACAGCATGTATAAAATGATTATTGTTTACTCTTATAGGGAGTAAGAATCCTTCTCCTCATGATCGAGATGAGGGGCAAAAAGTTGAGTTGCGGGCTCAACCGGGATTTGAACCCGGGACCTCTCGCACCCAAAGCGAGAATCATACCCCTAGACCATTGAGCCGCCTTGATAACAGCCGAAAATGTTGGCTTTTTAAACCACGAATGCAATCTTTAAGATACTCGTTCGCTTGGTTAACCAAAAGATACATTTTTTGAATGCATAATAAGGCAATAAAGTTGACACAACCAGTTTAAAATGTAAATATTTCTTCAGCTGCAAGCATGCATAATATTATTAACCCTTTGCTTTGGGGTATATGTGGTATTTGTTGATAATAAAATGCAAATAAAATATAATATAACATATTTTATAATAATTTTAAAGATATAACTAACACGATCTTGTGTACATAAAATTAAATAAATAAAAACGAACTATTAAAGTTAAGTGAAGCTAATAGCTTAAGATAGTTATATAACATATTATTTTATATTTCATAAATCATAGATAACATGTATATTAATATGTATTAATGCTAAAAATAAGGCTAACATTTTTTAGCTTAGAAAATGAGGCTAATAAATTAAATTTTTATATTTTAAGAAACGATGTCAGTGGCACTTAAGGGGTTAAGACTTTAATAGTTGTCTCCTCACCTTTGATAGTTTCTTTTGTTACCCTCAAAAATGGAAATTTCCGTCGAGGGGATGTAGCTCAGATGGTAGAGCGCTCGCTTAGCATGTGAGAGGTACGGGGATCGATACCCCGCATCTCCAAATCTATTTTTTTCCAGTATTTTTATTTAATTAGAGTTTTAAAAATATATATTCCAACTTACCCTCATCAGTCGATCTTTGATTTATTGACTTTTAAACACTGCAGTTGGCCTCCAATTATTTTCCACAGCGCGGCAGCTGACTCATCAAATTTTGTTTTGTCTCCGGCGCTCTGGGCATGCTTTTAATTTAATTTGAAAAGTTTTGCATGCCCATTTGGCGCATTTAACCCCTTCGCCTTTCTGCCCAAAAAAATGTATATATAGATGAAAAAATGGAAAGAAATATCATAAATAATGATGATAACTGTCTAAAGTTTTCAGGGTTTGCTATGGGTCAAATAGCCACTCCCAAAACTCCCACACCAAATGCAATTAACTGGGCAGCGGGCAGAGTCCCAAAGAAAAAGAAAAATATGACAATTAGGCGGAAAACTAATTGAAGTTGGCAGGGGAAAAATTAAAGGGATTAGCAAAGGGCCAAGGGAAAAAATTTAATTTGATTTTTGAAGGAGACAAGCTGGTAGGAAAACTGTAAGATTTTTTAAAGCTTATCAATCTACTCTTAACTTTTTTTTTTTCTTTTAAAGCTTCTTTATTTTTCTATTTTACCTTCCCACCCACAATTTTCTTCCTTTAGTTTTCTTTTTTCTTCTAGCGGGTCCAAGTTCGTGGCTCGCTATAAATCACAGGACTGAATCCATTGAAGATTTATGAGCTGCTAAATATGCTGGCGAAACAACAGCCGAGGGTCGTGGCCTGGACATCTGAGCCAAAAAAACTTTGTCCACATATCAAACTTTAAAGCGCAATTATCATATATGTATCTTTGATATATATGTAAGACTGTACATACATCCTTTGGCAGTGTCTGTCTTCCACCGTGTTGCTTTTTACTTGCGCAGATAAACAAAACAAGGTCCTAAATAAACAAAATGAGAAAAAGAATAAGCGCAAAATGAGTAAAAAGTTGCTCCAGACAAAAATACAATTTGATTTTAATTGAAAAATAGCAAAAACCTCGCAGAAAGGGAACATAAAGGTGCAGATGGATGAGATCCGTCTGGATACATATGTTATATAATATGTGGGAAGTGGACTATGTCTTGGGAGCTTAAAGATATTTTAACCGTTTTTTGTATCTGATAAATCTGTTACGACCACTTAAGCTTATGGAAATTAATCCAATTAATTGCAAATACTTTAGGAGGTGCCTTAACCCCTTTTTGGCTCTTGACCCAACCGCACTCAAAGTGCCATTAACAAAAGCAAAAACAATTTTTACACTTTGCGTGCCAAGAAGAGCAACGAAAGCAAATAAAAACAAACTAGCCGGGAAAGTCCACCAACAACATCCACTAAAATAGCAACAAACAGAATTTTCCTTTTTATTTATTTTTTCAACAACTTTTTACCTTTTTTCCAACTCATTTTCAAGTGTTTCCACTTTGTTGGTGTTGTTTTTTGGGCAAAGCCATTAGGAAGGGACAGATGGAGATGGAGGGAGTTGGGTCCTCGGCAATCTTGATGGGGCCAGCATTGTTTTTGTTGACTTAAGTCAACAAGGTCGAGGGTTAATGAAAGCCGGCCTGAAAGCCTCAAAGTTGGTTCACGGTTTCCTGCTTAAGTTGTACCCATGCCATGGTGGGGTTTCCATAAAAGAAAAATAAGAATAGAACGTGATTGTGGGTTGATTTAAAAATAGTTCCCATAGAAAGTATTTTAGATAAGGTGGATTTATTTGTAAATATCTTTCTAAATTTATTTATTGAGGAATTTGAATTGAAATATTCAAATTATGACTGTCTAATATCATCAAAGTTTCCGTGGTGTAGTGGTTATCACATCCGCCTAACACGCGGAAGGCCCCCGGTTCAATCCCGGGCGGAAACAGTTGGTTTTTTTAGTTTAAATATTATTTTATATTTATTAGACTTTAAACAATAACTTATTTAAATTATATTTTATATAGAATAATCGAATTTAAGCAAAGACGATAAGTTAAATAAAGCAATAAAGCAATAAAGCAAAAACAAAAAACGAGGTAAGATAAAATTAACAATTGCTTCTTCACCTTTAAAAGTGAAATGTATTATGCTATGTATATATTGTGCATTTACCGTATTTAAAAACAATAAATACAACCATTTAAATGAGTATTTCTAATGCACTTTTGCTGAGATTAACCTTCTACCCTTGATTTCAAAAGAAATTCAAACCTACCCTAAGGGTTATTTCGTTATCTCTCTTTGTATAAGCAAATAATTCTGAGAACATGAATATTATTTGAAAAGTCTAGAAGGTTAATAGAAAGTTATCATGATTTAGATTTCAGACCAGAAATTAGAAAAGTGTCGATTAATCAAATCAACAAATATTACTTAAGAGTCAGCTAATCGGCGTGAATGACCCCTGTCCGATGCATTAATCGGAAGCCGCTATAAAAGGGAAGCATTCGGTCGAACAGGTATTAGTCTCAACTTGTTAATCTGACAATCAGTAACTAAAGCCTCAATATGAAATCTCAAATTGTTCTAAGGTAATTTAAAAATGTATATTATTCAATAATGTATCCTTAAATTCCTGATCATTTCTTCCTAGCTGCCTGGTGGTCATCATCGGAAGCCTTGTGTGGACAGCCAGTGCCGAACAGGAGTTTGAATCTGATAGGGAACATGTAATTGAGGCCTACAAAAATGCTAATCCTGAATCCGTTGGGGATAGCAACATCGTCTTTCTGGTGAATTTTCTCGACAAGTACGCCGATCAGATTCAGTTGACTCCCGAACAAAAGTCCAAAGCTTCTGATATTGTAAAGCAATACAATGAGGAAAAGGAAAAGCAGCCTTTGGTGGATGGTGTGCCGCCTCAAGGTGGTTGGTTTTCAAAACTTGTAAGGACGCTCGTTGTTCAACTGGGCATCGAACTCGCTACCGAGGGAATCAAGAAAGCGACGGAATCTTAAGGCTTTAGATCTCTTCACAATGCTTTTTGTAATATACCCTTGTTTGTGAGGACTTTGTGATCCTAATAAATTGGAAATAATTGGCATACTGAAGTTGTTTTGTACTTATTTATTTAGCTGATTTGGAATCCTGGAAAAGTACCAATCGTTAAGCTTGAATTGTGTTGAACTGAAATACACATTCCTTTAGGATTGTATATAAAATTTGGAATATATTAATATATAGATTAAAGTTATATCTAAAGAAGTATTTATAGCTGCATCATGGCTTTAAACTTATCGCGCTGCTTTTGCTTCAAGGCCTCGTACTTCTTGCGTTCTACATTTTTAACAAGGAATTCTTGGAATTTTCTTCGCATGTCCATGGATAGACTAGTATTTCGCAAGTCCAGCCTCTCGATAACTTTATTGCAGCTTATAATTTTCAGAAGATGCTTCCCAAATTCCTTCAAAATAGATTTCATTAAATTAAATGACATTGAAGAGGCAAGGAACCCACCTCTCCCACTGAATTGTTGGATAAATCAATGTCCAAAAGGGTTGTGTGCTGGCAAACCAGCATCATAAATAGCTTTGTAATGGTCTCCGTAATCCCGCAGGTGCCCAAGTCCAGCTCCTTGATGGGCATGACCTGAAGAGTATTGAAAATGGCAGCAGCTCCATCGCTTTGAATGGGATTCAAGCGGAGCACCAGTCGCTGGAAAGGAACGTTCCTTAAGGTACGACTCAGTACGTAGGCACCTTCTTCAGCTGCAAAATAAATCAATAAAATGGAAGCAAAAGTATACATGAAATACATCTTTTAAAATTAAAATGATTCTTTTGTCCAATGGTTCACTCACTAATCTTATTGTTGGTCAAATCAAGGATGGTTAGCGTGTTAAAGGACTCCCTGCTGCAAGTTTCCAAGAAGCTGCGAATTCCCGCATCGCCCACGGCACAGTGCAGCAAGGACATCTCGCTCAGGTGGTGGCATCCCTTGTCCAGACTGTGGGCCAGGAATCGAAGTTGATATGGCATCAGTTTCGTGTTGTGCAGACTGAAGCATACAAAAAACAAAAGCTATCACGTGGGACAGAAGTGGAAAAATCCATCCTCACCAGAACTTCCGTAACTCATGGCACTGGCTGAGTCCCTTGGCCAAGTGAATGATGTCCCTGGCCGTCAACTGGTTGCAGCCCATTTGGTAATTGCAGCCGGCCGTCTTGGTGCTGTAACTCAGTCGCAGTTGGCGTAAATCCGGCAGATTGCTCAGCAGGTAATCAAGTGGAATGTGATCTGCAGATGGGTGTAAGTATTTCAGATAAAACAAGGAAATGTAAAGGCTTGGGTGTGAAAAGAGGATTCAAGCTACCATCGAACAAACATTTAAGTTTAATTATAACTATATAAAAATTAAAACATGAATCAAGTAAAGTATATACTTTTGCATTGAATTCTATTGCATTAAACTGTTAAATAATATAACTAAAGATATCTGTAAAGGTAAATATTTTCTACCCCATAAACCAATTCCTGTCCACTCACCATTCGCATCGGTTGTGGGTGGCGCCGGTTGAAGGAAACTTATATCCAACTGATTTATGTACGCCGCACATATGTCCAGGACGACTTGTACGTTGCCCTCCTGCTCGTAGTCGCTCGTCTGCATGTTTTCGATGAACTCCTGCACATGTCGCTCCATGTAGATGTTGATCCATGGCCGCTCCTTTCCACGTGGCTGCAGTGGGGAGCTTCTCCAGCGTTGGCCATAGCAGCGTTCCCAGAAGAAGTCCTCGCGGATATAAGTACTGAGGAGTTGCAGTGGCAGCTGGGTGTCCAGGTGGCTGAGCAGGTAGTTGCGGTCCTCACGCCGCTTTAGCTGCTGGTACAGGGGCAACTCTGCGGATGAGCAATGACTGGATTATGCCGTATAATCATATATGTATAATCAAAAAAATTAAAAAAAAGTCTCTAATACATAAACTCCTGAGAATATAAATTCTAAAATAATATATGCTAAGAAGTAATCAAATCTTAAAGATATTTCTTAACTATTTAACAAAGCTAAATGTCAACTTTAAAATTGAATAGCAACATTTCTCACCACTCCAATTCTCAACGATGGCATCGAGGACGAGATGTCGCAGACTTTTCGCTTGATTTGCCTGGCCTTCCTGGACTTCGCTGGGGTTCTGGCTGGTGTCCAATGATTTACCGCCGACTTTGGGCAACTTGACATCGGTGAGATTGAAATAGGCCTTGAAGGTGTCAATGGAAACGGTGCTGGGGAACTCGCAGTACGTGAAATCCATTTGAATAAATCTATGTAGTGTCTCAGGACATATAATACTGATACGGCTTGATGATAAATAATGTTTATTAGTCCGGACCGGGTTTTTGGCTGCCAAGGAAACGGTTGTCAACGAAATCCTTTTTTTCAGTGTTGGAAGGAGGGGACTTTTGAAACACAAGTGTTGGTAAGGGTTGAACTAGACTTTAATCGTTTGTCAACTTGTTTTATTCGAATATTCTAAAAGCAATGGAATTTCAATTCGAATATCAAAGTTAACTTCACCTTAATACCTTAAATATTTTGAGACTTTTAAAGAGTGTTTTATTCCTTTCAATGCGAATGCCAAGATTTCCCAAAATGTATAAGCAATAAGACTTTATTTGGGCACCGTTCGGCATTTGCATAACAAAGCAATTTTGGGCAGCGAGATAAGGCCTCAAGTGGCAAGCCGATTATGACCCTAATTACATGACATTACAATTCAGCGTTTATCCCACTCACACAATCCACAGACAGGCCCCTTGGGTATATCAAAAATATTGACTCGGCATCTTTCACAGCGGCCAATCAAGGCGGATATCTACCTGAGGATTAGGCCAGCTGACATGACTTGCGGTGAGCTTTTCGACTTTCTGGTGTAATTTTTACGGCTTAACTAGGACTTGGCGGCGTCTGCGAGAAATGCAAAGTATATTTACGCATAAACCGCGTTATTTATGTCTCGCCCAAGAATTAATAACCAACCCCGTCGCGATGGGTGCCCTGCCCTGATGCGCATTATTATGGCCAAATTATACACCTTATAAAACAGTTGCGCGTGTTTTTTTTTGCCGAAACCAAATTTTTATGTAAAGCAATTTATTTTGAATTATTTTTATGGCACTTAACGGTTGCGCTGCCTGCACACATTCCCGAAAAAAAAAGAAAAACCGAGGGTAGCTGACTAGTCAAAAATTGGTTTGTCATGGGTTACGTTCAACTTTGTGGAGAAGCTGAGGGTCGGAGGTTGAATTCCAAAGAATCCTTTACGGTTATTGTGCGAATTCGGTTCGATAAATTATGGCAAATCGATGCGAATATTGACAGCAGTTTGGGTTGTCTGAATGATGAAGGATACTGAGCAAATGATAATATAAATTGATTGAAATTATTGGAATCACACGATTAGGATTCTTATTTGAATGGCCCCTTCAAAGTTCCAGTGATTTTAAATCTCTTTTTTATACCTTTGAATAATATTATAATTTTGGTCATAAGTTTACAACGCATTGAAGGAGCAATTTCCGACCCTATAAAGTATATATATTCTAGATCAGCTTCAACAACAGTCGAAGTAACCATATTGGGCAAAAGGTCCTATAAGTTGGTAAGTTTCCCTTCTTGTTTTTAATTTTCTTTTAATTGGGCCTCAGCTTATGGAAAGGTTAAGTATAATAAATACGATAAAATGCGCATTTACTTATAGTTCATTATTTTAGAAGTTCCCAATTTTATTTATATCTTCTGACACTAACTCAAAACTCAGGAGATTTTTCGTTAAAAGTTTATTATCAAATTTATTAAGCAAGTAATAAAATTATTTAAATTAGTTGTGAAAAAATTCTCTTTCGCTGCCTTGCAACAAATCAGAAATCGTAACGTAAGTTAAGACCGGTGCCAAAATCAGACTTGCCGCGACGAGGACCACTCAAATGGTGTGTGGCATTGCCCGTGGCATTCAGGTTCAGGTTGCCACTGGGCGAGGTGTAGAGATTGGCTCTGCCGGACGCCTGCATGGTGGTCACATCGAACTGCGGCACTCGACTGACCCCCACTGCCGCCTGGTGACCCGCCGTGGTGTGTAGATTGAGACCGCCCCCGAACTGATCGTGAGTGCGGCTGTGGCTATGGAATCCGGTGGCGTTGAGAGTGGAGTCCGGGCCCTTGTGGAGATTAGCCTGGCCAGCAAAAGTGGTGGTGCTGCCCAAGCCCTCGATGTGACCATGCTGTACGGACAGGCCGTGTCCATTGCTATTTCATGGAAAATAAGAAAATTTTAATTTTAATTATTAATTTACAAAATTACTGAACTTACGCATTCACTGCTCCATAGACTCCCTTCGTGACGGGTCCACCTGTGCCGGGAGTGGAGGCAAAGACACCGGCACGTGCATTGGCCAGATCATCACCCACCTTTACTCCACACTGGGCGGTGGCCTGGCCGGTCTTGGGGTTTCCTGTCGCTTGGCAATCCATTTGAATTTAGTTATTCTTAGATTTTGTCTTACTCCTTGGACCGTATCTTTTGGTCTGAATAATTTCGCAAAATCAACTTGCGCTTTTATAGCCTGATCTCTTTTGTTGCAAAAGTACCTCGCGAATCTTTGGGTACATTCCCCCACGATTTTCTCCTCTCCAAGTGGACAGCTAATCAAGCTATGATACACAGCTATATGCATCTGTTTTTCCCCTTTGACAATTATGAATAAGATTGGAGGGGACTCCCTAATGTGCATATATACGCAAAGATACGAAATACAACCGCATAAAATAAATACAATAAAGAAAGGTTGATTTTTAAGTACATATTCATCAAAGTTTTCAGTAAAATGTTTTAAGTTTCCAACTTTTTGGCTACTTTTAACAAGAGCAAATATAATTAACAATTAAAAATGTTTTTTATCCGACATGAATAATACATTTTAAAAAGTAGTATTAAGTTATAGTATGCTTAGAACCTAAAATATACAAAATATTTTGCAATATTATATATATCCCGTTGTTCTAGTAAGATCCATTCCGCATACATTCCAAGAAAATTATCTATGTTGAAAAGAGCAGAAGCAATTATCGCTCATTGAACACCCCGAAACCAAGTGGCGCCGTGGCTTAGTTGGTTAAAGCGCCTGTCTAGTAAACAGGAGATCGTGAGTTCGAATCTCGCCGGGGCCTTCACAAGATTTAAGTGATGTAATTTTTTTATTTTTTATTTTTTAATTAGGATACAAACTTTTTAACATGCATTTTCTAATATTTAAAAATTTAAATTTATTTTTTAGATAGGATACAAACTTTTTAAACATGCATTTTCTAATTTTTAAAAATTTAGAAAAATGGGACTCATTTTCTATTTAAAGTTATCATTTACTTTTTGAAGTAACCGATAGATTGTCAATGCCTTTGCTCTAATAGTGCCTAAATTCTTTTTAAAACTTCATCAAATTGCATTATTTCTAGTTAAACTTTTTTAATTAAATTAAGTAAGTGCGAGTATTTTTCGTATTTTTTATATCTATGTCTCCATGTGATTCTTCTAATCAAGTTTCAAAATTTTCGACCTTACCGCAAGAGGCGCCGTGGCTTAGTTGGTTAAAGCGCCTGTCTAGTAAACAGGAGATCGTGAGTTCGAATCTCGCCGGGGCCTTCGAGCTACACAAGATTGTTGTGTGTGTGGAAAGTAATTTTTTTTAGTTCGATTTATTTTTCTGCCGCACATTCATTGCACTACGTTGCAGCTGTCACTCCTCGAGCCTTCGACTTGTTGAGACCCGGATAATGGGGAAAAAACTCTCGTTTTTCTTTTGTACGTCTGCCCAAAAGCTGACAAAAAGTTTGGCCTGCGTAAACAGTGGCAACGGATTCCGCCACCCACGCGCATATCCTCCGGCCCACCTACGTCCACCTGTTGTTGTCCTTGCAACGGCGTTGCATAACGGAAACGAACGGCGCTGTCCGCCGGAAATGTTCGACAGCATGTTGCGATGTTGTCCACCGCAAGGAGAATAAAAAAAGGGAAAGAATGCCCGCAGATGCGAGGACGGCGCATATTTGCCTTGCAAATGGAACGAACGGCTTTTCAATTTCATTCGCTTTCCCAGAGAAGTGCCCCGCGCGGGGACTCCCTGCAATTAGCCGGCAGTCAGCTTATTTGTTTCAATTTATTTACATGCACTCGCCGTTGCCTCTGGGGCTTATCTTGCTTTTTTATACTCAAACGCACTCAAGCCCAATGGGCGCTTTATTTGTATATTTATAATTATGGAACAATGCAACAGAAACCAACTTCAGACAAGCTGAACAAAGTTGCCGACAGTTGAGGTAAAAATAATATGAGATCTTGGCATGGTTGGGTCAAAGATATATAATTATATATTATATTTCTAAAATAAATATTTTTTGATAAAAATAATAAAAGGTATTCCAACAAATTTCGTCAAATTAATCTTCCAACTTAAATTAGCTACCTTTGGAGATATTACTCCAAAGCAAAGTTAAAAGCATTTCCTAAGTCCCAAAGAATAATGTTTTGTATTTTTCCTATATATGTATTAATAACTATTAACTTAACTACAGCTGTACATCAATGCATGTATCAGGGGTATAATAATTTTTATGAATTTAATTTCCAATGTCCTGTCTGTTGTGTTTTGTAAGTCGGATACGGCAATGTCCTCTTCTAATTTCCTCTCGAGAATTAATATTTGTGTGTGTTTCTGCTGCGGACTGGATGCTGGTTGGCTTTCACTTATCGGATATGATAGTTGCCCGGTTAGCTCCATTTGATGATCTCAAACTTTTGGCAAACTCACAAAAATAATCCGTAATATTTGCCCAGACTTTACCCCCAACCAATATTAGCTTAGTGCCCGCCCCGACATGTGGTCCTATAACCATACATACATATGTATATATGTATATATATATATATATTATTTGGAAGGTTCCCTCCCAAAAAAATCCTCTAGGCAGACCTCATTGTCACCCCAAAGAATTTTAGCAATTGTCAGCAAATTTCTCAACGGACTGCACAAAAACTATCGCACACAACCACTAAGCAAATGTCCCTCGTCCAACCGATGTGTGTGCTGTGTATTTTTCTGATTATCCTGGACGGAGAGCCCACACACACACACACACACGCACACACCCAGTGGGCGTGCACATGGCATAGGCATTAACATAATTTATGTGGTTCCGCCGGATTTGGCTTTGTCGTAAAAAAGGACACTCGGCCATTGTCCATTGTCCGTTTCGAGCTTCGATAACAAAGGCAAAGTCCGGTTGAGGATTGTGGTTTTTATTGTTTTGATGGCAACAAAGTTTATGGAAAGTTTCGCCCTCTTAATTCGTTTGTAGTTTTTCCGTTGAGTTTGCATATTTTTTTAATTAAATGATTTTTCGGGAATGGAGAGAAATCAAATGGTCGCAGGCTAATCTATGTGGCCATTATTCACATTTTCCAAGGATGGTTGGTTCGGGGGCATGAGAAGTTGCTCATGGTAGCCATAAAAACGTGCGAAATTTTCACGGGCGCGTGAATTTTCTCAGCCCTTAGTAGGGGTTCTTGTTTTTGTTTTTCCAGACACGGGCGGCCTGCTCTCCCCCCTATTTCACTTCTCACTGATTGTTGTCACCTGTTTTTTGCACACTTTATTCGCAAAGCCTCCAGGACGATGCGGGTTTTTCTCTGCGAGCTGCTTTTATATATTTGGAATATCCTTTGGCGGTACAGCTTGGCAGGGTGTTTCGTTGTCGCATAATCGGTGAGTTGATAAGTGTCCCGATTCTTAGTACACCTGGCACGCAGAACTCATAACTCAAATCGTTTTTTGTTGTCCTCACAGAAAGTATGTAATGTGGCAAAATAAAATCATGCAGCAAAGGTAAAAAACCTGAAAGAAAAGTTTTTTGCTATTAATAATGAAAAATTGCTGACACGTGCGGGTTTGTCGTGAAAACGAAATTCTAGGGTGCTAAATCTGTGAAAAATTTGTACATTCAGGAAAATGCTGTTTATAAATTAATTAATTTTAAGTTGAATTTATAAAAAAGAAAAAGTTTTCCATTTTGGAGATGCGGGGTATCGATCCCCGTACCTCTCACATGCTAAGCGAGCGCTCTACCATCTGAGCTACATCCCCGACGTGGGCGGCGCTGCATATTTCGCGTCTTGAGAGGCCACGCCTCATCGAGTAATGCGGTCACATTGGATTAGATTAGTTTTTGGGCCTTTTAATTGTATTTATATGAATAAATAAAAGAAAAGATATTTCTCCCTGTCTAAACACATATTGTAGATAATGATTTATTTAAGAACTATATTTTTAATGATAAATAATTTCTATTCAGGCAAAATATATCCCATACTTATACATTTACCTACTAATATTACTTAGAGAATTTATTGTAGTTCATAAGTTTGAAATACTATAAATTCACAATCTTATTATTATTATTTTTTTAAACTTCGTTTTAATTGAATTTTTTGTTATTAAATTACATTTGTTACTTTTTAAACAATACAGTTTGCTAATTTTAGGTGTGACCCAATTTTAGTAGCTAATCTGGACAACCTTGAAGTCATATAATTTAAATAAATCTTCATGGTTTGTTGGCTTTAACTAAGTTACAGCACTCGAGTAATGTTCATTACAAGGCCCATTAGACGCCGGGTCTTCATTCGAGTGCTCCAGTTTGGGAGTTTGGGTTGGAGAAGATCGAAATTGGCAGCAGTTTACTTGGAGGCTTTCATCGATGCAGTTGGAAAGATGTCAGTGCTACAGTTTGTGTTTTTGTTAATCCTGGCGACCAGCAGAAGTGATTTTGTGGAGTCTGAGGTTGATCCTGATCAGGATCTGGATGCTTCCGGACCGGAACCCATCGACGGGCGTTCGTTCTTCTTTCTGGGAACCCTGTTCCGTCGCTGGCGCAATCGTTGGATGGCCTATCACCATCCGGATCCGCTGTTTGCCGGTCCCGCCTATCCCATATCCGGGTATTACAATTGTCCCATCTATGGTTGCAACCCGGCGGCCATTGGTCCGCAGCCTGGCTTCTATACCGCTCCCGGTGGATTCTACACTACGCCCCTGAATCAGCAGCAGGCTCAAGGAAACAGCAACGTGTATATTTATCAGAGCGATCAGAACTCCGCTTCAGCCGGGAATCCCTTGGGTTATGGATACTTTGGCGGTGGATCGCCACCACGACCGGGAGCGCCCTTGCCTCCGCCGCCTTCTCCCATCTTGCCGCCTACGACTTTGGGCGTGGCATCGGCCACTGCCGGTGGATATAACCTTGGACCTTCCGCAGGACCAGGACAACGTCCAGTACCTTTACCAATACCGCTACCACAGCTAGGATGAACCGGAAAACAAGGAGCCTGAGGAAACGCTCGCCTAAGTAAACAACGCAGACAAAGTAAAAGAAAACAATACAATTTTAATTGAAAAGTGTACTCCAAAAAAAAAAAAAGAAGATGAAAGATATACACTCAAACTTATCATTCTCTAAATGCAAGCCCCATAAAAAATCGACAAATAAATGTGTTATTCCTAATACCAAACTAAAATTAAAGATACAAGTTTTTTAATAATGAACAAATCAAACAATTATTATTAAAATTTAAAGAATTTGTTCAATAAGGTTTGCTGCATGTTTCCATCTTCAGCTCCAGCTCCATTTTAAAGAAAATTAATTGAAATAAATAAGATAATAAAAAAAAGGTTTAGTTTTTAAATGACAAAACTGCAACTATTAAATAAAAATTCATTTTCATAGTACTCTAAATCCTTCTCCCAGCTAGTATCAATAAAATGAAACGAAAAACCATTGAGATGTGCAATTAAAATCATTTTGTTGACATTACCAACTAGATTTCGAAAGTGGCCCAGCGTTTCCTCAAAAATAGACTAAAAGGGTTACCCACGCACACACTCACATGTCCATTTATCCATTAACGCCAAAGGAAAAACTCCACAAGCAATCTGCATAAACAAACTCATCATCATCATCAGGATCCTTGGCATCGAAAGGATGAGCTCGGGCTACGATGCTGCTCCGGCATTTGTTTTGATTCCATCATAAACCATAAGATAGCTGCCGTCGAGGATGAGGACGAGGACGAGGATGGCTGATGAAGTGGTTGCAAGCTGTCCAAGGAGCAGGAGAACGATTCAATTGTTTGGCAAATAAATGCCCGGCAGCATAATGGATGGCCCTGGTCAGCTTCGTTCGCCGTAGCCGCAGCCGCAGCCTCTGCCTCGGTGTGCGCTCTGTTATTATTTTTATATAACTTGGAAAATAATAATAGAGCCTTGCCCATGCCCAGAGGCGGCGTGGCCGTAACAAACAAACAAGTGCGCCAAGCAAGCGACAGTTGAATAAACAGAAGTGTGAAAGTGCAGATAGTGGACGGATCTGGCAACTGGGATCGCAGATATGTAGACCGGCAATGGTATCTGCTTTCCCACATGTTAAGGCGTTGACTCCTGTTCATCTCAGTCCATTTCCCTCCGAGCACGAGTTTATTTGTATTTGTCCTGTGGCAACAATGTCCCCAGACCCAGTTGCCAGGTGTTTGTGTTTTCTTTCGGGCAACTTTCACTGACCGGAAACGGAAATTAAATGCATAAGTTGGTTTCAACATACCCGCATTGCGTGTTTCTTATCTAATTTCAAACAGACAAACACACTCAAGGCTGAAAGTCGATATCTTGGTCAAAAAACAAGTTTTGCTCGTGGCCATCAGCAGAGTAAAATGCTTACTCAAAGCATAAACATAACGATGACTCAGAAGAAGACCATTTGACACAACATAGCACATCGGGGATGTAGCTCAGATGGTAGAGCGCTCGCTTAGCATGTGAGAGGTACGGGGATCGATGCCCCGCATCTCCAGAAAGTGTATATTTTTTTCTGTCTTATTTTTAAATTTAATTAATTACAAAATTTAATTACTTTTAAAATTAAAAAATAAAAATAAGAAAAACAAAAGAAATATCGACGGGCTCAACCGGGATTTGAACCCGGGACCTCTCGCACCCAAAGCGAGAATCATACCCCTAGACCATTGAGCCGCTTGGCAGCTGCTATGCAATTTGCACATTTGAGTTTGTGCAGCGAGCGATATGGCGATTTGTTTTGCAAAATTATTCTTATTTTTTCAATAAGTCAAGAAAATTTATCCTAAAAAATTTTAACTAAAATAGAGGGCTTATTTTTAAAGACAATTAAATAAAAATAATATCCTTGGAGATGCGGGGTATCGATCCCCGTACCTCTCACATGCTAAGCGAGCGCTCTACCATCTGAGCTACATCCCCTTGTGTCAAATGTTCAGCCAAAGTGAAAACAAGCCGGGCATTAGTTTTTTAACATGAATTTTAATTTAATGGTCAATGTCAACAACTTAAAAGACTAATCTCGAAAACATTTGCAAATAATACTTGGGGAATTCCACAGCTCTTGAGCTTAGCCATAATATCCGCCGCCGTAGGGGTTGCCGAAGCCACCGCCAAAGCCGCCACCCGGATAACCGCCTCCCAAGCCTCCAGTATAGCCGCCACCAAAGACACCCGGATATCCGCCGCCGTAGCCTCCTCCGTAGGGAACTGGCACTGGGTAGGGCTGAGGCACGGGTTGTGGCTGTGGTCGGTTGCCGCCCAAAAGACCGCCCAATAGGTTGAAGGGAAAGAGACCGCCTCCGCCACCGCCGCCTCCTCCCAGGAGACCTCCTCCTCCGCCGCCCAGCAGATTTCCCAGGATGCGGTTATCCACCTGTCCACCCGTGGGCTGACTTCCAGTTCCCGGGGATGGAGATGGGCGCTGCTGTGGATACTGATACTGGGCCAGGCAACAGGCGCAGAGCGACAGGAGCACCACCAACTGGAAAAGGTGAAAGGAATCTATAAGGAATCATTCGTAAAATAGAATCGGTTGCTACCACTCACCGAAGATCTGATCTTGACCATCTTTCTGAATTGTCTTGAACTAAACTGACTTGCTTGGCCAACGAATGTTTCAGTTTTTATAGCAAAGTTCTAAAAAACCCACGCCCACATGGTCCCGGAACACGGCAGACGGACGACCTTCAACCCACTGAACTTAACCGAATTCAATGTTATTTCTCACGATTAGTTATATTTTCGCTTGCCTTAGTTGATGCGACTAAAAATTGGCACAATAAAAATCGATGGGCTAGAGAACTGGTTGTGGATCAAGTTTTTTTTGGCAGTTCTTTGAACTCGTCGCGAAAAGGAAGTACAGGAAGTGCTGGAGGTTGCTATAAATACGGCCGTTCTCGACTTGGTCATGCTTAGAACACCGGACAACATGGGAACAAGCACGGTGAGTGGTCACATACCTTCCTTTCATATCTAACTCTTGGTTGACAGATAATGTACTTCCCCCGGCAGATAACGATACTGAGTCTGTCTCTGATGCTTTGCCTGGGCCTGGCACACTCCCACGGCTTTGGCGGAAAGTTTGGCGGAGGCCATGCACCAGTCTATAACAACTTTGTGCCCTATCCCGTCGTTCAACCCGTTCCAGTTCCCCAACCCGTACCTGTTCCAGTGGCCATTCCACAGCCCATTCCGGTGCCAGTGCCCCAGCCCGTGGTGGTGCCCATCAAGCATGGCTGGAAAGGGGGATTCGGTGGTCTAGGCGGTGGATTCGGTGGATTCGGTGGATACGGCGGTGGCTTCGGTGGCGGATTTGCAGGCTCTCAGAGCTACGCCTCCTCTTTCAGCTCTGCCAGCGCCTTTGGCGGCGGCTATGGCGGCGGTATTTTTAAGAGACGTTAAACGTATTGCCTAAGTATTCAAAACAATATATATATATTTATCTTTGTTGACACCACCTGAAGCGATAATTTATTCTTGTGCCTTTCAAGACATATGGTTTCGCTCTATTTTTGTCTTCTTGATTTTTTTTCACAAGCCAAATTTTTTGCGGTGTCTGGAAACTGCAAAGCAGCCATCGGCAATACATGAGGCTCAATGGTCTAGGGGTATGATTCTCGCTTTGGGTGCGAGAGGTCCCGGGTTCAAATCCCGGTTGAGCCCTGTGATACTTTTTTTTTGTTTTATATACTATAATTCCTAAAGGATTTAATTTTGGATCTGTAAAATAAGTTGCAAACATAATTTAAAAAAAAGTCTAAATATAAACGACGCTGGAAATGTGCGGTAAATATTGAGTTTGAAAACTAATATTTCCTATATTCTTATCAATAATCTAATTTATAATAATAATATTTTATGCTCTTTGCAAGTTATATAAAATGTTTTATTCAAACTTTCAGACTTTGAGCTTATCTGTCCATCTAAGCAAAAATAATGATGATAAATGGGTCCAAAAGTAAACATTTGTTACTAATCTAAATGCATAAAATATATATTTTCTTGATTAGGCAAAATTACAAAATAATTATACATCTCTAGACATTAGTTCTTTTTACTATGCAAAACATATTTAGAATAGTTTTGTTCGAGATATATTTATATCGTAACCAATAAAAATCTACAAAATAGTATAGAATTTCAAATAAAAAAATGAAACTAAAAAAGTTTCTTCTGTTTCCGCCCGGGTTCGAACCGGGGACCTTGTGCGTGTGAAGCACACGTGATAACCACTACACTACGGAAACCTTCTTAAGTTAAGAAGTGAAACAAACACCATGTCCCAGAAATTGTGGCGCCATCTGTGTTTCGCTTGATAGTTTACACTGCTTCACCGAACTTAGAACTGCTTGCCGACTGCACCCGTAAGAACAGCACAGACGCAAACCTGATTGTCGAATTCAGGCTTCCATTTGTTATAACAGTTATTTGCTATTTTATTTTATATATTTTGTATATTAAAGTTTCAGTCAGAAGTTTGCAACGCAGTGAATGTGAATTTTGTGAGCTAAACAAATTATGCATACCTGTGTCGCAGGGATTATGAAGTTAAAAAAGAACAGCGTCACCATTTGAAACAATTTTTTAAGCAAAGTACTTTAATTGTAAGTTCAGACCACGTACAGCAAGATCCACAATTAATCGTCTTTGTTTTTATTTACAGATGAGCAGATTTTGATATGCAGAAAAACATGCTTAAATAAATAACACAATAAAATTACACCAATTTCGTTTAATAAATTGTATTTAAAATAAAACCAGCGATAAATTTTTCTGCATAATTATTAAAAAAAAGAACTACATATTACTAAACTACCAACGATTCTTATACCTTTGCTTAGGGTAATCTGTTATATAGAATCAGTTTTCCAAAGCTTCTTTTTAACCGCTTTTTCATTTTAAAATAAAAGAAAAGAATTACACTTTATGGAACTACATTTTATTATGTATTTAATGGAATAATGAATTATTACTAAATAACAATAACTGTGGATTCTAATGGCAAGTTATGATTTTTCACTAATTCTATTCATAAGTTTCTATTTTCCCCACAGACCGCCCCCGAAGTCACCACCCCCGTATCCGGATCCGCCGCTGTAATGGCTTTCATGGTGATATTCATGGTGCTCATAGCCGCTACTTCCGCCATGGCCACCTCCAAAGTTTCCACCGTAGCCTCCGCCCAAGCCGCCTCCAAATCCACCGCCGTATCCGCCTCCATAGCCTCCTCCGCCATAGCCTCCTCCGCCATATCCACCTCCGCCTCCGCTGTGGACACCAGCCAATCCAGCGCCCAGCTTGGCACCCACAGCTGCTCCGAGTCCGAAGCCGGCAGCTCCACCAACCAGGCCGCTCTTAAGTCCCAGCAGCTTCGGGGTGCGTGCCTTAAGGGCCACAAATCCAGCATGTGGTCCCTTGAAGGCCAGTAGCTTTATTTTGCCGGCAGAGGCGTCAGGTACGAGAAAGAGAAAACATAGTCCGAGGATTAGGACCAGATGATGCCGCTGTAATTTAAATTTATGATTAGGTATTAGGAAAATTTTTAAATATATTTATTTATATTGTGGTACACGGTTTTTGTAAATTAATCTTTGAACTTCAAAAATTGCTTCTTTTGTTATTTAAATTTTTTAATTTGTGTCATTGTTTGAGGTATTTGAACAGTATCAGTTAAGCTATTAAATGTATTTTGTAGTTTTTAGGTTTATATATTAAACATGTTTTCTTTTCTTTTAAGGGGTTTTAACCTTTGTTTTAACTTTATTAATACACACAATACAAAATATACACAAGTACATCTTTTCTCATTAAAATCCTTCACATCTATCACTTACAATGATTTGCATGTTTTTAATTGTATTACGAGGTTTTTTAACGAGACTTTAATTGATTAAATCTGTTTTTGGAGAATGAGCACAGGTCTTTAGTTTTGTGAAAATTAATATATCTGCTTGTAAAAACTTCAAGTTCAAATGTGTGGGCCGATGACGAAGCTGCTCGCTGATCGCTCTTGGCTTAAACTTGGACAACGACGCGTGTTCAATTGAAGCGCCTGCGCGCCAGGCAAAGCGTTTTTATCTCGCTGACGCGTTTTGTGCGCGATTCGAAAATCGCCCTTATGCAATCAGCCGTTGAAGAGCTCTCTTGTTTGTCCCAGAGCCTTTGTTGTTGTTTTTGCTGATATGAACTTCAGGTTGTGGTTTATATTTGCCTTATGCACATGATTTGCCCCTGAAAATTTCAGGTTTTTTGAGAGCAAAAAGTGAAAAATAAAGAAGAAAAAACGTGAACATGTGAGGAGAAATGAATAAAATTGAATGAACTGAATGGACGTCAGTGGGAAATATGATTAACAATGTGCCAATTTAGAAGCTTAACCGGGTATTCACCAAAAGCCCTTGTACTATTTTTTCCAGAATCTATGCAAATATCAGAGCTAATCAAAGTCCAAAAGCTAATGTACAAATAGAAAAATTAATGCACAACACACCACCACGCACTCAGGTGAATCATTTTGGGTATTTACGTTTTATTGACCTCCATCAAATTAAAAGCCAAATAAAGAAATCAAACAAAACAGAGGCAGAAATTTCCAGCAGTTACGAGCAGTTTTTTCCCTCGCTCATCTGCCAAATGGATATCCGCCATAGCCAGAGGAGCCATAGTTGTTGTAGTTGCTGAACTGATTGAACTGCTGTCGATATCCGCCGCCATATCCTCCGCCAAATCCTCCATATCCCCCATACCCTCCGTATCCTGGATATCCGAATCCATGATATGCTCCAGCACTGCTACTCGCCGCAGCACTTGCCGAGGCATAGCTTCCTCCATATCCTCCGCCATAGGGGGAGAATCCATAACCAAACTGGGGGGCACCCCACACTCCGGCAGCACTCAGGCAGCAAACCAGGAAAGACAATGTGGAAAACTGCAAAATAGTTGGAGAATAACAAAAATTAGCGACTCAGTCTAAGTAGTTCCAGCTGTCGTTGATGTTACTCCCACCTTCATGGCTGACGAACAACTACTCAATGGCTTTGGATTAAAGTTTGGCATTCTTATAGTCGCCGAAAAAACGGAAGTAAAGTTTGCAGTAATTATATTAATGAGATTTAGCATAATTACAGAACAAATGCGAGACCATAATCATTAGTACAGAGTTACTTAGTGCGTGCGACTATAGAACTTTGAATACTATGCATATTTGTTTGTATTTCTTGATGGTTCATTAACCTGTGTTCTATTAGTATATTACATAGGTAGTTGGCATCAGTAAATGATTATGCTTAACTATTTGACTTAGTGATAAAATTAACTCTGGATACTCAATAACTAATGAAGCTTAACTCGCTATTAATCTTAGTTATAAAATTAACTTTGGATGTAGGAGAAAAGCTATAGTACAGAAATGGTATAGTTTGGTTATTATATGATACAATTATTTCTTGAATGCTTATGCTACAGATAGTTACTTAGATCTAGGCTGATTATCTATATAACTTTACTATCGAGATCAATACCAAAGATCCCGAAAACCCCGCTTATATCTCTTTCAAGTTTCATTCAAATTCAATACAACGTTTCAACAATTTCATCCCGGTCACAGAACTCATTGAGTCTTGATAAATTTACCTGTGAACATCTATCATACTCGTATATCTTTCCACGCTGTCATCGAATCTAACTACAATTTCCTGACTAGTCAAGATGTGGGTTGGTCTTGGTCTCACGTTGGTAACTCCACTGACGTCAGCTTGAGGTGAATAAACTGAGAGCGAAAGTGAAGGCGTAACAATTTACCAGAATAAACAAACAATAGTATACATATATGTATATATACTTATATCAGACTTGAAGTTAGTCATATAGTAAGATCTGCCGGAATAGCATCAGTAACAAGTGCTAATGAGCCAAACAAATGCGGGGCGGACATATCGCTCCCTCCCGACCTGCTTCGCTGCACGTTCATCGTCTGAGTTCGTTGTCTAAGTCTTTTGTTTTGTCGACTGTCAGTTGATCGTCTTGACTTTAAACACCCTAACCAAGGGTGGCTTCTTTCGATATTATTGATGTTCGACATAAGATAAGGAAATTTGTAACAAGTTAAGACCAATTTGCACAGTTATCAGCAAGTATTATCTTAGTTAATGGTTTATTTTATGGGTTACATATGGGTACTTGGCAGGAGCTAGATTTTTCTTTACCCATTAACACATTTTATTTATTTAAAAGAAGCAAGTTTAGACTTAATAATTACTTATTATTAATTTTGTATATATTTAAAGCCTTTCTATATTTATTTAGAGATATCGAATGACAGATTTTTCTCTTATTAATTTCCAAAATAAGCAACGTCATGCTGTGGGGTAGGGTACCACTTTAATCGTCATAGTTCCGCCTATTCCGGTTGGTCTTGAAAATCGCCAGTTGATTGTAGTAAGCCATCGCTTTAGTGATTATTTTTATTGGGTTTTCCACGATCTTGATCGGCCGGCAACTAACTAAAGGTAACCCTCAAAAAAAGAAAAAAAATGATAATTTCGGTTTTGGGCCGTGGCTGAAATGCTTCGTAGCCTCAAAAATTAACGCGTTCTGAGACCCAGTGGAGCATCGCCAGATAAATGTATTGTCGCTCGGCGCTGTCTTGATTTTTTGGGGGGATTCCGAGATTTCGTCACAAACTGGTTTCGCTTTCGCTCTGTTTGTTCTGCAATTTGCGTAGAATCACTTGGCAATGCGTGGCGCGTACTTGGGGCTTCTTGACCAGATTGGAGCTGAGGTATAAAAACGGCGGGCACTCCACAATTGCAATTTAGTTTTGTCCAAGAAGCGCTCGTTACCGCAATGGCTGTCGTTCGTGTTAGTTGTGTAAGTCCGGTTTCCGATTGTCTCTGAGTGCACTCACTCAATGGTCATTTGGTTGTATTGCAGGTGCTGGCTCTTCTGCTGATCGCTGGTCAAGGTCAGGCGGCACCCGTCAAGGCCGAGGGCCGTACCCTTGGCCTGCTGGGAGGTGGATTCGGTGGCAGTGTTGGGCTAAGCGCGGGAATTGGAGTGGGCGGCGGACTGTATAGCGGCTTTGGAGGAGGTGGCTATCCCGGAGGCTATGCCAGTGGCTATCCGGGCGGATATGGTGGTGGCTACTCCGGTTATCCTGGCTACGGAGGCGGTGGCTTCGGAGGTGGTTACTATCCAGGAGGAGGCTACTCCGGCTTCGGACACAGGCCTCATCATCATGGGGGATACTACCCCGGCGGCGGCAACTACTACAATCAGGGTGGATCGTATGGCGGCCACTATAGCCAGTCGCAGTATTCCAATGGATACTACAACGGCGGTGGCTATGGAGGCGGTGGCTTCTTTGGCTGATGAAGCTTTTAACCTGTGATCCAGCTGCCTAGTTAAGTACTCGTGATTCGCACTTTGATTGTACAATACACAACTATAAAAAAAATAGCAAAACAGCATAAACCAGAAATAATAAGCTCAATTTAAGACAATCGAAATCCGGTTTCTGTACTGGGAATATTGTCCTTGGCGATGTTTTTGCGGCTCTTCTCTCACTGACTTTAATGAAACAAACGCGACCTGCATAAATTTAATGGCCATAGATCCGAGATTTATGAGCAAGCATGACTAATCCATTGCCTGGATATAATCTGGGGAATTCCTCACATCCATCTAGTTGGGAGGTAAAGTGCCCACAAAAAGGGGAAGCAAAGTTGGGCAATCACAAAAGATTTTTTATTATTGTGAGATAAATAATCATGAAAAGTGGAATATATCATTAAGACTTTTCGGTTTATCCTAATTTATTTTTACCGATTAACATTTTACAAAATTCGTGCTTAATTTATTTCTTACGATTTATTTACATTAACACTATTTCGCTAGGAGTATAAAGATTCGATTGATATTGCCTATCCGTAGCTGCTTCGCTGACTCCTGTATGCTCCAGTCTGGTAAACTGGCTGCACTTGACCCGTGAGCTGCTGGATAATTCCGTTGACTGTTGTGGCCACGCCTCCGACCAATTGAGCAGGTGTCACAGGTGGCTAAAATAAATATAGAACATGAAGTTACGGCTCAGATAAACATATTTATTTAAGCTTATTGGGTTTCAACTTACCGCTCCAGCTGAATCGTAGTATACACGATTCGGAACAGGTCTCCGCACTGGCACTGCTGCCCCTCCGTAGCTGGGATCCACTTCAGGATCGCTCTGTAGATCCCCAGCAGCCGAGGCAGGACGAACAGGATCCCTCAGAGGATCCCTCAACGGGACACCGGGCACTGTGGCAGATTGCAAGATTCCAGGAGCGAAGAGCGACAGCCAAGTGGCAAAGGGAGCATAAGGACGCACTGGAACTGGCACTGGAACTGGAGCAACAGGGGGAATGGGATCCGAAAGAAGGCCTCCACCGCCGCCGCCAAATCCTCCTCCGCCGTAACCACGACATCCACCCGGGTAGACCTTGACCACGTTCACATCGAAAAGGAAGCGACCCTGCTCATCGGGATCCTTTTGACCGCCCTTGGCATCGCGACCAAACGGGTAGCATGGATTGCCTCCGTAGCCTCCATATCCGCCATAGCCTCCATATCCACCGTATCCTCCGAGTCCGCCGTATCCTCCCAAGTACGGACGCACCAGCCTCTTGAGTTTTTTTTTGAGCAGCAGTGTGCGTTCATCGCCAGACTCATCCAGTTCCTGGTTGGCGGCTCCTGCGAACTTGGCGTTCTCCTTGTCCGACTTGGTGGTGGTGGTGCTCTCCTCCCTTGCCTTGCGACTGTTCAGGGAATTGTAAGAGTTACCGGAATACGAACCGGGGGAATAGCCCCTTCTGCGCGGATACTCGTAACTGTAGGTGCGCGGATAGGCCAACGAGTAGCCCAGGGCTCCCAGGAGGAGTAAAAGGAACAATTGCATGTTGGAGACGCGAATCGAATACGAAAGACTTCTGCACGCTCGAAGGGATGGGCACAAACTATTCCTCTAATGCGGAGTACGCCCCAACTTATCACCTTGGCCAGCGGCGTGCAAAAAACAAAAAGCCAACTCGCATTTGGCAAATTAGTTGCTATTCCCTTAGAAGGCAGCCAGACACCGGCGATTGCATAATGCCCTTTTTTATTGGCTCGCATTTTTCCAGAGCATTGTTTTGCTATGGTAATTCAGGCCGCCCACCCATGCCACCGCCGGCATCATCATCATCATCATCGCCAGTATAATCGCCCACATGGCCCAATAATGGCTAGGGAAAAAAAACATGTTACACTCGGCGACTCATGTGCATTGACCTGAACCAGCAGCGATGGAAGCTCTCACCCGTCGCTGTTTTGGCCAAAATAACAAACACATTTCTGCCAAAAATGTAACCCGAAAGTGGGTCAATGTCGTGCTGACTTACTGCACCGAATGCTGCTGATCTGGGAAACAGGCCGCTGCCTAATTAGTAGTGAGGGGAAGTACGGATGCTGCTGCCATTAATCAATTTCCTCTTTCATTTTGAGACACTATTTCTCAGACAGAATCCAGTGACAAGCTAATTTATATCACTTAAATTAAATGTAAATAATAGCTTCAAATTACAAAATGTTTCTCTTAAAACAAAAGATATTCCATATAGAAAACTGACTAACAAACTGCCAAAATGGGCTTGATTATGAATCATTTCTTTAAACTTTAAATCAATCTACATATATGGTTAAGTGAAATCAAGTTCTATAAGGATAATTTGTGATATTATGATAATAAATAATGATTCAGTAAGGTATGTTTAAAAATAAAAGGGACAGGAAGGTCTAGAACCTTTTAAAAAAAACTATCCCTTTGCAACTTAAAAAATGTTTAATATTTTTATTGTTAATTTTTAAGCACATAATTCTTTTTTGAAACCCCTTGCGGTTAAGATACAAGTATACATTTAACTTAGAACTAGGAAACAAAACTGTACAATCTGGGGAGCTGCCTCTATTTTGGCTTCGTCGGAAGTGCGATCCGCCATGAGCTGATATCAGTACACTAAGTTGGGCTGAGCTAGGAAGTCTGTGCGTTACATTCGAGGCATGTCCATCCCCCACTCCGGTTAGACAGCCATTTTCGGTTTGTTGGCCTCGGCCCGCTTGCGTATGGCACGCATGCGCTGGTTGCAGTAGACCCTCAGGAAGATCGCCACGAAAACGATGAGAACGCCGAAGATGCCCAGCACCGAAATGCTGTGCTGGTAGATGAAGCAGGAAAGCATGATGGCCACGGCCTGCGGGATACAAAAATAGAATACCTCGTGAGCACGCAGTTGAGTAAACAAACTCGAATTCCCGAATTAACTCACCTGCCGCAGCGTCATTATAATGGTAAACACAACTGGGCCGAATACATCGATTGTGTGATAGATGAACAATTGGCCGACCGCTGAACAAATGGAAAGCACAACCATGTCAAACACAAACTTGGGATGCTGGAAGTAGATGGAAATAACGTGAGGTAGGATTTATCTATTAAACTAAATATAAACTGTAATTTCACAGACTTACCTCTGTGGCGAATGTCAACGAGTCCATAAATCCACCCTGCATCGTCAACGAGGCTCCGGTGAAGATGGAAGAGAACAGATTGACGCCACACATCATCTGCAGAGAGGTCATGCCGTAGCTCTTGAACAGCGATCCCTGCCAGTTGGCGGTAAAGCTGTCGAAGACCATGTACATCGACAGCAGGAAGATGCCTGTGAGCGTGGTCACCCCGCTCGCCTTGCTGCTGTCCGCGGAGCCGCTCATGAAGAAGATCATGCCCAGTGAGATAAGCAGTGCTGTGGCGTACTCGTAGGTCTCGTACTTGGCCTTGGACATCAGTTTACCCATCAGCATTACGGGTATGATCTTGCAGGATTTGGCCAGCACTTGAGTGGGAAAGTTGACGAACTTCAGGGCCTCGTATTGGAACCAGGCACTCATTATATTGGAGAAGGAGGCGTAGGAGTATTTGTATAGCGGAGCACGATGTCTAATGGGCGAGGGCTGCCACTGCAGGTATGCAAGGGCCACGAAAAAGGCAAGCAGGCGATTGGCAAACACCAGGAACTGGGAGTCCTTGAACTTGGCGCTCTCCCCGGCAAAGTTGAGGTAGTGCTGCGTCATAATCTTCTCCTGGAGCACGCCCCAGGTGAGATAGGAGACCATTAGACCGCCGAAGCACCACAATAGCTGCACTGCTTCCTGGGAACTCGTCCGTTTGGGCGCAGCAGACACCGCCGGTCGCTCTCTATCCGCCGAACTGCCTCCAGCGTCCAGCTGATCGTAGCTGGAGTTCCCCGTGATGCACATGTTGATGGCCTTGTGCAGGCAACTCTTGTTGCCCCTCTCCAGGTAGTTGATCCTGCCCACATATTTGTAAATGAGGTAGCCCGGCACAAAGACGCAGCTATAGCCGAAGCAGTTGACCAGGAGTTTCAGCAGCCAGGCGTAGTCCGAACTTTGGGCTTCTACCAGCTGCGATAGCGTCACATCCTGGTTGTAGTAGCCACCTAGGGAGGCGCGTAGTAAATCCGAAAAGAAGTGAATGACCAGCAGGCTGACCACTATGACGGAGCTGCCAGAAGAGTAAATATAAAAAAGATTAGCTTCACTTTGGGAAGTTGTGGAATATACAAACCATATGACCAGCTCGGGAACTCGACCGTCCATTTTGTACGCATACATGTGGCTCGTTTCGCTGGTTCTCTCGTATTGAGCTCACAGCAGTTCTGCTGACTCGACCAATTCCCCGATTCTCAAATTCTGATTGAACCCTCCGGCGTTATCTATTTTCGCCGGCACGCCAAGTCAAGTGTCAAGAGTTCAACAACCGGCGCGACGCTCAAACTAGTTTTTGCATAATATACGCACACCACAGCAGAAGCAGATCAGCAGCCGAAAATTAACATATTCCGGGTTTGTTTACAATCTTTCGCCAGATGTGCGTGCGACTTGCTCTGCGGTGGGAAGTATTCTGCCAGAGAAGGCTTTCAGGAGAATTCAAGCAAGAGCCGGCACGGCACTCAGGCCAGCTGCTCAAATAATCTGCATCGCCACCGCATTAGTTACACATCCACAAAACTAACAAAACAAAAAAAGAAAATAACTATTAATCAAACGCTAGAGGTGGAAGCTCATCGATGCCGTCATCGATATTACATCGATGATTTTGCCACCTGACAAAATAAATTCCAGTTTGTAAAGATCGGCTAGTAGATTAAAAATAAAATTTTTTAAGATTATATAGAAGAATAAAAAAAGAAAAATGCATGTCTTGCGACTGAGTTTTAAGGCTGCAAGTATAACCGAAAGAACAGATATAAGGTGAATAACTTGGATAGGCATTAAGCCTAGACATAAACCAACAACATATTCAAAATAATGATTTGATTGTTTTTTCCGTTAAAAGCAAAAATATTAAATATTTATAAATTAAATTACTAAAAGTATTTAAAAATACAAGACTATACTTAGAAATACATATACTTTCTGATAATTGCCAATATATATATATATATATATATATATATATATATATGGGCAATTCTCCAGAAACGTTCACCGCGGCCAAAAACTTAAAATTGCTTAAAAACGAGTATTTTTAACATGATTACATTAAAAATTGGTCAGGATGATCAAGACTAAGAGAATTTTTCATTTTCTAAAATAAGTTTCAAAAAAATCGATGTCAAACACGCGCAAACGCAAATAATGTTGTTTTTATCAAAAAAAGGCATAAAAAATGGCATGTTTTGTTTTGATGCCCATCTCTTAAACCGAACCATTTTGCTTTAACTTTTGGTTTCTAATATGACATAAAAAACCCAAAGATTCAATATTAAGTGCAAAAGGACATATCCGATCACCAATATTCGTACAGTTTCAGTTTGAATTAGCGCTTTCCAAACTGTCGCGTGCGACATGTCGCGTGCGACATGTCGCGTGCGACCGGTACTAAAATTGAATTTAAAAAATAACTACTTAATATTTTAAAATCAAACAAAATACGTTAGTAAGATAATTCATTGCGTAATTCATTAAAATTTATTGTACTACAATTTTTCATCACGTTTCGCTGAAATCAGAGCTTAAACTGGTTTTTTTCAAATGTAACTTCTATTTTTGTCGCGTGCGAACGCAGTACATTTTAGTGAATATCTTGAAAACAAACAAGGGTTCAAAATCGACCTTTGCACCAATTATAGTGCTAACCAAGAGCTATACGTTTCAATTTTTATAAAAATAAAATAAAGTCTTGGCACATGTGTTTTTTTAGTTTGAATGCGTACGAATGTCGCATTCGACACCAGAGAATTGCCCATATATAATTTATAAATTATTGTTTTTATTGTTTTGCTTTAAAGTTAACATTTCTTAAAATTTATTTTAAACAAAAACAAAAAAAAATTTTTTAGCGGTGATTCTAAGGACCTATTTTCACACACGTACTCTTAAGAGAAAACTTATCACATTTGCTGTCAATTTACTTTAAAATATACAATTAATTGGTTAAGCATTAATATATTCCTAATTGACAACCATAAGATTGTTGATAAATTAATAAATTTTTAATACAGTGCGTCGAAGCTTAATTCGTGCTGTAAAGAAACAAAAACTTTAAAGGTTTTAGAGACTAAACGAATAACAATAATAAAAAAATTTAGGAGCAGTATTTCAAATCCCTTTTTAAACATTTATATTGAACAAAAAACAATCCTATTAATCAATAAAACACTGGAATAATATATTTACAAATAATTTAGTTCAAAAGCACTGATAAACTCTGTAAAAAAAACTATAATGAAAAAAAATGTTAAAGAAATAAAGCTTACTAAATAATGATTATAATTTTTAAATTGATTGAAAATCACTCCAGTTGTTGAACATTCATGTTTAAGGTACAAAATCAATAAAAAAAGTTATTTCTATAATTAAAACGGTTGGTTAGAAATTAACCTTAGAAGTGGTCATTCATATAGGTAAAGAACAAGGATTGGATTAGAGACTTTTAGATATCTTAAAAATATGATTCATTTCTGACTGTTCTGGATTCTGCATTCATTACGGTGGCTTTTAAATGCAGCATGAATACTTACAGTCAAACGAAAGGAAATTCTGGTTGAAGTTTTGTACCAGGCGCACAGCAACCAGACCCGCGTCATCGGGTTCTGGAATGTGTGAAATGAAAGCGAAATCAAGGGGATGTGTGCGTGTGTGCAAGAGGGTGTGTTCCGTTGACATTGCCGCATTTTTCTTTAGGGGTGGGTTTCGATGGCATTGGCGTGTCCTCGGATTTGCAACCACCAGTGCGGCGAGTTCGGGTATTTTATAGTAGGAAAAGGTACAGAATTCGATAGCTTACAACAATGAGTTTAAATAATATACTAAAGATTTCTAAATAATATCATCAAGTAAATATTAGTTATTAAATTACTTGTTTAGTCAGTTTTTAATTTGACAAAAAAACCGATTTTTTCCATTGCAATGTATGTATTCCTTTGGAAAATTCACACTTTTTAAATGTGGAAACCTCATAGATATATATGTGCAGCTTTCTGCTTCAGTGATATTAGCTATTTCATCGTTTATTTCCACCAGCACTGTTCACCACTCCAACAGGAACTCGGGGACAGGGACACCGCCCCTGCGGATGACGGGTCGTGGTTTTGCCCGCCCAGTGGGTGGGCTGCACCCAACCTCGGTGCGAAGCGAGCGTTTCAATTAGCGAGTACGGGCACTGGGTGGCGCCCAAAACATGCGTCGAACAGCCGGACTGGCTCTTTGTGCTTTTTGCAAAGAACCCGGCCAAGAACCTCTGCAGGCGGCAGCAGCAGCAGCAGGAGCAGCAACAACAGCGGTGCGTTCAAATAGACAGACACGTGTCCATCAGCGGTTTAACCCTTCTTAAGGTAACGCCCAAGGATTACCAGGCGACCAGGACTCGGCGCAAGTCTTCCATCGAATGGCAGGGCCAGTGCGCATGTCGTCGCACTAGGGCGTGATCTACGGGGCGGAGTATAGCCGGCGACTGGGCCGGGTTTATTGACGTTACCACCGGGGCGAGGCCATTACATAACGCTAACAGGCGAGAGCAGTGCGGCCGACGGCCAAACCGGTTAACAGTTACGTCGTAACTAGGAGCAACCTTAGTGCACCAGGCGAACAGAAGCGCCAGCCGGAGTGCCCGTTACTACGTCTTTACATTGACGTGACCGTGGTGGTGGTTTTTGGCCACAATTGAGGTCAAGTAATAAGTATTAAAATGAAGCAATAATAAATAAAATAAATAAATAATTCTGATTAGGTCGATATTGAACATTTTGGATCATCGGCAAGGATCTAGCTTGCCAGAATTCAATAAGAACATATTTTTATAGCATACTTTTTGGAGCCAAAAGTGATTTCAAACCTTTGATGGTACTTTTATTGCAAAGTTTACAGCAAGTTATCTAAAAACTACAATATTTAAATAATAATATAAATAAATACAGAAATTTCATAATATTATATTTTTTTTATACTAGTTTTCATTAAAATTGAAAAATATTTCGTCTAGCAAACTAATATTCAAGATAGAATTTAATCTTTTGGTGCTATTAATTCGCTCCCATCTGTGTTTGCAGATGGTTGTGATTTAGGGGTTGCTCTCGCAGCGTCATTAAGTACGCGGCGACTCCGGCTCAAGGTCGCTCGCAAGCGCACAAACACATGCACGCCTGGAGGTAGAGAGCCTGCTCCTGTGTCTTGGGCTTCGTCCTTGTGTGCGTTCCAGCATCGCTGCATGTGTAGGCCTGCGACACGTGTATTGTCCGTCACACACTCGTACACATTCTTTCGTGGTAGATTCTGGATCAGGCGAACATAATCCGGCGAAAGCGGCGTGACATGTCAGCGTCTCATAATAATTGGCGAACGCACAGATGCATGTGTGTGAGTGTTAATGCAATCAGTGTGCGTGAGTCGAACGCACACACACATGCGGAGCAGGGATACATATGCTTTGGGGGTGGCTGGTGACCGCCATATCGCGCATACGGAAAAGCTGGAAAAGCTCGGAAAGCTTAGCAAGGCCACCGCACGGGTTCGCGGCAAGACTAGTTCCTTCCATTTATTATTTTAATCGGTAAATTATTTAACATTTAATTCGTTAATAACTCTTAATATATTTAAAAACTAGAGAAATATAATATAAGTAAACATATATACATACTTATTTAAAATATTGCCTTAAACAACAGAATATTAATGTTATTATTGAATTGAAACAATGATATTTTTTAATGATTTCAAAACCTTATTTGTTTTCTGATAATGTAAATGAAATTATATTGCAATATTATATTATATTTTTGAATAAATAAATACAAATATTTTAAAAGTATTTATTTTGGCGAAAAAATATAACATTGAAAATGTATTTTTTGACAATAATTAAAACATTTTATTATAATATGTGAACAAAAATGTCATTTCAATATTTGGTTATTTTATTCAGAAAAACACTGAAGAAGAATTATCTTCTTATTCTTTCTTATTATTTATTTAAGATAGAACAATACATTTATCGTACTATTTCGACGAATAATGTATGTGATGTATAGTAATGTATAGTATATATTTTGTGGAAATCCATTGATTTACATGTGTTACATTAAAAAATATATTAAAAATAAAACTTTACTTTTAATTTTCAGTAATGTTTATGAATTTTCCGTAACATAATTTAGAGAACAAAGTGAATTAATTGGATGGTGTATTAATTGTACTAATTCTATGTACAGATATCACTGCCGCTTTGTTCAAACTACTTAGCCAGTTCGATTAAGGCCAATAATGTTTGGCAATTCCGTTAGTTTCGCTTATCGTGCTCAATAATATTAGCCAATAATTTGAGCCATTTGTTAAATTGCTTGCGCGATAAGCAAGGCAACAGTAACTTTTCAATGGCTACAGCAACGACAATTGTGTGGCGGCTAACACTTTAAACAAAGGCGAAAGGACGAAGGATGCGAGCAGAAAGCCAGCGCCGAAAGCGAAGGGCAAAGGCAATCCCCGGACAATGACACTGACAATAATGATGACGACGTCGCCACTTGTCATTGTGTTTGCTGCTTAAAACTGCCTTTGAACACACACATGGCCATGGAGGGATCTAGCTCGGTATCTGCCACTCGAAATCGGACAAAACCGGAGAAGGACAACTTCATAGTTGTCGTTGCGTGTTTGCAGCAAACTGGCGACAAAGCTTATCTCAGATGGACACACACAAAGCCGCACTGTCGGAGTCAGAAGCCCAGATCCTTGCATACTCAGATGCAGAGGCGCAAAGGGGTTGGGTTGGGTTGATGATGTGATCTCGCAGGACACTCGACCTGCTGTTTCTATTGATAACTACATGCGGCTGAGTGCGGAGTCCTCGCTGCAGACTGTTAATTAAACTTGGCAAGTGGCGCTTAAGTCACATCTTCAACTGCAGGCCATAAATTTGATTGTCGTTCCGCTGGCAGGAAGGATCCTTTCTATCACGGCATTCCCGAACCCAGGCCAAGGGAGGTCGGGAGGTACCCAACTCAGCCCCACCCGAGTCGACTTTGTCGCTTATCTAAAGTCAAAACAATTTTCATATATTTTCCCGGCAACGGGCAGTTACATGGCGAGCTTTTCATTGCCGCAGGACATGCCATTTCGCAATTAGCATTGGCGTACACAACTAATTTGCGCCGCGGGATGCCTTCTCCAGGCGCTTCTCCATTCCGGGATGTCCTACCTGCACCCACATGTTAATTAACAGCGCCGGCCATCATTTGTACTTAAGTTGAATTTTATTTTGTGAACAATTATGCTAATTTGTTAAATAAATAGGCACGCACTGCGCTGCGAGGCGATGTCCAGTAATGCCCTCAAACTGGTCGCCATTCAAGTTAAGTTTTATGGGGACTCTTTTTTATTTTATTGCCAGCTCCCTCGCACTCGAGCCCGCAGACAGTCGTTCCAATTAAGTTTGCGTTTGCCATTTAATTATTCAAATACCGCCAGTCAGCCAGTCAGCTAGTCAGTCAGCCAACCAAGTGAATCAACCACCTCCTGGCATTCGTATTTGTGCGCGTGCCGAGCATGAAAATTAGCTTGTACATTTCCCCCGGCTTTCCCCGCTTTTCCCTGCGAGAGGCCACGCCAACTTCGGACAGGCCACACCTCGAAATTGACGGCGCCATTTGTTTAGAGCAGCCATTGCTGGCGAGTTATCAAAGCTCCTTGACACCCACATCCATTTGTCAAGCCGTCGCCCCAACCAGAATCTGTGCCACAGTGAAATGGAATGAAAAATACAATCCACCAACAGATATGGAAAGCAAGTCGCCTACTTGGCACATTTAATTAGTTTTATCGCCCATTTGTATGCAAAGGAAGGCTCCCTGAATCCCAATCCCAAGACGGATAACTTTTCAGGGACAGACTTGAGAAGCGGCTGCTGCTCGTCAGTCAGAAGTAATCATGCAGAAAGAATGTTCTATTAAAATTTGAATTTTAGATTAAATATTTATTAAACATAGAATATAAAATAATAAAAAATAATCTTCTTAAATCATAATTGGTAGATTACAAAGTATATTTTGATTCTGCTTATCAAACACAAATTAAGACTCAAGTTCAGCCTTAAAAACTAATAAGTGTCATGATTTCCATCATAAGCAGCGCGTTGAAAGAAATATTTTTAATATACAAAATAATTATGCTTTATTATACCTTTCATTTTAAATTTTAATCTTTAAATAATTTCTTGTACCATTTATTTTTGCACTGTATAAGAATATGATAATTTCTTTACAACGAACCGGAGCCAATCAGAGTTTTTATCAACTGGAATCTGAAGAAATTGACTGACAAACCGAGAAACTGCCAAAATATACATGTCCTCGACCCGTTCCGAAATCAAAAACAGTTCAGTTCAGAAAAAAAATGAAGAAAACAAAAAAGTTTAAATGAAAAGGAGCACACTGTGGGCAGGACGAATGTTGACAGGGAAATGTGAAAAGTGGCAAACAGCATCAAAAGTTTTCCGGATTTCACTTTATGGCCCGCTCCAATCCAACTGGCGCCTTTCATCTTTTCTGTGGCGGTAAAAAGGATGGGGGACGAAGGACGAAGGGCGAAGGACGACGGTTGCCAGCCAATTTTTGATTGCAACATTTCGCACCAAAGGCAAAATATGAACTGCAGCAGGAGGAGCATTCCTTGCTGCACACAAACGAAACGAAACGAAACATGTTAATGCTAATTTTAATATTTTCCGTGACATGGCGTTCACTTTGAGTGTGCCATCGCCTTTGTTGTTGTTTGTCCAATTTGAGCACTGCGAACACCCATCCTTACCCCTCAACATATAGAGCAGTATGTCCTTTTTCCCTGAAAGTCCACGGGATCTCCGCCCATGTGTCAGTTTCGTCCCTCCAGGCGACAAGTAATTTTACTTGGCAAAATAAATTGCACAAAGTCCTTCTATTCTTCCTTTTTTCTTTGCGATTTGTTGTGTTATCTTTTTGTTGTCTGCTCTGACTATGTGGTAGCCATGTGTGTGTGCCCAAGTGGGTGTATTTTTAGGGGCTCTTCTATTTGTACTGATTGGCCATCATTTAATTTTTATTTCTTTACATTTATCACATGTATTTGGTATTAGTAATTAGTTGAATAGAGATGGATAAATGGATTAATATCAATAAAATTGTTAATATAAATAAGTTCTTAGGTCTAAGTTAATATTTTATGTATAAATATAATACAAACGGTTTCCCAAAAGGATTTGTAACTCAAATTAAATCAAATGTAATAATATCAAGAGTTGAGTATTTTGTGTTTGAATAATTGTTGCGTATAAACACTAACTAAAAAATACTCACAATCTTCCCTTACCACTTTGAATTTATTTAACTTATTATTTATGATTTTATAAACAAATCACTATGCTGCTTTCAAAAACTAAATTATATATTTTTACGTAATTATGTCAAATATCCCATGATAGGCAATGTTTTTGCATATACAGAATTTGATTGGCATAAAGCCGTGAATGATAATTTGATATTACTGTAGGTTATTAGGTACATATAATATGATTTTAATTTGTTTTTTCTTTTTCCAAAGTGCTGCTTTGCATTTCAAATGAGATGAGGCAACAGTGGGCATCCTTATCCCAGCAGGAGAAGGGCCCTGAGCTTATTTTCCGAGCCATCAACTGGTCTCCGAGCTGCGTGCACCGACTGACAAAACAAATAAACTTGCTGCCGCTTCATATGGCACTGAGGTGAGGGACTAAGGGTGCTTAGGGGATGAGGAGGGGATGGGTACGCCTGGGGTCGTCACACACATTTGGTATGCATAAGCAGCAGTCGCATACCTTGAGCGCACATTATCCGGCAAGGAGACATTTTTCCATATTTTACACAACAAAAGCAATGCCAGACGCAACTTTTACCTCAACTTGCTGTGACATTTTCCTTTTTCTTCGCTCTCTCTCTCTCTCTTTCTGACTTGTGGTGCTCTCTCTTTCCTCTAACAACCGACCGCAATTTCAAATTTAATTCGCCATTTTCAGCAGGCTGCCAAGGAACCACCCCCAAAAGCTGGCATCCCCAACCCGAAAAAAAAACACCACCACCACCCAAGACGCCCACTCAACGCCATCTTGTGGTTTTTCTTTGCCGTGTTTGTTGCCGTTTTCCTTTGGCTTTTTATTACGTATACGGAAAATGTGGAATTCCTGAAGACATTTTACTTTGCAATTTCCTTACGAGTCGTTAAACATTTCCAGGCTCTCTGCCAGAGCGCCACAACAACGGGCAAAGTTAACAAAACTAATTTAAAAATTCAAATTTGCTTTCCGCTTTTTATATGCATCACAAACTGTGCATTTATATGGCTGGGTAAGTAAGTGAGGGAGTGTACACTGTACATATACATATATGAGTGTATATATAGCCATATTTGTCCAGGATATGCGGTTTGTTGTCTGGCATTTTGTGGCCTGGTAATTTGTATTCTTGTGGCTTTATTGTTGATCTTCTTGTTACATTTGAGTTTGAGTTTTTCTTTTCTGTTCGTTCTGTTTCGGTTCTAAGGATTTCTGTGGTATAATTTATTTCCTTGCCAGTCGTCGTCGTCGTTTCTGAATTGAATTTGCGATTGTAGGGGCATGGAAATGATAATGGAAATCCGTGCTCTGCAAACTTAATTATGGCTGAAATTTATGCAAACATTTGGCAAATGTCAAAACTTGAACAACTAAAACATGTGATCCTCATTGGAATAATGCAAATTCGAGCTCATTAATATCAATCAAATGATTGATAGCACTTAGAGTCGCCCCGAATTGCCGCACCCCGGTGCCATCCCATCCCCTCGGGCTGCTAATAAATCCTTTGACAATTGTTACATTAATGTCAATAAGCTGCACGCACAGCAATTTCGAGCATTTACATTTCGGGGCGACAGGACGACCCCTTTTCTGTCACAATATTTGTGCTCAACTCGTGCCACCCGATAAGGATCTGGTTTTGGCTCTGGGTCCTGCTATTTTTGTGTATCCTGGCTGGGAGCAATCTGTCAAAGTTTTAGCTACATTTGCGATGTCTCATCAATCAATTTCATTTGGCCAATTGTCAATCAGCCACTTTTCTATGGCTTTAGCCAAGTTTTTCGGCTCAGACTCTTTCCCTTTAGAAATAGCAAATCGAATTTAAATTGCGGTTAAATGCATTAATGCATTATGCTGCGGTCACCGATGTAATTGTAATTTGAACACACTGTCGACACTATATATTTGCAACAAATTAGAGGCCAATTAACCCATCAGACGGACTAACGAGCCGGACATTCTCCCATTTCCCCCAAAAGTATATATATACACATGCACACGCAATCGCAATTATCAAATTAAAGTGGGGCGTGGCCGGGGGCGGGGTGGTCAAACAATTCGAGAAACAAATAATAAATTCGAGTTGCAAATGCAAAACACATGCATAATTATCCCGGCTCGAGTGGCGCAATATAATTAAGTTGTTGACCCGACCCGAGTTGACCCGAGTCGCATCTGATGAACTGACAACTGACAGGCGCATAGGCCTCGTATTAATTAATATGTTTTGTGATGCAAGATGCAACTGAGTTGTGGTCAGGTTCACGGAGAAAAATGTTCACATATTCATTTTATTTTGCATAAAAGTTTATTTATTCAAAGAGACTTGAAGATTGTCGGAGCATTAAGCCATCCTGGTAAATTGAGGGGGATTAATAGAAATTTTTATATATAAACTGTCTTGACTATATGTTATATTTTTTTGTAGTGCATGGGTGTGTCTGCTACATTTCCATCTCTCGTCCCAGCTATTCCCAATTCCCTCTTGATTGTTCAGTCCTCGAAATGCATTTAATTTTCCACTGATATGGATCCTCCCCGTCTTCTATTATCCAACCTCGTCGTGGCTTATTAAACACACCCCTGGCTTTAGCCAGAGTTTTTACCTGAGTTGGCACGCGCTGTTGAAAATGTTTTTGGAAAATATTTTCAACATACCTCTCTGCGGTTTTCCGGACGTTTTTATAGTCGTCTGCCCAAATTGCTCTAATTCGTTAAGTTATAAAACTGGCCGCCAAGTTTTTCAAAGTCGTTTACTTTTATTGCCTCCGCATCGGCGGTCAATGAACCAGGAGTTCCAGGACTCGAAAAGGACGACACATGCGTGCCAATCTCTAATTTGCTAGACGATCACGGAGAGTATATGGCCCATGCGTAGTCCTCGTCAGAGTCAGCGGGGAGTTGATAGGAGCTTGTTCCATTCGTATCCTTTTAATTGCCAAAACCCGCCGTGTTTCGAATTTCGGTATCTAAAGTTGTTTTTCCCATTTTAATGGTGCTATTTTCATTAGGCAAATGTATGTTCGTTCGCCTTTTGCCTTTTCCCTTTTATTTTAATTCCCCAAAAAAAAATTTCGAGTTTCGTTTTTGTGAGCCGCTCATTAGCATATAAAATGTATGCGGCGCAAGGAATTGTCCTTTATTTCTGGGAGGCAGTGGTTGTGTGCGAGTGTGTTTGCATACACAATCCACGTTTATTGCATATTCATCATTTTAATTGCTTGTTTTCATACTAAATGACTCGATAAGGCTTTTAGGGTTATTAGGCGGCCATCTCCTGCGTCGTCCAGGTGGGCTCCAGCCCTGACCTCCAGCTATCTGCGTTTATACTCTTCAGAAAATCCAAAACCCGGGAAATGAAATGGAATACCAGGAGACTCGGCAAAGAGGACGGAAAAGCAATTCACGTAGAAAAGAAACGCAAGGGTATACATATATCACCCTACCTAAGTGGGGGGGGGGAAGGACTGGGGATCCGGATATGATTACTTTTTCTTTTGTTTCGCTTTGCGGACCTGGAACTGGGGAAATCAAGAAAGCATGGCGGAAAGAACAAAGACATTACTTTGCCAACGAGTGAACGGATATGAATAAAAAAGTGATCAATGCAATGAAAATGATTGTCTGCTCATTGTAGCGCTCCCTTCACAATTGAGCGCACAAAGTGCGAGAAAAGATGAAAGTTTGACGAGAGGTAACAGCAACACTTTAATGAAAGGGAAAAGTAAACAGTAAACAGTCTAAAAAACAATGAATCCTTGGAGGCATCAGCTTTCCGTCCTGGGTTGAAATATGGAAAAATAAGTATTGGGTAAACCATAGCAAACTGTAGCTTACAATATTGGATTAGTTCTTGGAGCAACCGCCACAGGAGCAACGCGAACGGCGAGGACGTCCGCCACAACCGCAGTTCTTGACGCAGTCACAGGATCCCTCTGGTTTGCCACAGGCGGAACACTCGGACTTGCTGCACCCGCTCTTGACCTGCTCCGGAACAACTCTGGACCAGGCATATGGTGATGGCCACCAGGATGAAAACTTTGATGTGGAACATATTTTGTTATGGAACGCGAACCACTGGATTTCAATGGGATTCTGTTGGGTTTTGCAATGATAAAGGGCTTTTTATATGTAATCATGAGAGTAAAGTTTTATTTGAGCAGTTGATTTTTGCTGTTATGGGTTATTTTTATTACTGAATAATTAAATAAGTAAATATTTTGGGTCAAAAACACACTGCTTATGAATACCTTTTGGGGTTATATTTAAATGTAAGTGCAAGGTAAAAGACATTTTAAAATGTATTGTAAGAACCTGCTAAATGCCCTTAAGAATAATCTAAATTTGGCAATATAATATTTTTTTTAAACATTTTTTCGTTTATTCAAACATATTATAACAAGTTTTAAACAAATAACCATTTCCTCAATAAAATGAATAATAAAAATATGAGAATATCAAATTTAAGGACGTCCTCTCTTCATTTTTCTGGGTTTGACGTACGAGTAACTTAAGAATGCTGTAAATACAGAAATCAAATCAGTATAGCTTAAGAATCTAACTTGAATCTTTTTCTTACGTTTCCTATTCTCCGCTGAGAATTTGAGCAGGTGACACAGACTGTTAAACCTTTGGGTGACAATAGATCCTGGCTTTCGATTGCAGCCGCAAGGAGCAGGTATGGGAAATTGAGCTATTACGGGGGATTTCTTAGAACACTTTTTGGGAATAAAGCTCTTGCAGAGCTCCTCGGTGACGGGTACAAGGGCTGGTTAATTATTTAATAACTTATTGAATTATTCGATTAAAAAATTAAGCTTGATTTTGACTTACGGCTTTTACCATCCTTTACTCGATTGTCGTTATCTTTCTTCATAAGACATTCGTTTTGGAATGGGCAGCAGACACAATCCACGAGGGCCCATTGATAGTTTCTATAAAATAGATTGCATTCTTCTACGGGTTCTGGTTTGTTTTTGATTACGGTCACTATAGGTTCCTCTTCTGGCTTTTCTCCCCCTTCAGGCACATTAATGTCTACAACTTCAGGTTCCACTTCATCGTCAGGCACCTTAGCATATTCAACTTCGGGTACCTCAATTTCTGGTACTGGTTCAGGATTGCTTTCTAAATTACAGGCATAGGAAGTTCTTGCAACACACAACACCAAAATTAGCAATTTAAAGTTTATCATGTTTTATCAAAATAACGAAGACGGAGACTTCAAGTGGTTAAGATTGTAACTGTTCCATAAAAGCCACAAAATGGGCTTTTTATATAAATTACACTGCGCTGTTTTAGCTTTGTTAACTTTGTGCATCGGAAAAAAACCATATATTAATAACCCAAAATGTTTGCAGAACGTGCGCTTTAGGGTGCACGCGAATATATGTTTGCTTATTTACCTAACCTTGACTGACCGAATATCAAAAGCTTATTTTCAGGTGCATTCCCCTTAAAACAGGCTATTAAAAGTTAAGTAAAATAAATATATTTAATAAAATTAAAGGTAACGTTTTAGGCATTATTGATACACCCTTTGTAAATATAAAGATTCATTTGCAGTGTTCATATTTATTATTATTTAACAATTTAACAATAAGCAAATTCCGATCGAGTTTCCAAGGGTTCCAGTAGATTTTATGGGTAGATCTTAGCACTTCGTCACGCTGATGTAGGCTGTAAGATAAGTTTAATAATTGGTTTATATATTCTTTATAGTATTTACTAATTTTCCTTACGTTTCGAACACTCCACTGAGTATTTGTTTAGTAGGCACAAACTCTTAAACTTCTTGGTCTCAAGGCTTCCTGGTTTGCCATTGCAGCCGCAGGGAGAGGGAATCGGGAAGTAGGCGATCACAGGCCATCCAAGGAGGCACTTCTTCCGATTGAACTTCTTGCAGACCTTCTCAGAAACGGGAACAAGAGCTGAAAGAGTAATTGAATTTTAAAGGATATTTGGGGAAATATCACTGATCGGAATCTTACGAGTCTGGCCAGTCTTCTCCCGTTCAGCGCTCCTCTCTGTCATAAGACACTCGTTCTGAAAGCATCGACAGACGCAATCCTCGAGAGCCCAGCTAAGTTCCCGCCAGTAGATTTGGCATTTGGTGGATGGCTGCACCGGTTTTTTAGGCACTGGCTGGATGATAAATGTGGCCTGGGCCACGCCCACAAGGACTGCTGCCAGGAGAAGGAACTTCGGACTGAACATCTTTACTAGGATTTGGGTCAGAGTGTGGGAATACAGCTACTGCTTGGAGTTTCGGCTGCTGTGCTCCATTTTTATAGCTCTCTGGGAGGAGCATCATTGTTTGCTCAGATGAATTTATCGATGAGCGAGCAAACAAGCCCAATAATAGGTAATTGCTGTTAAAATGTTTGCTTAATTCGTAGGAAAATTCTGTTCAACTATATTTAGCTGGGCAGCTTTTTAAATGATTCACAGGAATAGGTCGGAAACCCCAACCCCAGAGGCAACCCGTTTAACAGGCTCTCAAAACCCTGGAAAGGCTCATAAAATATAGCCAAATAGAAACTGGGCGAAAAGCCACATAAAATGCTACGTGTTTACCTTTCCGGTTTTCGGTGTTGGTGAAAATAATTACACGCAGTTGTCATTAGCTCATTAGGAGGAGAGTCGTGAAGGGCGGGAAAAGCAGATAAAACAAAAGGCAAACAACAACTCAATTAACCCTTTTCCGCCAAACCCCAAATGGCTGGATTATGATTATGATGCTTCTCCTGCTGCTAAGTGTATGATAATATAATAAAATAATAAACGGAAAGTGTCATAAGAGACGGCGGGGGCCAAAGGGACGAGAGCCTGTGAGAGGGGCAAATCCTGACGGATTTCATATGTAATTACATCAATTAAACCATCTGTGACAATTGCCGCAGCCGAACATGAAATTCAACTTTACTTTCGAAATTCCCAATTGAGTTGAGGCGCATTATCCTGGCAAGCAACTGCATTTATCTCTCGCCACCCCTCTCACCTCTCAGCCAAACGAGTGTTTGCCAGGACAACCAGCAGCAACCCTCAGGGAGGCCGCGCATTTTTACCTTTGACTTACCTTGCCTTGGCTGCTCCCCGCTTTTAATGGGGTGACATTTATGGCACTTTATCAACTCGAAAGTCAATAATGCCAGCCAAGTATCTTAAATGTGACTTAAAACGCACACTCGCACACACAAAACACACAGAGACCAGAGGAAAAGAAAATCGCAATGCGATAAAAATAAAATTTTAAAATTTATGCCACTTATTGTCAATTCCCGGCAACTGTAACTCAAGACTTTGGGGGAAAGCTAATGCTTTTCATCTTTGTTAAAAAAAGAAAACAATCGAGAGTGGGGCAGGGTGAAAGAGATTAACAATTGTGATCGAAATAATAATACTTGTAAAAAGAAAGTATTAGAATTATCTTTAAGCCTTAACAATTACAACAAATTGGAATTAAGACATTCCAAGATCTCTTAAATAAATTCATATAGTCTCTTAATTTTTTTTAAAGTTTTATAACCTTTATAGCTTATTTTTACCAAAATAATGGGTTTACTTCTAGTGCTTTACTGTAAATATTGCTATTTAATGTTAAATTTTTTGTTATTATGCTTAATATACCTGAAGAACCTTTGTTTATTTACAAATTTTCATTAAAAAATATATATTTTGTTGTATATTACTAACATATACATATTATTGCGCCCACGTCTGTATCTCTTCAGAGAAGTCCTGATGAAAGTCCCCAAGTTTGTTATGACAACTGAGAGACATTTGAATCGCGAGCTCTTGGTGGGGGCAACGCTGGCAGGGCATTAGTCGAATGGATCCCCCAGGATTAGCCAATGAGAGTGGATTTCCACCCGACCCAGAGTCAAGAGCCAGCCGCTTTTCCCCGTCTTCTAAGTCTTCCGTCTGCTGACAGCTTGTGGCCTAGGGAATTTCCGCGCTGAGAAAACTTTTTCGTAATTAGGAGTATAATTTGCGAGGCAAGGCAGCGGCTTTTTGCCGCTGACAACTTGATTACGTTTCAACAACATTGTAAAAGTTAATTGCCAGCGCAGTCTTAAAGCCTGATGAGCATTTATCACCCTCTTCGCCGCGAAGGCGACACACTCCTCGCGTGTTTATGCAAAAACCAGGCGAACCGCGTAGGACACGAAAAAAGTGAGGCATTCATTAGGCCCGACACGGCGACCCTCGGTGGTGGAGCGATGAAGCGAGCGTCTTGTTACCACATTTTTCAATTATAGCACATTTCCCCTTTTGGCCAACTCACATGTGAGGGAAGGTCCCCTTCCTACCTGATGAAGAGTTATTGCATTTTAATTTGCCAGCCGCTGCGAAATGTGCCAAAGCACAGAGCCACATTGTTTGTCTGTTGTAATGCGCAGGTGGTTCAGCGGCAATCTCTTAGCCACATTTCTTATCGCGGCTCTGCGTTAAAGTACAAAGCGACGAATTCCTGGCCTAATGAAGCCACCGGTTCAAAGGTCACAGCCGTTGCAGCTAATTAGCTGCCGCTTCATTAAAATAAGTGCCCAACTAAAAGAATACAACAGAGACTTATGGACACTAAGAGAAATTAAAGAGAATTTTTATTTCCATTAACAGTAAGATAGTTCATACTTCGCAGAAAGGATACTTAAAAGGGATAAAAAGTTAAAACTAATATAATCTTTGTTTCAAGGAGCTGTATTTGTGAATACGAATATACGTTTCCCAACTCCTTTTTGTGGTAGTATATAAAATAAATCTATTCATTATTTTCTTTCTGTGCATTGCAGATGAACTGACCGGATAGGTCATTTAGTTTGGCCAACAAAAATGTATTGTTAAAAGCCGCTAATGAATTATTTACTGCCCATTTGGCCGTCCTCTATGTTGAGGTCCTGACAGGTCGGTGGAAAAATGGCGGGGGTTTTCAAGGAGTCCACGCATAACTCAACCAGTTCACACCCTTAATTAACTGCCCTTATGGCAGTGAGTGTGCGTGCTGCTGGCCAAGTCGACTTTTGGCCGAAAGTTGCGTGTGGCTTTGCGGCGGAAGGAATTACCTAAACGGAGTTATGTTTATTAAGCATTTAAAAAAATAAGCGTGAGTAGGCACTGGGTAGGACCTGAAAAATATCAACACATTTCAATTAATAATTCGGTGGATTTCCAACCACAAATCAGTCGCAAAGTGAACGATTGTATTCACTCGCATCCATCAATCAAGTGCATATGAATAACATTTTTAATCACTCCGAATTACGCAGGAGAGCGCACATGATGAATTGCTTATAGCGGGCAAAAGGGATATCATCATTGGAGCAGGGGTTCGCAGGACTATATATGGGTATCTGTTGTGGGAGTACAAGCGCATTCACTTGACAATCACTTTTGTTTTATTGCGATTTCCCAGCCCAGACACCAACAACAACGGCGGTACGAACTGAGCCATTTCCACTTGGGATAACTTGTGAGCAATTGCAATTGCTGCTGCAGCTATGACTAAAGCTCGGCACAGATGTGGTCAAGGAAATAGTATTAAATATAACCGGAATCCTAAGATCCTTTCGCGTACTACCCTTCATAAATTTCCTACAAGAAACTGATTGTTTTAATGAGTAGCAAGTAAAATACTTTGCTTGGACAACTATTATGTTCATAACATACATATGTGTACCTTAGTATATATGCATATTGTACTTATCCAATTTATATAAATCTTTTGATACAAGGACATTCGTTGCTATCAACCTAACCCTTGCTGTAAACTTTCTGCCATAGAGCTCGAAGACAATGAGCTGTGCCAACCAAATTGTTGTGGTGCAAAAATGCGGGCATATGTGCCAGGCAGAGGCAATCGACGCCAGAATGTCAGAAAGGAGCAACTGCAATTGCCGCAGCATCCAGAGCTGGAGCAACAACGGAACGATTTACCAAGAAAATGAAAATTTATTGCCAGTAAATGAAAGAAAGCTTTCCTCAGTTCGCTTCTCTCTTCGGTTGAGCCCAGTTGGCAGTGTTAGTTAGCAATCAAGGTGCTGCTTTGTCGGCCAAAGGGAACTATTCGCATTGCGGTTGTCTTACTTGGAAGCCAAGCAAAGAGTGCAACAATTGCAGTTGTCCTCGCCCCTTTACCATTGTCCTTCGGATTGGCTTCGCCAGAAGCCTCAAAAGGGTTTCCTAACCGAACTCCACTTGAAACACAGAAAAGGAATCTGATTTTGGTGGGTTGATAGTAACATGGAAAGAATGTGTTTGTTTGTGATGTGGTCTTACCTATCTTACTGGCGATAGCACTGGAGATTCCATTTCGAAGGATCAAAATTATGTTATCGGGGAAAAGTGGGGATCAAAGGACGTAGGTTCATATTTTCAAGTCTTATAACATTTTAATGGATACTTCATTTAAAAAATGAATAATAATTAATAATGACCATGGTTGGTGATGTTAATGAGAACTATTATTCAGTAAGAGCAATTTTAATATTATATTTTAAACCTTTTATCAATTATTTCTGAAAGATAAACATACGAAAACGTATCAATGATTTAGGGAGAAATTAAAACAAAATAAATCTACATACTTGTATTTTATTTTAATAAACAAAGCAAATTCAAATTGAAATATTTTAAATATATCTTATAAATCTAGGAAAATTATAAATTATTCCCCGTGCAAAACTGAGTCACCATATGACTTGGCTCCAGTTTTGCCTTGGCTAATGGAGATGTTGGCCAGAAATGATAATGGCCAAAACATTTAATGCACGTTATTGTCAAACCAAAAAAGCAATTTGGCGCAACGCGCTGCGAGGCTTTGGCCAAGGCCTCCGGAGCTGGCTAATGCAGTGAAATATTTATTGAAATTGTGTGGTCCCCGGGGGCCAATGCGGCCTTGTCTGCTATTAGGCGGGGATCGGGAACGAGGGGTGGTTTGCCGAATGGCCTTTATCTGGGATGGGGCGGTTGAATTGGACACAGTGATGGGGGTTATCTTGGCCAGGAGGCTGAGGCTGAGACTGGGACTTGAGGGAGTCGCTATTTACGAGTCTCTGCTTGGCACTTTCGGCATTATTGCCAGGCCAAATGTTTTCGTCCAAAGCATAAATATCCCAGATCCCAGGATCCCAAAGGAGAGCGGGTAGGGCCCAAAGTTTTCGCACGCCACTCGCGCTTCCTTATAAATTACGCACTAATGTAGTGCAATTAACCATTACGAGAGCGGGGCGAAAAAGGTCTCGATTATTCACCTGAAAGAGTCCGCGAACTCTTGAACTCACGAGCCCTCAAAACACTCCAATTATTGAACCTTTGGACTCTCTCACGATGTGTGCACTTTAAGAAATACATAGTAATTATGGTAAATAATAAAAATGTATATAAAATATACAAAATATATAATAAATATATATATAAAATATGATTGAGCAAACCTACCATTCCCTGTTTCTTGTATGTATGTGGTTTATTGTTGAGTTTCAGAATCCTTTAAGTTCCAGTGCACCTTTTTATTTCCCGTGTACTTGTACTGGAGTGGCACTTGAACTGGCGAAAAGCATATTTACCCTCTTGTTGCAGCCAAATCTGGGTAAATATTTGTGGCAATTATGCAAGCGGAAGTCGATACGGATACGGATACTTGTGGCTATATATTCCCTCCCCGATTCTTTACCATTTTTCCCAGCCCGACACGTGCCGCAAATGCATGGCAACATAATTATCGCACGCTCGTGGGCGCGTGTTTGGAAAACATGGTTTCGGGGCGGGCGTTTTCCACTTGAGTTTTTCCGCTCCGCAGCAACAGCTACATCTTGCACTCTCGGCAGCCCTACAAATTGCGGATTGTTTCTGTATAATAAGTGGGCGTGTCGATGAAGCCCGATGACAGCCAGCAACAACATTGATAATGGCCACGCGTCTGGGGCGTCAAAAAGCCGCTGATTATATAGTAGACCTGCCTGTCTCCTAATGGTTACGTTGTCCTCTGGCTCTGTTCCTGTCCCTCATCGGGCTCTAAGCTCTTAATGGCCACTTGATGGTTAAGGTAACCCACTTATCGTTGGACTTGTCTGCCGCCTCAGCGCATCCTTTCATGGATTTTTAGGGTGCAGGACAAAAAGTCCGATTAGATTAGCACACTCCCAGTAATGAGTGGACAGGACTCCAGGATTTGGGGGTTTCCTGGTATGGAGAGTTCGTTGGTATGGAGAGTTTAGCTAAAATGCACACGGATCGGTTTCTAGAAAATGCTCGTTAATTAAAATTGATGCGAAACTAAAACACGTCAAGCCAAAATTGAAATCGAAAACCGCAGAAAAAACAAGGCAACAGAATGATATGCGAAAAATTCCATTAAAATTGCACGTCAGAAGGCTGGTGTGTAAGGACATTACTCCTGCACTGAAAAATAGCAGTAGGAAAATTTGAGACATTTAAAAAATGGGATATTTTAAAATTGTAAAGATTTTTTTTATAAATATTTATCCATAAGAAGTTTAAGCTAAATACAATTTTTTTTTCTAAATATATGAATTTTTAAGTCATTAAATCAATTGTTAACTTTAAAATCTTCTACCTAATTCCTCTTTTTCTTAATGTTTAGTTAATTTTAATCACGAAAAGTTGAATTATCATAGTAAAAATGTGTTTATTTCTATAGAATTCCATATATTACATATTAATTTGAGTTTGTTTGTATTATTATTACTATGTAAGTCATCTGAAGCATCTTTATCATTATTCTTAATACCATTGATATACTTTGTATTAAGTCATAAGATATTTCTTAATTCAATATTGATATCATATATTTTTCTTTGTGTACCCTCTATCTAGACTCGAACTGTTGGCATAGAAATTGCTAAAAGCCGTGCGATGCAAATTATTATTGGTTCGTCAAGCATACAAAAAATATTTCAAATTTGAGAACGTCCAACCAGATATCTCCGTGAAACTAGCATTGGGCTGGGGGCTTTTTGGGAAGGCTTTCGGGGCAAAACGAGATAAAAAATACTATGGAAAAAACAGTTTTTTATCTGGCTAGGCATGTCAACGAACCGGCAGCCAAATGAATATGGAATGCCCTGAATGAGTGGCAGATTTCCTAAATAATTTGTGGGCGCACTCGGATGGCTTGATGCGGGAATGGGTCTGCAGACTGGGAGGCTGGAGAGCGATGCCGTACCTGGAGCTGCTTTATCATCTTGTAACGTGTATCCATTTCGAGTCTATCAAAAAAACATTTACATTCACCTGGCGTCTGTCCCCAGGAGCCACACAGTCACACACCCTTCGACTCGTGAACCGGCGCTACATAAATCAAATCCATTTCCCGAGCACTGGTTTTGGCCAATTCTTTTACCATGGCCGCCGGCAGGTATTACGGCATTTGTTGGCCTTTCTTTTTTTCACCACCTCGTCGGCTCACCCTGCTCCCTGATTTCCCCATTTTTTGCTTCTTTTTTTGTGGGCCAAGCTGTCAGCGAAAATGCTGAAAAATGGCAAAATTTCATTGACGGAAAGTAAGCTGCTTGCTCGCAGAGCCAAAGCCGCCTTCTCTGACCGCAAAAAAGCCATGAACATGAAGCCCAACCATGACGCATTGCAGTGCGCATCCAAAATCTAAGCAAGGCCGATGGAAAAAAGTACAAATTAGACGCGAGTTCCGACTGGGAAAAAAAGGAGGGAGCATTAACCAACTGGTCGGAGCGTGTCGCCTCACAATGTGGCAAAGTGAAAAGCCGTGTTACCATTTTTTCCCCGTCCGCCATCTACTCTGGGTGCCTTTTGCTGATTAATTGAGGAATGTGCCTTGCAGCCAGTTGACAGTCACGAAAATCCCATTGAAATTAGTCTGCGAAATTGGAGAGCCAAAACTACCTGCAAGCAATATGCTAATTAAAATGAATATACGGGGCGTATGCGTAATATCTTTGACAGGGCGTAAAAAACTGTTGCAGCTGAATATAATACATTCGATGGAGAAATAACTAATTAAAAATAATGAAAATCATTAGATATCATTTAGGAACATTATTTGTGTATGTAACCTGTAAGTATATAAATAACTAGTTTATAGTTAATGTACCATTTTGATGCGTTCTAAATTCTTCCTGTTCGCATTCTTTAACTTAACGATTATTTAAAATTGAGTAATACTAATAGTGATATACCCTTAGTAAGGGCAAAAGTAACAAGCATAAAACAATTGACTTAGGCGCAGTCATATTGGTGCTCTGGGAAAATGAATTACCAAAGCGCAGGGCAAGAAAATGACAACAAAAGTCGGGCCAAAGGCAACGAGGCTGTTCCTTTCCTGTTTTCCTTTTTCAATTTTTTTTTGTTGTTGTTCCAGGCTTGCTATTTTTTATGCTCGGTACCCGGCTTTTTGCGGGGCTTGTTGTGTGGCATTATGCGGCAACTGCATTGTTTATAGAGACAGCCTCCGGGCTATACCTGCCCGACAACTTTGTGCATTTTTTAATGGATTTCAGGGCAAACAAAAAGCCAGAACATGGCGCATTGAAGTGAAGAATTCGCACTCGCGGTCTTAAACGCATGCAGATCCAGCGGGGAGAGAGATTGTCCTGGAGCCGGGGGTTGGGGGCTGTCAAGGCTGTTATTTGTTGGGCGAAATGTTGTTAGCAGGCAGGACGACTTCCGCCCCCCAACATCACCGCCCGTTGTCAATTTGGCCAAAGTGGTTTTTCAGTTGCTTTAGCGTGAAAAAAGGCGAACAATTCAGGATGGCGCGGGTAGGTAGGAGGAGGTAGGGAAGGATGTCTCGCTGCAGATCCTTTGGCAAATTGCACTTGTGCGGCGTTTTAATCACTTAGGCCAGAACGCCTACATTGGCCCTATCTAGGCGTCTCATTCTATTTACTTAATGACAGCGAAAAGTGGCAGCCGGCGACGCCTTGAGCATCCCACACGCCTCAGCGCCAAGCAGCAAGTGTTCAGCGCATTTGTCATCTTAGTCTTTTAGGTCCTGGATGGTATTTTGCACTATCCCGGGTTACACGGAAATAAATTTCCAGTATATATAGAAGGGTAAGATATAAGTTATAGAAGGACAAAAATTCGTTTATGCAAACTATTAGATATCAGAATCTCAACAGAGTTAAAGGAACAACGTTTTTATTGAATTTCTTATTGAACACGACAGGTTACTCATTGTTCATTGATCCTTCGATCCGGATTCTTCTACCTCCAGTACTTCAGGTGGCTTAGCCCCACTAAAGACAAGCTATAATTACTATAATTAATGATTACAACAATTATACTACATTATTGAACTTATTTTTCTCAGGAAATGTCCTAAATGACTTAAATAACAAGTCCTTAAACGAAAGAAAGTTTGAATATAGGCACAGAGAAGTATCTTATAACATTGTAGATTTAATATCTCAAGTATTTTACTTCTATATATCTCGATATATTTCTCTGTTTCTCTGTTTTTCTCTGTGCACATCCTTCGTCCTTGCTCCCATTGAAGGTAGTTTCATTAGTCTAAAACGCCCGGTGCGTGCAAGTGTATGTGTTCGCTAAGCTTTTGTTTTTTTGCCTTTTCACAAAAAATTTGCATTTGCCAGCGCCATTGAAGCGCGAACAATTGAACGGCGAATGGCTCCGGCCTCGAAAAAATAAAGTAAACGAAGGAAATGTCCTGGCCCAGCTGTTCTCTTTTGCTCTCGTGCCATTGTCCCTTTGTTTAAGCCGTGCGCCAAAAGGCGCGCAAATATCTTTTGATTTCTTTGCCCATTTTTTTGCCCCGAAAAAAAGACGCACACTTTTGATAGCTTTCGTTTATGAATATGCCAGGCGGGGGCGAGTGGGCGTGGCGCTGCCTGTCATCAATCAAAAAGTGCGCAAAATCAAAATGTCACTGGCATAGGTCTCCCGCGCGCGGCAGCCAAATCAAATCCTTTGACTGCCTTTGTATTCTGATCCGGTTGAGGGATAAATCCAAGGATTTCAGTTCAAAGAACCTTGAGCGAGGCAGGTGGAAATGATCGATTGCTATCTGAGCTTCCAAGGTTCTTTATATTATAAATATGGGAGATTTCAGTATTTAAATAAAAAGTTTATATTTACAAATTCAGGTTAACTGACACAGAAGCAAATATAGAAACAGCTGGATTTGGTTTAGCTTTCTCATTGAGTTTAATACAAAATATGTAATTGTTATTGTTGTATTTTAATTTGTGAATTGTATGAGTAAATCTTCCTTAAATATAAATAATTTGAATTATTATTTGTATGCTTATATTTTAGACGGTACATACTTGGAATATACCCTGACATGATGTAGTCCTATCCTTTTCAACCTTATTACGACTCCTATCGATGAGCACCTCATTAGCCAAATTCCATTTAATTAAGCCCAGCTTGGCCTGGCTATCAACAAACCTTTGGCTATTTATCATTCAAAGACACTAAATGGACAAATACAATTTAATTACTTTCCAATTTCGAGTGAAGGACCAGACTGGAGACCAAATGAATTGAAAGCAACCCACCCATCCGGTTTCAACTGGACAGGACGACACCCAGGATAAGCTTGAGCAGTGGCAGTGCACTTTAAAATTAGATACATTTTGAGGGGGTTAAGGAGGAGCCGGGAGACATTGGCAACCACAGGAATTATATAAACCTTACACGTCACAGCGACATAAGTCAGCCTGCGGATGTGGCAGCATATGTCGCTAACTGCCGAGTGGGGTGGTGCATCCATCCATCCATCCCCTCGAGCTCCGGTTCCAATTCAACCGGCGCACCCAATCTCTCTCCAACCACCAACAGACCGCCCACACAATCAAATAATTCTGAATCATTAAGTTTTTTACGAAGGGGTGGCTGCCGGGCCCTATTGAGACATTTAGCTCAACTGGATGTTCATTATAATCCACTCGAAGCTTACTCGGTTGGTACACAGCAAGAAAATATATATCAATTAAACATTTTTGGAAAGAAATCATATATATAAAGCACTTATTTTTAGAAATTGTTAAATGATCTTAAACATTTAAACCTACACAGCATGGCAATTAGAACAAGAGTTTCCAAGATGGGTGTTCTTGACCCACAAGGTATCTTAAAAAACTAATCATTGTTTACTAAAAACTATGAACTCTCTTAAAAAAGAAATGAAATTGCAAAGAAAATCAAAGTGCTATGTCTATGCCTTGAATTTCCCGTGTAATATCCTCGTTGCTGGCCACTGCATATGGCATGTAAGTAAGTCGAGTTTTCCCCAAGGCCACATGCCCCTCACTCGCCCGATGCTCTATTATTAAATGCACTTTTAATCTTGGGCTCCCCTCGACACCCCCTCCCCGACCGGCTGATGTTCGCTTTCAATGATTTTTCCATTTTGCACCCTCAAATGGCGAACGATTATCACCCTTAAATGGTACTTTACACACACAAAGAATGCCAGGCATTGAATAGAATTGAACCGGTGCCCGCCACCCCAACCCCCTCAGGAATCCTGGAATCAAGAATCAGTTGAGCTGCTTGCCAGGACTCGGAGAGATTGGTCCCCGCACTGGAAACAAAGTATTCGAGGGGAGAGTGTTCGAGGGTTTGGGTGTGCTTTTATAGTCCTGCTGATATCACATGAAAACATTGGTTTGGGACTGCAAGTCGAGTGTGTATATCCCTGGGATTAGTATGCGATGTTTGTTTAACTTTTCGTAGTGATTTCCCCCATTCCGGCGATCCGATGAAAAGCTGGTCAGGCAATAAGAGAGGAATTAGGAAAATGAGTGCGGGAAATGGCTTATTGTAATGAAAATTTAGAGCTCTTCCAAGATTGCAGTTAAGTTTACACTGAGGAAAAGATGAACTCGCAAGTACAACCGAACTTGCTTAATGATTTTATTTAATTTAATTTATAATTAAAGTTCTTTGCACTTAAAATAATTAATATACACTCAATCTTTTAAGATTATTTTAAGTAGAAAAATGAACTTAAAAACTTTTTTATATAATATTTGTTGGTGCTTCTAAAGTTTCGAGCTCTTTGCAATTAGCCCTCAGTAAGTTAGTTAGTTCAGCCCATCAATTGGTAGTTTCTTTCGAAGGACCTGCTGTCTTTCTAATAGCCTGTCATCTTGCATTTGTCCTGATATGATAAAGTTCTGTGATGCCATTAAATGGCAAATTACTCAGTCGTTGTCTGGTGTCGATTAAATGAACTCAACCCAATCGGGCAACCCCAAAAACAGAAGCGGCTTTCCCTTCATTCAATCCTGATCCTGATTCTGGTCCTAGCCCTGGTCCTTCCTCTGTAAATCAGAAACTCACACACACTCGGCATCCCTGCCGAGCAGCAGGCACAATTACACGCCGCAGACCCTAAACAAGTTGGCATATATAAAAATCCTGCCTGATGGCCGTACATAGATGGATGGTTTGGAATGGCATAGGGCGGGGTGGAGGAAAAGCACTCCCTGCTGTCGTATGGATACTGTGGGGTACGGTGCTCTTAAAGAGCACATAATTGGTCTGTAATCTATTTTTGACAGATTGAATTTCGCTTTTATCTTGATTTTGTTTTGACTGACTCGGTTGCTGTTGTTCCTGCTGGCGCTGCTGCTTTTTCCGTACTCCTAATTGGGTTGTATACCAGCAACCACCACCCACCACCACCCCAGACGAGCCCAACCCAGTTGATTCCACTCCATTCCGAGCCATTCGCAGGTGGAGGGTGGCAAACCTTGCCTGCTGCCGGTGGCTTTGACGTGAAGATTCGCTAAATGGTGGCCGGCTTCTGTCCATAGTTTAATATGATAAGTGGGTTGCTTGTCTTGGGCTCGAGTATTCAGTGCGGCGCTTGGGGAATTGGGCTTGGGTTTGGTTTTGTATTCTCCTCGGAGTCGTGTTCGAGAATGGGTCGTGTTCGAGCTGTGATTCGGTTTCTGGGTTCGAGTCCGATTGGTTAAATGCCAATTTGGGCGCTGGAAAATTGGTAATTTAAAACCGCAAAGATTCCACCGGTCAGATAAGGAGTCGAATCGAGTCGAACCGAGTCGAGTGTTGGCATCCGTCCGGAATTATTCATGACACAGTTCAAGTGCTTTGCATTTCTGGTAATAAATTACATTGAATTGCCAGTGCCTCCAGGGACCTGCTCGAGAACTTTTTATAATTTGACTGTCAACACAATGGTGCCGAAATGAAGGCAGATAGGACAAGTTATGAAAAGATTTGGCACGGATAATCTTCAATTTCACACCTGGAAGCACCAGAGTTGAAGTTGTTGTTGTGACAGAATTAGGGAAATTTAAGTCTTAAAATCTAGATGCTAAATATGTTGGTTCATACAAAATTGGTTCCAAGAAGAAGGTATAATGATGCTTAATGATATTTTGTTGATAGTTAACTAAACCGAAAAGATATCAGAATAATATCTTTGATTTTTGGTATCTTTGTTTATTTATATCTAATATTTGGCTAATAGTTTTTGTCAGAAGGTTGTTATTTGTTTCCTCCCGTCCTTAAGAGTCTCTTTAGTAATCCTTCATGCTTCAGACTTCAATGAAATATTCCTAAAGTATGTATCAGTCCGAAGTAATAAAGTAAATAGTGTGAGGCTGTTGTTGTGTAATTACACTCTGCATGCAACTCATTTGGCGGACCGCCTCCCAACCCTTGCCAAAGTCAATTCGGGAAAAGTGTTCAACATGTCGCCGAAGCCTGTAATTTTCACACCATTTACCACCGCTGCCCCCTCTCGTTTTCCATACGCTTTTTCATTTGCAATTCGTTTCATTCAATTCACAACTGAAATGGGCGGCAACCGAACGTGTGCTTGCGGCAATTTCCTATAAATATGTTATTCTTTCAGCGATTATTCCTGGAGTGGGATCGCTGTGGGATGGCCATTAAAGGACGCTGCCATGATACCCACTTGCCGGCAGACCAGTAACATCGACAGGATCACCAGCAGCAGGAGAAGGAGCAGGAGCAGGAGCAGAGGAAGCTCGTCCAGATTGGAAGCGACAACAAACAGTAACAACAAGCGGACCAAACGAACCAAACGCAAACTATGTTCAGTTTTCTTTGCAATTAAAATGATTTTGTTCACATGACACCCGGTGAGTGTTGCGATTGGAGGGTGTAATTTAAATTGTAATGAAGCCCTTCCGGTGGCTGTCAAGGCAACAGGGGAACGGCTTACGCCGGTAAATTACAGGCAGAAGTTACAGCCAAAAAGACCGTTCTGGTTAACGAAAATGTTCAATAATCAATCGTACTTTACCCTAAGGTTAGCTTAGCCTTTCATATGTTTTCTAAATTATAAATATCTATAAAAATAATGTATATTTATAGGAGTAATGATTTATTCTTTAAAAATGTGGAAAACTTATATAAAGGGTTTTAAGAGTGAGAAAATAATCTTAGCAGAAATATTGTTTAAGAATCCTAGACTTTTGGATATCTTAAATATAGTTTTTTAATTCTAACGTCGCTACTTTAATTTCTTATTGTACGAGCTTATAGCTTACTCGAGGTCTAATCCGGTCGAGTTCATATATAATATTTATATAATAAGTGTAGTGTAATACTCTAATATCTATGCTTAATAGCATAAATCTGTGTAACAAATTGTTACGAAGTTATAAGATAATTAAGGTCGGAACTCAGCCACGTACGTAATGATATTAAAATAAATAAAAAAGTTTAATATTTATCAATCAAGATACTTAAAAATGTTAAAGAACTAAGTTATATATTGACACATTTAAAAATAAAACATATAGTGCCACAATTGTAAGCGGAAACTTGCCGCGCTGGGTTATACCATTAATTAAATTCAATTAAAGATTAAAACATTTGACTTTATGCCATTATCAAATCAATACATGGTAAAGTGTGCGTTCTGATTGATATCCGACTCTAAGTCTCGTCTGTGAACATTAACATTAAACAACCTTGTGCCCAAAAATAAACGTTAGATCTTTGAACCTTTGCGAAACATAAATATTTTTCATAAATTTAGAAATAAGCATTATATTTTGTTTAATAGTGTAGCGCAGTGGTTATCGCTAGGCAGTAATTTGGCCCCAGGTGAAATGATTTTAAATAGCACAGCGGCCCGGCGACAATAACAACAGCGGGAGCGATAGCAGCAGGGCCAGAGGTGAGATTTGAAAAGCGTTTTGCAACCATTTACACACTGTATCCTGCACACACATCCTGGATGGGGGACATGGACGTGGCCCTGGATGTAGCTGCACTCGCTGATCCTGATCCGTCATTGTTGACTTCCTGTTACGCAATGCACCGCTCTCGCAATTGTCACGGCCTACATAATTTGTAGGTACACACTCCTGGTTGAGGGACCAGACCAGACCAGGAGCACAATGCCAGGGCATCGAATAACCAAACAGCGCAGTAAGGATTTTATTGTTATTCAATTGGATTCGAATTTGGGAATTCGTCCTGCGAGCGAGCGAGCGAGTGAATGTTTGCCGGTGTGTGACAGTTGACGCCTCGCAAACAGGCCGCTTCCGGTGGCCTCCGTGGGTAAATAGCGTAAATAGGAGCTGTAATTCGATCGTCGAAATGCACATAATTAGCCAGCGACTTGCCAGGGTTTGCACTTTTCAACTCGATTTAGTTGACTAGTCGCCGAGCGGTGTCGGCGCTCGGGTGAAATCCGAGGTCGCCGGCATGGGAGACATTGTTTGTGTGTGTTATTGCATTAATTTACAACAATATGGCGCGTAATGAGATGGAATTTGATTATGCCATTGTCGACACGATTCGGCACTGCAACTGGAGCCTAATGTCATTTCAAAACCATTCGGTAAGTGCCTGTGTGTGTCGTAATTACCAGTTAAACGGCTTAGGCTCATCTTACAAGAGCTTGAGATATTTCGCAGTGAGAATTCATTCATTCAAGAAACTATTAAATAATTAAGGATTATTGTGACAGAAAAGTATATCCAGTATAAATTTAAGGACTTTATACATTTTAAACACCATGGAACTTATATTTTAACTACAAGAATTTGTCTGCAATAATAAATTCTATTGCAATGTTAATAAATCACATAAATATTTTTAGACATTTACATTTTCTATACCATCTATTTTTAATAAACTCATCATAAATCATAAACCTCTTTTGGTTATTTGATTAATTTGAGTTATTTGGAGTGTTATACATTAATGCAAAATAATAATGTTGCCCATTTAGAAATGATAGTGCTGTTTTTTGCCGATTCCTGCCATTGATGGCCATAAAACATTCGCAATTACACAACTGTCAGTTGATTAAAGCACCTAAATCGCAAATAAAAGCGGCAGTACAATAAAAAAGACGCAACGCTGATGAGCCTATTATAGTGACAGCAATTGCAGGACATTATGGGTAGTAAGGAAGTCAACATCACCCCCTCGACAACCCTCTGGCAGGCAGGCTACGCACTAAAACACAACACACAAAACACTCTCGCACACAACTGCTAAAAAATAAAGTCCATAAAAAACCAGAAACATCGCGTTGAGCAAAAATTGCCCACATTTGTGGCGGCTGACCAGCGGCCGTAACGACAGGAACAAGGATAATGCGAGGACACTGGCAGCAGCAGCAACCACAACAGCAGGCGCCGGCGAATGGGAAATAAAATAAATGTGCTAAATGGATAATAAAGTATAAAAGAGCGACAGGCATAATGTCCAAACTGACACTCCAAGGCGAACGGAAAAAAAGCGAACCACAAAAATGGCAATCCTTGTGGGTTCTATATGAGTGTTTGAGTGTGTTTGTGCGAGTCCTTTTTTAAGCGTAATTTAACTGTTGTGGCCATTGTACTTAATTGAACTGTCAACAAAAATAGATATATATAATGGCAAGTGAAGCAGAAAACATTTCTGTCAAAATCAGGGGAAAACCACGCCCTGTCCAATTTTATTCAAGTATGTTTCCTAGACTATATTTCTACTATATACATTATTAAATATTTCAGACTATGGAAAAGAACCTGGTGGCGGTTACATTTTTAAAAACGATACTCAGAAGAATTAGGAGTAATCCCTCTAAAGAGTTCTCGTATTATTTACATATTTTGGATAATTGAAGTCATTAGTTAGACTTAATATAGCTAATATTCATAAGATATAAGATTAAGGGCAGACTTGAAAAGTAACAAAATAAGTTCTATGAATCGTAAAAAAGGAATACAGAATAAATATAATAGTCTCAGGGCTAAAATACTAAGCTGCAGCGGAATTAAGTGAGAGATATGACTTCATGGTCTATTGAATAGCAATCATTTTATTTAAAAACTTCAATATCTTCTACCTTAAATTCCTTATATCGTAATAGTTTTTTCCTGTGCATATCTGACACAGATAGTGGGTAAACTTTGCGCTAAGCTGCGCCACTTCAGGCCCAAAAAGGCTGCAATTAAAATAAGTACCCGCCGCTTGGCTTTCCCAACTGCTGCACAGCCAAGCCATAATGCTGCATAACCTAAAGCCAAAAAAAAAAAAATGTTTGCCAAAACGCTTCCATATATACACATCAAATATATATAAAGCATACTCTATGTAAGTAAGTTCTATGTGGTATATAAGCACATTGTGTTCGCAAGCTAATTAAGAAATTACTGCAGGCAAAACAGCGTCTGCCAAAAGCGCCAAAACCAGCCCCTGATGAAAACCCTCCCAGGATTCTCTCCAAATTGGCAGACCCAACCCCCGCTTGGGCGCTATTTGCTGAAAACCACTTCACATATGAGAACGGCAAATGAAATTAACAAAAAGACCGAAAAAAGTTGGTAACGAGGGGGATGGGAAAGCCAATGGAAAATCAGTTAAGTAAAGCCGAATAAGCAATGAGCTAGAAGTTACTGTATTTGGTAAATTGTAAGTTATTACTTAACATTTAATAGATATATAATATATATTTTATATGAAATTAACGAAAAATATATATTTTTTTACTTTTGTTTGTAAGAGCAAATAAGTATTATTTCTCAAACTTGCAAAAAGCTAGAATTATTCTATTATTCTAAAGAAAGCTACACCATAAAAATAGTCCCAAATACTTAGAAAAATAATGTATAAATACCTTTCAACTTTGAATAAATTAAATTTATTTAAACTCAAATATATAATCTTCAGTTTCTTAAAAGATAACTCTCCATATTATCATAAAAATGTATATATTATAATAGCATTATAATACGTAGGCGCAGGGCTCGTTTCTTGCACTACAACATCCTATGGTTGGACTAGGTCTTACTTTATACTACTTACCTTCTATTACTTACTTACTTACTTTATTTACTTACTTACTTACTACTTACTTTGTTTATAGTAAAAAATATATTAAATAAA